>NW_026138071.1:9077500-9587500 GCF_025592945.1 Manacus candei
TGAGGCTCACGAATCCCCCATCCTGATATACAAGGAAATGGGCAGACATTGCCGTGGGAACACCTGACTGAGATTGAACACTAAAAGGAAGTGCATGGGAAGTGGGAGTAGGAAGAGGCATTAGGAAAGACTAGGCTCCATTGGAGTTGAAACTGACAGGATTGTGAAGGGTAGTGAATGGCTTAATGGAAATACCAGAGGCAAAAAGGTGGTCTGGGGGATCACAGGGACCCGTTACCAGGGAATGGAGCTGGTAACCTCCTAAAAGGCCTCTGCATCCACCTGTGTGTTACCATGCTTGACTTCTGATTCATTAGGGTGTAGCTGATTCTTGCTGCTACCTGACAGTCACAAGACAAAGTTATGTATGTTCCTGTCATTTAACTGAGACAGAGTACAAAACTACCTCAAAAGTGGATGCGAAGGCTCAGAGTGCAAATGTGATGTAGCACCCTTTGTTTACCAGTTTTCCCCTTATTGCTCTGGCAATTATTAATTTAATGTGTTCTAACACCATTTCAGGATATACTTTTTTTGGGTTTCAAGTAAGTTTCACACTCCAGGTAAGTAATTTTTAGTCAAATGGGATAAACACTGGCAAATGTCTTTATCAAAGGTTAAAACTTCCTTGTTCTTGTCAAACTGGTATTTCTGTTCACCTTATTGTCTACTATGACAGTCTTTAGTGAACCTATGGTAAAAAAAGGGGAGACAACGTCTTGCTTTATTTTAACTCAAGTATTCTTTAGGACTTCACAGGCCATTGCTACTTCCTAGTATGATTCAAGAGCCAGAAGATACTTAATGACACTTAATCTCCTGAGCCTAAGGTCTGGGGCAAAATAACAAGTAACAGTAAAGCCTGGCATATTTCCTCCAGTGACTTGGTTCATGGCATTTTTCTTTCACAGGTTCTTAGCTGGCATCCCACCTGCCGTCCCATTGTCAATGGTCTTCATTGGCTTACCTGGAGCCATTTCTCCTTCCCCCCAAGTTTGGGTACTCCCTGTTC
Organism: Manacus candei; assembly: GCF_025592945.1. Classification (NCBI taxonomy): domain Eukaryota; kingdom Metazoa; phylum Chordata; class Aves; order Passeriformes; family Pipridae; genus Manacus; species Manacus candei. Next base: position 9,078,513 of record NW_026138071.1, read on the forward strand.
ATTTTTGCACTTACTAGGCCATTTCTAGTTGTGGTTTCCTACGTGCCGCACCCACACTGGGGCTGGGCAGTTTCTGTGACACTGCCCGGCACCCAACCTGGTAGGTGGGCCACTTACCCGCTCCAGGTCCTCCTCCTTGAAGATGCCCATTTCCAGGCACTTCTCGGCCACCTGCACGGCCCGCATCCTGTCCACCAGCGTGCTGTAGAGCAGCTGCACCAGGTGCACGCAGAGGTCGTGGTCGGCCTCTTCGGCCGGCGAGGGCAGCTGGCTGAGGCTGGGGTTGGCGTAGCAGGCGGCCAGGCTACAGCCGCCGTGCTCCAGTGCCTGCAGAAACTCGTGGAACCAGCCGCAGCCGCGGGGCCCCCGCTCCACGGCCCGCAGCAGCTCCTCGGCCCCCGCCACAGCGCCCCCCTGCAGGAGGGCCGCCCGCACCTTCTCCCTCTCCTCCGCGCTCAGCGAGGGGAGCTGGTCCAGCACGGGCTGCACCTGGATGAACTGCTTCAGCCGCGGCCTGAAGCAGGAGATCATGTAGAGGAACCTCTCGTCCCGGTCCCCCTCTTCCATGGCCGCGCTGGCGGTGCCCGGCGCCCCGGGGCTCCTCCGCGGCCGCGGGAGGACGGCGGGGGGCGCGGAGTCTCCCCAGGTGCCTCTGCCGGGGCTCCGCAGGCGGGCTCGGACTCGGCCTTGGGAGCAGCAGGTCCCCTATCCCCCTCCGCGTCTCCTCCGGCGAGCGCCGGGCCGGCCCCACTTTATTGCAGAGCCAGCGTCGCTTTCGCTTTCGTTTACGAGAGCGCTGTGTGGGGCCGGGACACGGTGCAACGGGGCGGGGGCACTGCGCCTGCAGGGAAGGGCACCGCTCAGTGCCAGTCCTCACTGTTTAAACCGAAACCTTTAACAGTAACTGTGAGTTTAAAAACCCATTCATAAACATAAATGTCTGTCACTTTCCAGCTCACGAATTTCCCGCGCCGGTCGCAGCGTGTCGGGGTTCCCAGGCACGCACCGACAGCAGTGAGGCGCTCGGGCCGTGACTGAGGCTGTTGGAACGTCTCTCCCTGAGATGTGGTTTCATCCATAAGGTAGACGTCACTGAGTTGCAGAAACAATCTTGGTTTCCATCTTGGGGTTTTCAGGAACCTCAGTGTGATTTTGAGATAAGGCAATGTTTTGGTCCTGGACAGCTCAAGAGAAACACCGAAAAATTGGAGAGAGTCCAGAGGACCAACTGGATTGGAGAGACTGGTACATGTTGGAAGGAACTGGATTCATAAAGTCTGGAGAAAATGAGGCTCAAGGGAATTCCAACCACAGATGTCCAGGTGTTAAAAAAATAAACTACTTATTGGTAGAATTGGCTTTTGAAGTTTCAGGGTGTGATATGTTTCAATGATCTCAGACCTAGGGGAAGATTAACAAAGCTTGAGGCAAAGGACATAGGACTGATAGCGGGCACAAAGAACACAGAATGTACAGCCCTCAAGGACATTTGATAGAACTCCCAAAGTAAGGAAGAAACTAATAAAGCCAACTTAGCAGTTGTGCTGAAATCAGCTCTGACTGGATAGAAGGTAATACCGACAGGAGAAGATTATGACTACCAATTCAAGAAACCCATTGGCTCAAAAGAAGAGAAAGACAGAGCATGTGGATTTATTAGCATAAGAAGTGAGGCAATCATTTAACCAATAGAAGATAGAATACTAATTAATAAGTAACTTGCAGCCAATGAACATTAATGCCTTTACTTGCTAAAATGTATAAAAAATGTTGATAGTCATGGTGCTGTCTTTGTGGCTTTGCCACCCAGTACCCCTTCCTGTGCAGAACTGTAAATAAATCATACACCTTGACTTTGTGTGTGGATTGGCCTCTTGCCCACCAGGTGAAGGAACCTGTTTTGGGACAACAGTTTTCCAGCTCCTAAAAGTGGGATCCCTCTTCACTGGGATCCCTCTTCACAGGACAAGGAGCAATTGGAACACATTTCTTCAGGGGAAATTATGTCCAGGTATAAGAAAAAATTATTATCCAGTCTAGAAACAGTTAGACATTGGAATATATTGCCCATAGAAGTAGTGGGAGTTTCCTCAATAGAAATATTCAACACTTGGCTTGACAGGGTCCTCCTTGATTTAATGTCTTCCTTTTAAAAGGAAGCCAGCTATCTCTAGAGGTCCTTTCCCAGCCTAAAATTTTCTGTCATTCAAATTGTGCCCTCAGCTGATTGTCATGTTGAGATGTGCTACAACATTCTGCTCTCAGAGGAGCTTCCTTCAGCTGGAGGCTTCTTTTTCAGAGGAACTTGTTTTTGTTTTCATTTCATTGTCTTTCTGCTTATGTCAGCTTTCACTCTTACTTTTTTATTTCTGCTTTATGCAAGTTTCCTTTGAAAGATTTCTGAAGAAAGTATAATGTCTTTTTTTCCTTTGCTATTTTTTTTTGCCTTCAGCACCTTATTTGGAGGGCACATGAGCCTTCCTTGCTCAATCTCAGAAGCCCATAGGACTTACTTGGGTTCACTGTGTGCAGATGGGTTGTTTGTGTGTTTGTTTTGTTGTGCATATACTTGTGGTAAATCAGGCCGTGTATTTATCCCATAATAATCCTTTACTGTTTCTGAGAGTTTACAGGCATTAAAAGGACACTTAAAACTTCTAGAGATTTACAAAAAAATAATGCAACTTGTTCATTCCAGCTAGCGTGAGGTTGCATAGATGATGACTGAGCACAGCACTGCACAGCACTACACTGCAAGTCACAGCACTGCACCATGCAGTGTAGACATGTATTAACAGTGTAAGAATTCTATTTGTGTCCAGCATTTTAGAGACCAGCAGAGCAAATGGGAGGAAATGCAATTCATCAATGGGCAAAACTCCTGTTGCTTCACCTCTGCAGGCAGCCAGAGGCCATGCCAAGCAGTGCTTTTCAGCTTTTATATGTTATGATGCTGGTGAGTCAGATAGGAGCTCTGATGAATTCTCACCAGAGGGAGGAGATTGCCAGGACACAATCTGCAGGAGAAAGAGGGAAGACAGGTTCATCTGCTGGCAGCAGTGGTGAGATGGGAGACCAGAAAACGTGTTTGTTGAGTGAACAGAATGGGAACATGGAAGAAGAGGAAGACATGTAGGTGGGCATATGCTTCCTGGAAACAGCAGAGTTGGGCAGGTCAAGACGCAAGACTGATGCGTTTTACTGTAAACTTGTGCCTGTAGATGAACATGCACATCCAAATGGTTTAGGTTGCCGCACAGCTTAACTATTGAAAAGCATCACAGTCTGTCCTTTGCTTTAAATCTTAAAGTAGACTCGTAACTGGTGGGAGTCAATGAACTTCATGAAGAGCTCTGCTGATTTGTATGGTCTCATCTCTCACATTTGGAGTGATTGTCCCAGTTGCTTTGGTATTTCAACTACATTAGCTATTCTTGAATTTCAAGGAGACTTCTCTGAATCTACAGCTTTTAATTTATACATAGTGTCAGCCACAGGTTTTAAATGTACATGGTCAAGTTCCTAAGTTCAAGCAAACCGAAAACTTACCTCCTAAAGTTCTGAAAGCTTCTACTGATTTAGAAGCTGTGCATTGTAATGTGTGGGTATACAATCCTTAACATTATTCCCAGTTTGATTTGGAAAACACAGACCCATCTCTATCAAGTCAGAACAGACTGGGCTTAAAGGTAGCCTCACCTCTTCAAAAAAATCAACAAACTGACCAACCAGACAATGCTCACCCCCCCAAACCCAAACAAACAGGAACCCCCAAACAGCAACAAACTAATGACAAATTAAAGGGGCAATTTTTGCTGTTTAGAAAATTAACACATTTTCAAAACAAATGGTTTGTACCTGCTTCTGGAAAAAAAAAGTTTGAAACAGGGGGTCTTCATGTACTTTACTGAAGGTACCTGAGAAGGCACCTGAGAAGGTACCTGAGAAGGCAGATCTTTCTTTGCCAGAGAAGGGGCAGTTCAAGTATTGCCACTAAACTTTTGTTTTGTTTCTGCATTCCTTGGCAGATGTCTAGGGACCTTAGGATCTCCATAACATTGTAAAGTCTCCCTTAGTTTCCCCCATTCAAGATTTTTCTTCTTGATACAAAGAGAAGAGAAGGAACAAAGCCTCTTTGAGCCAAGAAAAGGAGTAAGGAATGGAACTTTTCCTTCACTTGGACTAACTGCAGTAGTTGTAGCTCCTCCTCTTCCCCAGTGCTCCTTTCCCAGTCCACCTGTTTTGCTGAGTCTCTTTGCATTAATGTGAAATACCAAGTGATGAAATTGGACAAAAGACATTTTGTAAACCAATGCTCATGCATTATACTTTTTTCAATGACTTTATTTTTAATTTATACCAGACTTTTTAGAATGTAGCATAAGCACAGATAGTTTTTTAGAAAATGTACTAACCTGTTCCTTGTAGCAGACATTAATATAGTTACCAGACTGAGACAGAGCAGAAGTCATTAACATTTGCTATTAAAAAAAAAAAGCAAAAAAAAAGCAGAAGCTGTTTTTTATTCAGCACTCCTGCGTCATGGAGTATATGCAGGCAGAGATTCTGAATGGTCCCTAGGATCTGATCCTGCAAGGCACTGAGCAGTGCAGACCTCCTGGAGTCGTGGTATAAGTGAGAGCAGTCAGCCTGTTGTAGCATTTGGACCTTTCAACAATCAACAGTAGCATGAGGCAGAAGAAAATTTGATCTTGTATGGGAAGGGTTGGTTAATCTTTTCACTTACAAAGGTATTAATTTCATTTTTGTATCTTTAAAAGCACAGGTAAAGCAGAGCCTTGCTCAGTAGCCCAACACACTGATTTTAAACGAGGGAAGATTCACCCACCTTGGTTTAATCTACTGGCTGTGTATGACTGGAAGTGTCATGTTTCATTCCAACCCCAACATACAACATATGTATCTGTGTGAGGGACAACTGCTATTGCATCTGTCTGTAGCACTGGTTTAGAACAGAGGGTATAGTTTGGGTTTAGTTAAGATCGATGTGCTCCCCCACCAACTGGATTATGTGCTTTTCTGAAACCAGTTTTCTTCCTAGAGGAATTTCACATTAAAGCTATAAGATTAGAAAATCATGTGAACATTTTTAAATATTTAAAAACAGTAATAAAAAGGTAATTTCATTTAAAAATAAACACAACATTTGAAGCAGAATAATATTTTAATAAAATTAAATCTAAGTATTCACAAAGCATTATGCACATACAGTACATACTGTATTTAAAGCCTACAGACCTTAAATCATTTTATTCTAATGTAGTCAGCTTTGGACACAAGCTAAGCTTACTCATTTTGTAATAAGAAAGTTTACAATTGTTCCTGAAAGTGATTTTACATATATACATATATATATATATATATATAGCTCTATATCTATACTCCTACATGTAAGTGTAGGTATATACATATACTTGTGTGTATGTGTGTATATAAATATATATACACATACACATACATACACACCTATGTACATATATAAAATACACACATGCACCCATACAGGAATGTTGCCTGGTGTATGTGTGTGTTCACATACAGATATACCCTAACCAGGATCATTGGGAGGGGCCAGTCAGTAAAAAGAGGTAACTGCAAACAGCCACCTTACTAATTATAACACAAAAATGTGTGAATTATTTTTAAATTAAACGGGTTGTTAATAATTTGCATTGAACAAAAGGAACACAGTCTTCTGTATTATATAGAAATTAGGTTTATTGCATTTGATTATGTTTGTATGACAGATGAAGAGTGCCTGTCTGCTCATCACAGCTAACTTCTATGATGCAATTAAAAAAAAAAGAAAAGCAATACAAAACCCCAAAACCAAAATGTAGTGGAAACAAAATATTCAATTAATGCAGTTTTGTGGATGTGACCTTTGGTGATACTTTCCAGCATGTGGCAGAATTTTCCTGCTGTTAAAATACTGCCCTACTTCAACTGGTTTGAAAGGAGGCTGTTTTCTCTATCTTAATTGTTTCAAGCCCAGAATACTTGGTTACCTTATTCTTTCTTTAGATTCAGGCTAGTTGTGATTTATTATAGAAAGCTCACTGAAAGAAAGATAAATCAGTTTTCAAAAGTGAGCTAAAAGAGGATTTTGCTTGAATTTTAGCTTGGTCAGGTAGGAGTTTTTCTATGTGAATTATTGTTATTGGTCTCCTATTTGCTCAGAAGACATATCCACAATAAAATACTATTTCCATGACAGCAGTAAATGGTAATCTCCATGCAACGTAAACTGTAATTTCAGAACATGCATGTTATTTAAAAAAAAATAAAAATTTAAGGTGCCTTGAGAATGCTGGCAGTTTTATATTTGGAACATACAATTAGTGTGTGTATATATATATTTACATCAGAACTGCTCAACTTTACCTTACAAGCTTCAGATTTAGGAAAATATACAGTACTTTTGCATATAATGGTATATTCCTTGTAGCCCCTGAGTCAAGTATAGAGGATTTAAATACAAAAAAAAAAAAAAAAAAAAGGAAAAACAGCCATTAAAAGCACTTACATTTTTATGTGAAGTAATAGTATAAAAGTACTATTTCCCAGGAAGACCAGGATCAGAAACATGCCTATGAAGACTCAAGATTCCTACAGTGCTTAGTGAAGATTCTGGCAAGGAAGGGTGCCTAATTGGCGGGAGACAAGGTTTACAACGCTGTGAGGGCCGCTCTACACATTGGTCATGTTCTTGGTCTAAAAAAGAAGCCAGATTGTCTTCTGAGGCTGTGTTCAAATGCACTCCACTTGAGAGGGATTCTTTGGATTTAAGTTTTGATTTTTCAACGTCTAGAAGTTCAGGGCACTGGGAAGGATGAGAAGAAACAAGATGTTAATAATTAAATTTGTCTCTTCCAGGCTCTTGTTCTGCTCAAAATTAGCACATTCAGAGAGTTGATAGAAAATCATCTTTGAAAATTAAGCAGTATTCTGAAATATTTTTACATGGTACTGCATTTGATTTAATGTAATTGAATGCAATTCTGTTGATTAATTGTAGAAGCATGGATATCTTTTCTTCTCCTCAGACCTCCTCATATAACATCAAGATACACATATGAGCAGCCCTTTCTGAAGGGCTGAGTACTCTTGAGACCCAGCCTAAGAGGATGGATCTCAACATTTTTGAATTTGCAGTTTTGTTTCAGAGCATAACTCCAGAGTTGCATAATTCTGAACAAACATTTTGGATTCCAGTTTCAGCACTCAGTTATTCTTCACTTTTAAAGTTGGAATTTGTGTGAAGTGTGCAGTGCGCCTGTTGATGTTTGCACAGGATTGCACACCTCTGTTCAAACAGAGATATTTGTGTGTGTTTTGTGCAGGTACATGCATGGTGGGTTTACACTTCTGAAAAACTACTGCTGTGTGTTTGGTGCCCTGATAATCTTTATGCATGTAAACTGATGCCTTCTGGATGTGTTAAACTTACTGTGCCCATATATGCCCCAGCATACATATGAGCTACACAGCCAAGCACACTGGATTTGCTAATTGTATGCTATATGACTGATTTAGGATTCCTAGACATTCAGAAACCTGTTTGGAAATAATAAGCCACATCTCTAAGCCGTTAAACTCCAGTAATCCTGAACAAATTTGGAAAATTATCAAATTTTGCCTGAAAAGAACTGGAATGGAAAATGTGTATTGGGAAACACAACTATGTCATGTCTCTGTATGTTTGTATTTCCAGCAATAGCGAGGGACTGGACACAAGAATGGGTTTAGCCCCTCACAATTCCATATGTGTATAAGCATCATGCTGCATCAGCTGGACTTGTCTGGTCTGTACCTTGAGGAAAACATAGTCATGCTTCTTCTCAGGACTTCATGAATGGGACCTATGGTAGATGAACCTATGCAGGCAGGTCTGATGCTTGGAATGTCTTTGTGTCTTAGAGCTGTGTCTAATATCTACCTTTTCTGCTAACTTATGTGAAGAGCATGTCAATAAAGGAAATCAGTCTGATTGTGAGATCATTGTATGAATCTCTACAACCCTCACAGAAAATCTGGCCTCTGAAACTGTGATGTCTAAGCTCCCTGCGCAGGTGTCAGCTCAAAGCAATAATTTCATATTTAAACTAGTGAACAAGCACCTAGACTGGTATGGATTTCTTCCATCATAAGATAAAAAGACCAGCAAACCTCTTTTGATCTTATTGTACATATATACTTACCTGAGATGAAGGACTGAAACTTCTGTCTGTTTTAATGGATGCTGCAGGCTGAAGCTTTTGCATCGCCCGAGCTGTTGGCTGTTGATACTCTGCCCCTGCAGTCACCATGCTATAGGCCGGTGGAATGAGTGCTGACTGCCTTTGTAGAAGCTGCAGGATGGTTTGGATATCAGCAGTCATTTGAGATTCAAGCCTAGAGAAGTAATACGACATCAGTTAACTCATGACCAGGAGTGGGAATATTTTAACATACTGATTACAGAGGCATTCGAGAGGGCCCTGCAGTTTACCAACAAAACTATTGTTTGTTGTGGCATGACGATGTCTTAAACAGGAGAGAACAGTAGAGGGAGTACTGAGCCCTTCCAAAGCTTCTGGCTCTCCCTTTCCTTTGTAGGACATACCTGAATACTTGTCTCCCATGTTTTTGCAACGTTAAGAATGTGCCTTATGTTTGAAACTATGTATCTGGTTGAAATGAAGTGAAATAAATGTATTCTTTTTATTGTAACTGAATTGATTTGTACTGGCTGAACATGAGACACTGTTTCTGATGCATCTGACAATTAATTCTGACATTCCCATTGCTAATACAATGCACTGAAATAAGCAGAAACTACATTTGTTTTTCCACAGTTAGAAAATGAAAGATAATTTCAAGATCATTAAAAAATCCAACTGTCCAAGTCTCCTTACTGCGAAAATTTATTCAAACTTATTCAGGCCTCAGTTAATGTCAGGATTTCTGATGTTCAAATTTTGTAGCTTTTTATTCTTTTTTTTCCCTCTTCATAAATTTGTATATGACTTCTGAAACACTTGAGCTGCTTGTGTTGTTCATACTTACAATTCCATAACCCTGAAATGATTTTCGAATGGCCTTGTCAAGATCTGTGACTAACTCAGGAATAGGTAATGCCTGTTGTGCCTCCCCAGCTGCTGGAAGGCTACAGCATGCACTGACAGACTGTAATGCAGATATACAGCCTTCTGTAGTGCAACTCAACTTCTGACAGTAAACAAATCTTTGTCAGCTGCCTTCAATGTTGTGAATGTTACTCCTTGGGCTCCCTGCAGCAGTAGAATTGATTCTGTGCTGTCAGATTTTTGCTTTTAGCAGGTGCTTCACTGTTGTCCTTTTTTATCACGTTGGAGTTGTCCATTGCCTGTGTAGAAAAGTGTCTGTGAAATTATTCTGAAAGGTGTGCCCAAAGGATATTTAGGATGCTGTTTGTTTCTTTATAGGGAGAAACTAATTTTGCGGCATCAGCTCTCAGAAAAAAAGGTGCAAACTGAGACTATCGTTGGAGTCAATTGTGCTCTACTTGCCCTCTTGTTCATCTCCCTTGGGTTCTTTGCTACTTGCAAATATGCTGTTCTCACACAAGCGTGGTGCTGATGCCACAGGGCGATATACTGCAGTAGCAGCAGTATACCACCACCCAGAGAGCTTCCATCTGCTAAACCTGGGTCTTAAAATCTCAGTGAATAAAAGGTAGCATTGGAGGATGTGTATTCATTACTGTCTTTGAATTAACTCTAAAATTGCTCCCTACTTACTTTGTTAGCACTTGATGGAATTTTCTTGGTATTACAAATCAAAGAGTACTTCTGGTAGACTTTATTAATCATCATTGCATATAAAACTTCAGTTTCCATTCCTCCAAATTTAAAACAAATCCATGTTATGACACCCAAATAAACAGGAGAACCCTAGATGCTTGGCCCATGGTCTCCATGAAATTCCAGTTGCTTAAAGAAGAGAAACAGAGATAGCTCTAGGGACATATTTGTTGTAGAGTGGCTTTCCAGCCCTCTATGTCTATCAATAATTGCTATGTCAAGACTCTAACTTGGCATGGAAGAATTCAGGGAGAAGTGACTGTGCTTTTTAGTTCGGCAGGTTAGATCTGACATAGGCAGGAAAGAATAATGCCTGTTATATTCATAGAAGACCCAGCAAGGCCCAAAATCCTGAAAGCATGAAAAACTTTAAAAACATGAAAAGAGTTAAGAATAAAATTATTTAATAAAACATGTGACAATTTAGTTCTTAGTTTATCAGTAACAATATTTTCTCACAGAAGAAAATACTGAGAACTGGCATGAGAATTTGATAAAACTATCGGTAAATTTCATAAAACTATGGGTAAATTTGAGATATAACTGCAGTCTTGAGAGCTTAAGATTTTACTTAAGGAAATGTTACCAAAAGACTACATACTGTTGATGGGGAACCTGCAGCTTTTTAGTTATGTGACATTTACGGTTACTTAGATTACTTGATTTTACTGCAATTAGAAATTACATCAATTTAGGCTTACGTGTTAAAAATTGTCTTTTAAAATGTACTATATAGTATTCAGAAATGAAAAATACTATGATTTGATTGACTTCTGGTAGATGAAGGAAGCAATATGCAGTTAACCTGGCTTTAAACTGATTGCTAAAATATACAGCACAGAATGCCATTGAAGAACTACTAAAGTATAATTAGGACCGAGTGCATGTCATAGTATTTGTCACGGAAAAATAATGGAACTGCAGAGTTAAAATAACAAAAAAGCCACTGTCCTGAGCATAGGGCAATTTAAAATTAAATGAAATTACATTGTAAATTACAGTGTAGGATGGATCAAAATTCTGTAATCATATTTTTAAGATGTTCTAAGCTATAGTGCTTAGCTGCCAGCATGACTAGTATATCAGTATTAAGCAAATGTAATATTGGATTCTGACAAAGCAAATGTTATTTTTCTGTCGTGAGAGATATAAGTATTTTGTCTGTGCATACTCCTATGTTTTATTATAGATTGCAAAAAAGTTAATGCGTCAAAAAGGGAATTTATCTGCAATACATTTTTAAAAGCATGCATCTGGTGTAGTTTGGGTTTCCAGGAAAGAAAAGTTACTTCAGATATTGAAGCTACTGAAAATTACAATTTTGTAGACGTGTAAATATCTGGTGTCCCTGCCCACAGCAGCAGATTTGGAAATACATGGTCTTTAAGGTCCCTTCCAACCCAAACAATTCTGTGATTCTATGATCTAGGAACAGCATTCTGGATGAGGTGAGATTTAGATTTAACAATTTTAGTTGCCTCAGTATAACAAGTACAAGTGCCTACAGCTTCCTGGTTAAAAACAGATGGTTTCCTAAACAGTCGATCAAGGAAAAAGGCTTTCCTGCAAGGGAATTCAGAGTAGCTAATAGGGGTACTAAGAGGTAAGAAACATGAATATCATGGCAATAAATTAAAAAATGTATACCCAGAATTCCCAGAATCAAGTTTTCCAAGAATCTGGAAAACTTAACTTAGTTGATATCTAGGTTCCTCAGAATACATATAGACAACAAAGTGATATTCTAATCAGACATATTTTTGTGTTTTTGAGCTTCTGAAGATCTTGATGCTTTTGGAAATTTCCTGCACAAACTCATTCCTTCTGTAGCATCATCAATATCAGTTGTATTATGTAGCCTTTCACACATATGTTTCTTCTGGTCCTATCTCTGTTTTTACCTGTTGAGTTGTTCTTGAAGTAAATCTAATCGGTTCTCCACTTCCCCATATATGAAATCACTTTCAGTTTCACAGATCCCCCATGTAACATGGGGTAATGCCGGTTGAACTGGGGAGTCCTGGTACTCCTGGATGTTCTCCTGCTCCCAGTTTCTTTTATCAGTGATATCTGATGAAAGACAAAACATATAAAAATACAGGTTTATAAACATACTGTTAGAGAGGGGTTGACATTTCTCAAGCACCCACTTATTCGTGTGTCTCAAAACCTTGAAAGTCAAATTGGTACATTGGAACATTGACGGAACAACTCTCTTTGTTTCTTACTTCTATTTAAGGAAAGAAAACTGGTCACATCCATGCTAACATTTTTAAGCTGTAGATAAACAAGCAGCTTTGTCTGGTCTGCATCATCAGAGTTCTGCTACTGAATGTCTCCTCTTCCTTTAGTTTTATTTCTACTATTTTATTGATGAATCTGGACTTTTCTCGAGTTTATTTTTTTTTTAGCAATTTGTTATTCACTGAAATTAGAAATATTTGTTCTAACCTAAATGCATTAAATGATGTACCTGAATGTCTTTGATTGCGTGTTTCAGAGGCCTGACTAAGCCTCTTCTCTTAAATGAACTATTGAGGTGTATTTACTGTTTAGCTTTTTGGTGTAAAAGACTTGCTTCATTGCATTTACAGCGTTGGGCATGTGTTACAGTGCATTGGAATGCTCCCTCTAGAGAAAGGGGCCAGGCCTCAGCCAGCTGTCTTACTAATAACTGTAGCACTACTTGTCTTAACAAGGTTGGTGAAATGCAATATGTTTTGTCTGAGACAGGGGCCATTTAATGCAGCTCATATTGCTTGCAAAAGGGTACTGGTTACTTTCAGAAAGGAAATTGATTTTCACTTATGTAGCTTTTAACATCACTACTCTCCAAGCCAATCCTTACATCACTGTGTAAAGCATGTCTCTGATACTCTTATAGTACTGTAGGGTGAAAGGTGCCTGTTAATTTTATTTTATTATTTCGGACTTCTAAAAGAATGAAATATTCAGCATTGCTGGGTCAGTCAAAGATCATTTTAATATTAAATGAAGCTTCATGTAAATAATATTTTTTTTCTTTCACACCCCACCCTGTTTGAACTGCAGATAAAATTTTGGATTAAGATAGAGAAAAAAAATTATTTCAAGTTAAAAAAAATCCCAATTACATTATTAGGATTTTACTCAGCATTTCAGCTATCTTGCTGAATTTAATTACCTTTCTAAGTCTTGTATATTTCATACACAATATATGAACTATTTAAAAACACTCTTTGTATGAGTCATTTATATTTTATCTCCAGCCCCTTGTAAGAAAAATGATGATGACTACTCCAGTTCTCACCCTGTATCTGCTGTGCTGAAATTCCATCCCTCTTGACCCTCCCAATTCTTGGATCTCTGTGATAAGGCATTTCATGGTAGCACCAAACAGAACTCCTTCCTTTTGCTTGGACTTCTGGTTTGAGCTATTTCTCCTTCCTCTTTCAATTTACTTAATTTATATCTCTGGGGATTTATTAATTAGTTTACATTCTTGGCTCTATGCCATTTCTCCTGTTCACCAGGATGGTGAAAGGTTACACATCATTTATCATGGGATATACTAGTTGCACTTATCAGGTCACTTACCACTGTGAGCTTTGCAGAGGTGACATATTAGGTTGAACAGTGCTTTTTCTACAGCTCTCCCTGCCACTCTGAGCCTTTGTTTACTTTGAGTGAATCTGTCATGTGAACAGTCAAAAATTGCTCAGTACCACTCTACTGTGATTAAAAAGTCTGTTTAACACCTGCTCAATACAACTCTCTTTAGAGTTGTATATGTAGTTATTTAACTATATGAAGTTATAGAACATATAAAAGTTCCTACTGTTCTCAGGCTGCTGCCTCAGCATACAGCTGGACAAAAATCCTTGACTGCTTATAAGGCATCAGCAGTCAGATTTGAATCCCACATCAGTCCTCGAATGTTTTTTTCAGAGCTTCTCCTAACTCTTCTCTTGGCACTGCACGCTGATAACTCAGCATAGGTTACATTCACTTCATGTTTGTGAAATTTTCTAAGGAACCATATCAGCCAGACCTATGTTCCAAAGAAAAGAGAAAAACACCACAGTGTGGATGACATGTAAGAGCTTTGTCTAAATGCTAATAGCTAATCCTTTTCAAGCATATCTTTTAGCAGTGTTGCTCTAAGTGAAGAGAAATGAAAAAAAAAAAGTGCCTGCTCAGATTTAGGATTTCAAGTAGATTTAACCAGGAAGGGGAGTGCTCACTACATGACTCCAAGTGGAAGGGGAGACTTCCATCTTTTTTTTTTTTAATCAGAGAGAGGTAGTTGTTGCATTATCTGATCTTTGGTTAGCAGGTGGTAGCAGGTTTCCTCGAGTTGTAGAGAGTGTTTGATTTTTGTCTGACACGACCTATAACTGATTTTATGTGTCAGGCAGAAGGAAGGGGAAAGAGATTTCATCTTGGCTGCACAGAAATCTGTTCAGCTTCTCAGCCACTTAAGCCAACAGAAGGAAAGAGATAAAGGGTGTCACAGAAGCATGTAATTTGGTTTTAGGAGGCACACATGGCACAATTTGCAGCGTCCAAGGAAAAGTTGGAAAGCTCTCAACAAACCGAAGAAAGCAGACTATGACAAATTCAGGGGTACAATTTCAAACAATGGGTTTAGGTGCAATGGATGTGATAAATCTGGTGGAATTATAAGTAGTGAATTTCAGGAGCATTTTGCTGTTTATAATTTCCTGTAAAAATCAAGATGTTGATTATTTTTCACAATAAATCATTCAATAAAATCACAGATTTCAATGCTATTCAATGCAGGGAAATCACAGCTATTTTTTTGTCCCAGAATATGTATTTGGAGACTATTCTAACAGACATTCAATTTGTGACAAAGCAAATGAATTGGTACCGAAATCACAACATAAGATCACACACTGTAAACCAGGTAATACACTATAAAATATGATATTGTACTGATCTAAGTGTCTTTTCAGGTACTTCCAGATACATAATTAATCCCAGAAAAGCCAGGCAGCAGTTGCAACTTTGTAATCAACTATGGACTTCCAGGGGTTGAAGAATCTTAGACTGAGAACTAAATCAATAAATGTATAACTAGGTTCACTTGAACAATTAAAGAATCAATCTTATAGCCCAAATAATGATCAAATGAAAATAGCATTTTTCCTTAACATATAGCTAACCACTACAGAAAAATTATCAGGTCTTCAAAAAAGAGCCATATGTTTTAAAGTTAAAAGTTGCATTTTAGGATTATGAGAGAGATGTTTATACTGTTTCTGCCCACATTATACAATACATTATTAATAGTCTTTCCATTCATTGAATTAATGACGAAAACTTAAAACAAAACAAAAGGTAATTAAATATGTATCAGTCAGAGTGGTAATGAATTGGAGTAGCTTTATACAAGTGAATTTATATCTAAGATTTATAAGGTACCATAATATATGAGGACACATACAAGCAGAATCTATTTCACTATTTCATTATGTTTGTAACTACTTTTATGGTAAGTTATAATCAATCTCTAATTAATAGCAGGAATAGGAATTTAGTTTAAAATTTATATCAGTCAAAGCTAATCATATTGACCTTGAAGTTTCTATGAAAGCTTCAAGAAAGCTCATTACCCTTCATACACATTACTAGAAGTGCTAGATTACAAAGTGGAAAAAAGAATGTGGCCTTAATCAAAATACATAACCTTTATATATTCTAAATTTAGCTCAAATAAAATCTGCAATAGGTTGCCTTGGAAAATGTTGCTATAGCTGCAAGGACACATTTCTGGCTATTGGTAGAGGAAAGGTAAGCTTTCCAATTGCAATATGTATGCAACAAGTTTATGTGGTGCAGACTTATAGAGCCTTAATTTGAGGAGACCAGACTTCACACATTTGTACCTCTGAGATGTAAAAATCATTGTTTGGTCTGATCAGTCATTAGGTTTATTTAAAATGATAGTCTAAAAGTCTAAAGTTTATTGAATGGTGGTTAAATGGGTAAATTGCCTCAATGGAAACTGCTGGAGGAAACAGCATTAAACAATAAATATGTAATTCTTCCCTTTAGACTGAAAAAATTACAAATGAACTTGCAGCAGTATTTAAGTATATTAATCCAGAGGTTTTCATTTATTTCCTTCGCATTGCTGAGAAAATTAATATTTTAGTATATTAGATGTAACTTTAATTATGTGATTTAACTCTATGTAAAAGTGTCTGAGATTGCTTAATATTTTCTGATCATTTGTCATATACAAAAGCTCAAATCTTTATTCTTGTGTGTTGCTTATGGAAGCCAGGATTTGTTCTGTGTGATGTAATGGCACTGTAACCAACATGTGCAGCATGATTTTTTTTCACTCAATTTTTGTTGTGTCTTTTCAATGTCATGAATGAAACTAGTTAACTGAAATCATTTTTTTTGTGCAGCAATCACTAGGTTTATCTTACTCTTTACAATTTTTACTGTCATCCAACCTTGGTGCATTAAACACCCTTTGAGAGATTCTTTACTGCTTTGTGTGCAGTTTTCATTCATGGGCACTCAGTGAAGACCAGTACCAGTGGACAATTTTAAAAAGTTTGTTTAAATTACTTTCCTAAGGTAATTCAGTTACAAGATGATTTATTAACAAAACATTGAATTACATTTTGGAGGTTCTGTGATACAGCCACTACATTAATGCTCTTGAGAAAAAACAATTTTTGATCTAAAATGTTTTTTCTCAAGCTTTTAGGAAACACAAAAGTAAATATTATGTAAAGAATAATTAAACCATTCAGAAAATTTTTTTGGTAAATCAGAATAAAAGAGATGTTTGCTCAAACTTTACAAAATAGCAACAGATGGATTACCTTTGCAAGAATTGCTTCTTTTGTTAATAAGAATTTCTTCTGTGTCATTATCCATTTCTTCAAAGTCCATCTCTGTGGTTTTCTCTGTTACAGATGGGTAATCAGCTATCCCAGAGAACAGGGGCTTTTGCTCATCTTCAATGGAGGACACAAAAGATGATGACCCACTTTTTTTCTCCTCAAAATGTTTCTTAATAGATTGATAATATCTGGTGGTGTCTCCTGAGGGTTCAGGATCACTCTGATCATTATCCTTGAAATAATCTGTGAAACAGAAATGTGTGTGTACAATAATAAGCAGTTCATGAAATTGTACTCTAGTTTATTGTGGTCTGAGGATGCACATGATTATTATATCAGATAGGAAGTACATTGTCTATTAGAATAAATTACTTTAAAGCCTTTTTTGATTATTCTATAAGAGGAGATTTAAATTTCCTTTGAAGTCTAGAAGACATTTGCACATACGTAGTAAGGATTCATAGTCTGTAAACCTTAACTCATTTTGCAAAAAGTTGCTTATATCAAAACAACAAAGGTTTTATCCAACAGGGTTCTCCTGTGTGCTCTTTTTTTTTTTTTTTTCCCCAGTAAGGATGAGATTTGAGGAAGCCTTATATTCCAAAGTTTACAAAAAAATAAAATATTTCATTCCCTCTTCCAGTTTCTCTCACTGTCCGGCATTTTTCACAGTCTTGACAGGCTAAGAGTCATGTATGTTAGACTTGATATCAGAAATACTTATTTAAGTAATTCTCACATGAGAGTGTCTTTGCTAATTATTCTTTTTCAAGAAGGAAATGCATTAATGTATTAATCTACCACTCATCCCCAAAATTTCTGGGCCCACCTAAATGGAGAACGTATTTGTCCACACTTATTACAGGAGTGATAGGGTAGAGAGAAACCCTGTTGGTACAAAAAGAAGGGTGTTCCTTGTCTGACTTTGCGGGATTGCCTCAAAACAACTTGCCAAAGCAGCCCAAATTCCTTAACCTTTAGAATTAGTTGCAATTATCTGAATATCTGATCTTTTGAATAAGAAAAGTACACAACATTCTGTAGTATATATGGTAGCAGAATACCAGTCAAGTTGAGAATGAATTTTTCATTAGTCACAATCAATGCCTATAGTGAGCAATAGTAGATTCAGTTCTCTTGAGAAGTGACAAGTAAGCCTAGATTAAAATAGATACCTTTAAAAACACATCGTAAAAATTAGATAGGATTTAAACCCAAGAACAATCATTTATGAATACAGACAAGTCTTGATCTCTTTTCAGCATAAACTTGAAGCTAATTTCCAATTCAGTATTTGGTTTTACATATTCTTAACTGAAATGTCAAGATAATTTCAGTTCTGCTATTTATTTAAAACACATTTTAACAGGGTAGTCTCAACAACATATAAATACTGTAACTAGTTTGCATTAACTTCCTGGGGAGACAGCATGATTTCCCATCTGCTTTGTGCTAATTACTAATCAACATAGCTCTGGAATGTCTGTAGTCTTTACAGCCTACGGCAGTGGCTAATACAACTTTTAGTATATTTCCTGGGTTTCTTCTCTGTTTTCTGGTCACTGTAAGGAAATGAAACTGTGGCCTCATCTAATCCTCTTTGTCTGCACATAAAAAGAATGCAGTATTTGTAAAGAGCATCCTACAAGTGTCCAGACATTTGTGAGCAGTGAGAGCAGGTAATGGTGAACAAAATAAATCCAATAACAAAGCAGGCCTCCTTTACCCTCTAGAGTCTCCAAGGGTGATTAACACAACCTTGGTCTTTATTTGGCTTCTGTTAAGCAGGACTGCTGACTGTAAGTGATACTGATGATACTCTATTACTGCAAAGGTGTCAACACAACTGCAAATGGACCAGCACTGGGGGCTCTTGTGGGATGCTCAGGCTGGAACATGTTGTCTGCAATTCCATCTCCAAAACAGCACAAAAGAAATCTTCATAAGAAAATTCTATTGTAGATGTCTTCCATGGAGTTTCTTGTGGGAATATATGCTGAAATACATACAGTCACGCTACCGTAAATTGTCTTAATTACTTCGTGTTTTACTGACTTCAACCTGTGAAAAAGACCTTCTAATGAAAGCTTGAAATTGCCAATTTTTAGGGTAATTCTTTATGTTCATGGGATTTTGTGCACTAACGGCAGCTGTAATGAGCACTCTGTGGAATACAAATCAATCAGTGAACTCATTTTAAGAAGAGGTCATTGAGATTCTAGTGAAAAAAATTGTATAGCAGCTGAAGCGTAGCAGACCGTCTTATCTGTCATATTCATAAAATACTAAAATATCTAGAAACATGAAGCCAGGTTCTGCTAATAGTTACACTGCTGTAAAACCAGGGTTATTGAGTTGTTATCCCTGCATTTAGTCTCCATCTATATCAAAACAACAGAACATATTATTTTCCAAATGCTGCCCAAATATAATGAACTCACTGTTATGAAAAGGAAAGCAGAAATATGTTGAATTTAGGGTCCTGCCTATTGAAATCAGGGAAGATTTGTTTGTCAGCTGATCTATTTCAAAATAGACATCTTTGGCTTCACCGCCATTGCTTTATATTCTAGCCATCTGGTTACACTCATAGAGTCAAAAGTTGTTTTCTTTTTAAAAGACTCATATTTAATGCTAGAGATTCTTCTGTCTGGAGGATAATCTTGTGATACTCCGCACCTAGAGCATGAATTAAAATAGAAACTGCTCTTTTTAATTAACTCTTCAGGACCTGATGACGATGCAAACTCTGTACCTTAGTAGTGCCTCTGTAGCTCAGTGGAAATAAGCTACAAATATCTAGGAAGTGCTTTATTCAAAATGTGAATGTCTCCAGTTTCTCATTCCTTTCATAATGAAGTCCAGTAACTGGTTTGGAATGAATTTTCCAGAGGAGAAGTTTTCTATCTGTGTATGTATGGATAAGTTCACTTTCTGTCATACAGACTCCAGGCTTCAAAAGGTTTCTTTTTTCCCTTTCTATTCTGCTTCCAAATGTGATCATTAAACCCTGCCTTTATCCCCCCCCCCCCCTCCGAATTCTAGTGGTTCCTCTTTCCTTTTGCACTAAAGCGAGTTTCACTTTCTGATTCTGATTGCTAGAAACTATGTTTTACTGAAGATGATTACTTTGTAACTTCCTGCTTTACCAAACATGTACAAACATCATTTACACTCTTTATGGGACTTGTTTTGGCCTGTTATGTGTTTTGGATGCCTGCCAAGCTTATAGGCAATGTCCTCTGATATTTGCTGTCCGGAAATTCCAAAATCTTCGAAGTAATTATCAGAAGGTTTGTGTCATGCTTTTCGTGCATGCACTGGCAAAGGAAGGGAAGAAATGGGACTGTCACAAGTCTGGGTCATATATCTATGACACTAACTCACAGAAATACTGGCATTAAAATCCAACTTGGTGGGTTGCTTACCAGAGATTAGACAGGGTTTTTTTGTGTGACATGGTCTGTAGTATCAAAATTTTGCATTATTCAGACAGTGCCAGGCTGCATGATCTAGATACGTTTTCTCTTAATGTATTAGTCTGCTGCAAACAATATTAGTGAAAGTGCCAGTAATTCATTACATGTGGAGAAGCATGGTTTAATACTGCTGTAATTTCATTAACTGGAATTTGTCATACTTAATCAGGCCAGCTATGTAGCCTAGTGTTTCAGAAGGTGGTAGACTTTTACTCCCTTTTCAGCCATCCAATAAAAACTCCTGTAATATGCTGAGACAAATTCAATTTTGTGCAGGAAATGAGGTGAATGACTTCCTTACTCCCACAGAAAGCAATTTATATCCCAAACCATAAAACAGACAATCCTCATCATTAACATGATCTGCATAACTATTAATCTGTTCGGCAGAAATGACATCTTCCCTTTCCTTTGAAAAAACCTACCATATTATTTTACACTACACCAAGTACATTCTTTGGTGAGGAGAAATGCCCACTGTGACTTGGATGGAAGGATGGTTAATGGCTCAAAATGTCTGGAGATCTTCAGATTGATTCCCAGCAAGTTTTTCGATTCAACTGTTACAAGCTCTTCTTGTGTGATGTTCACAAATATTCCTGTGATGGTCAATCTATCTTTCTATGTATGAACAAAGTATTTGCTAGTCATCATGATGATTTGATATGTGTTCTTTAATTTAAAATGTTCATTACCTTGTCAGAGAGCAGAAAAATGCCTATGTGCCCACCCATGCACCACAGGCAGCAAATATCTTGAAGGAAAAGTCAGTGACCTAGCAGCTCAGATGGTATATTAAATGCAATACCACAAGCAGGGTTGAAAAAGTGCAAAATTCAAAGATCAAAAGCTCAAAAGCTTTTGATGCATAATTTGAACACTGGTGATCAAACCATGCCTATGTTTTTCATCATATAGATGAGGAGCAGCATAAAATCAGTCAGGAAAAATGGTAATTCTAGTTCCTGAAATCACGACTTTTCACTTAATGGTGTAAGAATATTTACTCCTGTAACAAATGTGGATAGAGCCTTCCCAAATCTTTGTTCGTGAAGCCTAGCCATGATGATGATGTAAGAATATTATAATATTTATCTAATATCAAAAAATACTGGTACCATGGAACAGGACCAGTATACGAGGGGTGATTCCAGAGAAGTCTATTCAAGTGGTATGTAGACTAAACTACTCTACAGAATGCCAGTCAGGGAGTTTAGGATCATTAAACTGCTAATTAAAATGCTCCTGGTTTTTTTTTTTTTTTATTGCTGTTTGCTTCATACTTAGGTGAATGTGACCAGTATGGAGTACATTTCTAAATACAGCTGAGTGCCTTCTGGTAGACTGGATAATGGAAGAGTATGAAAAAGGAGGAAGCTGATTGCCTGTAAATGTGAAAATAAAAAGCAACTGTGTCTGGTCATTCAATAGACAAGTGTTGCTATGTTAAAGCAACATGGTGGATGTTTTTTGCCATATTGTTCCTTTATCTAAGAATAGAAGAAAATGTTAAAGTAATTTATATTCCTTTGAGATAGATTATTAAAACAATGAAATTGTTATATGACATATATACATATATATGAAATAAAAGACTGCAACGAGTCTTATGGTAAACGGTATGAGGAATTTTAGTGGATTTATTTTCCAGTGATAGAAGGACGTGATCTCCACAATCTTTACAAATGCGTAATGAGGAATAGATAAAACTCAGGACTTCATTTTGTATGCAAAATTGGAAATGAGAACTACTCCACCTTTGCTACCAGAAAATTTGTCTGAAAACTGATTTTGGTTTTGTCTATAGAGATATTTAACTCTTCTCAAACATCAGAAAGTACTACAACTTACCCTGAATCCAAAAACCTAAACAAACTTCAGTCATTTATAAACCTTGAATTTTAGGTTGAATGAGCTCTTGTGTCTCAGAATCAAATTGGCCTATAGTCAACCTCAGAGTCCAGATGCTGCATGTTGTGACTCTGGATGTTTGTCAAAGCCAGTCTCAACCCATATCCTACAACTTCCTTGTGAGAGGTAGGGGAGGGACAGACCCTGATCGCTGCTCTGTGACAGGACCAGTGACCCAAGGGAATGGCCTGAAGTTGTGTCATGAGAGGTTTAGGCTGAATATTAGAAAAAAAAATTTTAACCCAGAACATGGTTGGGCACTGGAAGAGGCTCTGTAGGGAACCTGACAGAGTTCAAGAAGCGTTTGGACAACACTCTCAGGCAACATGGTGTGACTCTTGGAGGTGGTCCTGTGCAGGCCTAAGGCTCAATGACCTCTGTGGGTCCCCCTTCAAACTTGGCATATTCTGTGATTCTGTGAATCTGTAATTTGTCTAAGTTCTACCAGACACATGAATTTGTATATCTAGAAGTCCTGCTTTAGCACCTTCAGTTAGATGTCTGTAGACCTGTCAGACCTCAAAATCTGAAACAATGCCAGAGACCTACAATAGTTCCTCAAACCAGAGCTGTTGAAATCCTTATAGTCTTCAGCACATATTTGTTTTCCTCCTTCTTCCTCACTTCTGCTCATTATGTTTCCCTTCAAATTTCCCACCTATCTTTAGGACCCCCTACTTACAAATGTACTGTCAGATACGTGTGTGGTATTTGACTAACACCAAGGAAAAATGTTGTCTGTCTAGAAACTATGCAGGAAGATCCCTATTTCTAAGAAAAGTAGGTTACTGGAAGTATTTTAGGAAGGCTAAAACATTTTCTCCTCTCAGTAGTAAAAAGGTTTAGAGTTCTTTTTCTATAATTTTTTTTAATGATAGAAACTTCATTGAATTCCAATTTCATTCATAATTTGGGAGTTCCTAAGTCTGCATTTTATATATATATACTGTAGACATAGATAGATATAAATACAGATATAACTAATGAAATTCCATCCATATAGCAAGTTCTGGAAATTTTGGTGAAAGGTTCCCGTAGACTAGATAATGATGGAGGAAATGAACTGTACCAGAGAGAGTTGTTTGAATACTGTTCAGTATCAGTGCTGCTTGTGAGGTTTTGGTAAGTTGATGTGTCCTTTACTGTGCTTCCTATCTGACCTATGAAATTTTGGGTGATTCTGGAAATAGGGAACAACAGAAGACACTGAAACCTTCCCCAACCATCATGGACTAAAGTCTGGATAATGTTTCCATAGGGATCCATGTTCCTATTCTTAAATGGACTTAAAAAAGAGCTAGTTTTGAATAACTGAATTTGAGACACATTTTAAAAACCAAGAATTTCAAAGCTGGAGTGAGTATGAAATAATTCATTTATTCTTTTGCGCAATTTTCAGTACAATGAGATACTAGGGATGGAGGGACAGCCTTCTATCTGCATTTTCTTTGCTCTGTCTGGTTTTGTATCAGCTTTAATGCTAATCAGATAATGATGGAAGGACAATTCTTAATTTATACTTCAGAAAATAATACTATACTTAAAAAAATCAGAAATTAAGATTATAACCACCATAACCATGCACTTCAGAATGAAAGGTTGAAGCAGTTCTCCTATCAAGCTTAGATTACTCTTCTCTTTTACAATGAATTTAGCTTTCACTGTAGCACTATTATTACTAATTTTTTTTCTGAAGGATGGCTATAGGTATATGTGACTGGACCCAACATTTTGACCAGATTTGGCCTTTGGAAACAGCCTCTCTGGAAACAAATCCTGGAAACAAGACTCTTCTCTGGAAGCTCCCTGAGATGCCTCCTAGGCACTGTGGTAACAGCAATAACAACAGCAATAATAGGAGCAGATGGAACACTGCGCTGATGGGCTCTCTGTTGACCAGGTACTTTTCTGTTATGGGTTTCATGCTTAAGGTAAGATTTTGGGGACCTGAGGTCTCGTTTCCAGCCATATGCTACCTGCCAATATCATAGCTGTTTCCTGGTCATTTAAGGACCTAACACTATAGCCGAATATTAAGAAACTCTTTTCTAATTAAGCCCAAGCCAACTGCATCAGCACAGTGCTAACAGTTTAACACAGTTAAGTAACAGCTTCAATTTTTCTCCAGATTCTTACCCTACTTTCTTTCTGGGGACACAGCACAGTGCTTGGCTGAGTCATCTGTTTCTAAAGTAACCATTTAGATAAACAACTCGGGGAAGGGGACAAGAATGGGAAAGAACAGGGTCAGGGGGTGTTTCCCCATTATCTTAGAACCACTCCACTTCATAGTTTTAGGTAGGAGAACCAGTTCCTGAAAGGTTTCCTTCTCTTCTATATCCAGAGCCATGGCCTCTGGATACCTTGTGTAATAAAGCTGTGTTAATATGGTTTGGTTTCTTAGCCTGAGCATTACCTACAAGTAATGCACACTTAAGGTAGTTATACTAATCAAAATTCATTTAGAAGTTTATTAGAACTCTGGCTTCTGTGCTTACTTTGAGAACAGATCGGTAGACGCTTTTTGAAAAGTCTGGTGAGGAAACATAACTCTTCAAATTAAAATTAAGCACTATATGAGTTTACTTAACAACATTCTAAAAATGAAACACTGCAAGATGTATTTTATATTCCACTTGATTGCTACAGCCTGTGTCAGCATGGGTAAGTGCAAGATCCAGTTTAACAAGATTTTGTGAGAACTTTTTGTGGCCTTTTAAATTCACATCCATGGAACTAAAATTTTCTTGTTATGAGTTTCCTGGGCCAGCTGACACTGGAACTGTCCCAAGAAGATTAAGCATTTAGAGCCAACATTAACAAAAAGTTAAAAAAGATACTAGCAGAAGTGATAATGGTGGAACTCTGCAGACGTCTTTTCAGAGCCTCAAGTTTTCAGGCTTTCAGTGAGCCTACTTACACTCTGCATTTTTCACCTGTCTATTGGATTTCATATTCATGTAAACAACTCTAGTAATGTCCCATTCAGCACAGAATAATAGATCTGCATTCAGAACTAGCAGAGAAACAGAAACTTCTTGCCTGAATGTATTTCCCTTGAAATTAGCAAATTCCTGCAGAACTGCTAGAGGAAAATGAGAAATGGGCAAGAAAGGATTGTATTCTGCACTGTTGAAAATGGCAGCTGGATATAGATGGAGCAGCTTGTTGTCCCTCAGTTTTCAGCAAGAGACTAACTTGCCAACCCAACTGAGAGCTTTGTTTGGAACTGCCAGGCAGGAATGCTGCTAATTTTAAGCAGTCGCAGAGTTTCTTGGCTGACTGTCAAGCATCTATGGCAACTGGCTAAGTCTGCACCTGCACCTGTGCAAGAAGTATCATCCCCCTATTCTGAAAGACCTGCAGTGAATGTCTTTTGGGTGGGAGCAAGTACAAACCACTATCTAGTGTGTATATTAATTTTTGCAGGTGACCTCTTATGGTATTGCAACCCATTCTGGAAGTCAGAGAACAAGCCAGTCTCTTGAATAGTCTTGTACCCTTTAAAATCACATTATGACAGAGCCCTTACTAGTCTTAGCAGCTAAGATCAATTTTCACTGACACAGGTAAGAAATGGTGGAAATATGTGTATGTTGAGTGAGAAGGTCTTGTGTGGAATTGGAAAAATTGGTACTAACTGCAGATGCATAACAGAGAGCTGTGTTGATTTTGGTTTAATCCCTGAAAAACTCATGCAGGAAGTTACCATGGCAACAAGGTCTAAATCAGGCTAGCATGAACTAAAGGCTGAGATAACACAATCCCATTTTTAGCACTCCAAAATGGAGAAAAACCCTGATGATTACACTGAAGATGGAAACAATACAATTTCAAGCTGCATAATATGCTAGAAGGTCAACAGATGAAAGTAAAGAATGCCAGCAAGAAGACCATTCCATGAGCACCCCCAAATAAATACAAAATAATATATCAGAATATAAAAGTGAGAATGTTGGGTGTCTCTATCCTGTTCAAACTGTAGTTCTGAAAACAAAATATGATTGTTAAAAGTAGTGATATAACACATTTTTTTTATCATTTGGCATACTGTGGCCAGAAATGTATTTACCAGCTGTTTGTTCAGGAACTCTGTCTTTTCTACTCCAGTTCTTCTGAAAAACTCTGCAGGATCATCCTCAAATATTTATCATTATAGATTCACTATGGTGGATCAAAATATTATGCCACTCTCTCCTACTTTTAAAGGCTTGAAATCAATAGAATATTACTTTACAAGCCAGTATTACCCCTAGTACTCTACAGCCTCATAGAGGATGTAGGATGGACCACAGAAGAGGACCCTGAAGATCTATGACTGTGAGGTGTCTGCTGCAGCTATGGGAATGTGTAGGGACTCTGAGCAGAGACCAGAGAGGGGCAATAAGGCACTGGGCCAAAAGAATAAACAGTTCTTGCAAAAGACTCTTACAATTTCATCCTTTCCTCGGAAGTCCACTTCACTTCTGTCTAACTCAGACATTACCAGGTGGTATACAATCATTGCCAGGACTAAGGAACTTGTCGTTAGTCTTGTCTCTTCTTCCCCAATGGTGGAAGTATTTTTTTCAGAGACAAAACACTGGGAAATTATGTTCTTTCAAAAGTAATATAATAAATGTTTCAAAGAGGATGTTCAATGTAGTTGACTGGACAAGAATGATAAAAGCCTAGGGGTCTTGGAACCACATTAACACCTGAGTAGCTTATTTGTAATTCTGCAGCACGCACAGCATGTAAGATCACTTCCATCTTGTCTAGGTAGCAGCATATGTTTTCTCATAAGAAATGTGAAGGTTAGTCAGGCAAAGCACCTCTGTCAACAGATTCTTTGTGAAGAGCAGATTGAATATTTCATGGGGACATTTTCCTGACAGATTTGTTGTCAGTCTTGGCTTCCTGCCCTAAAGATGCTTCTCTGATCAAACAGCAATGTCATTGTTCTGAATAGCCACACTCTGGATTAGAGCCTTTCTTCATCAAGCATTATACTTGCTATGTATGTTTAAAGTGTTCCCATTTATTATCAGCTACTCTGCCACTCTATAAATTGGTATTATGCTGTATTTAGGATTGAATTTTAACTGTGGAGTGTAAAAGACAGACATACCAGAAACAGTAATTTATCAGACAAACCATTCAGCCATAAATGTGTGATGTTATTAAAGGAATTGTGTTTTTCCTACATAAACATGAAAATCCTATGAGTATCAGTTTAGCTGTCCTCATGACTGTTGCTGTTTTACCATAGCTACTATCTACAGTTCCTGATATTTAACAGTACTGAATACTAATGAAATAGTTTAATATTTCAATGAATTTTCCTTCATTAGTTCCAAAAGCCACTAAGACGAATGTAAGCACATAAAACATTACCTGAACTTTTGCCAGGACAACATTTTACATATTACTATATGAATAAAAATTGGACTATGGTGAATCTACTCTGTCCTGAAATATTTTAAAATTTAAAATTTTAAAATATTTTAATTCCAGGGAGAAACACTACCTAGCATTAAGTTCAACAAAGTACTTTTCTGAGGAAATTAAATAATCCAATAGACTAGGTTCTCCAAAGAGTTTAAAACATCCTGTCTCAGAAAATAAATATTGTTTGAGACAATATACATATATATATGTATATTTCAAAGGCACTAAGATAGCTTAATGTTTGAACAGCTCTGCACAGATAGATGTGAAGTCATGGAAGGGTGAAACATCTATCTTCTAGTTCTATTTGAGCATAAGCTCAAATGCACCAAGGGGATAATGCACCAAGTATTTTTACTGCCTAGCTGGATTCTCAAGGGCTGCTGCAGTGACATCCAACATGGGACCCTAATGTACCCAGCATTACCAAGTGAAATACCAATGAATAATGAAGCAGTGCTGTCTAACGTAAGAAATGAAGTTAATTACCTTTCTCTATTTCACTTTGGAAGGACAATTTCCGTCTTCGTAGTTTGCAGTTATCTCCATCTGTATCATTAGTAGTTTGTGATCTTATTACGAGGTCAGACTTGTTTAATGAAATATGAAACAAAATGACAGATTAGTCCCATCTAAGGAGGGCAGGTTTGTAATAGGTGATTGACTATTAATCATGTTCAAGCTTTAAGAAAGGCAATATTACAGTCAGTCTGCATCAACCTCTCCATCCCCAGCTAATGGTATTGCCCCAGGCTAACATTAAAAAGTTTATACAAATTGACCCAAACCAAAAATGTCACCATCTCATGGTGAAATAAAATTAACCTGATAATAAGTTTACATGAAAATACATGTGTTCACGTGTTATTAACTTCCATGAACTTGCACAGATGTGGTTTAAGAACCTCTAACAGAGAATGTACATTATTGCAAGAAGTAACGTGGTATCTGATTGCAATTATATTTATATTTAACTACATAGTAATGATTATAAAGCTTAAATTTTACAACAGTAAATATAAGGCTGACAAGCAAGAGGCACTTTATCCCTCATTGTTTTGTCTTTCTAGGCCTTTCCTTCCTCTCTATCAGAGTTAGATCATTCAGATACTTATTCCATACCAGAACCCAATCTTGCCTTTTTTTGTTCATCTTACAGGCTGTGCTTTCTTTCCTTAATAAAACCAAGATGCATTTAACTCTTTTTTCCCCCTACTTATTTAAAACTGAAAAATTTACAAATAAGCAAATATAACACCAGTTGAGCTCTTGGTGTACATACCTATGGCATTGACTTCAACCTACTTCCCTTCTCTGTGCTAGCAAGGTTTCCTATACCCCTGAAGTAAGCAAACTGGCATGTAGGAGAAGGGCAGAGGGAAAGAAGTGGGAAGCATTTACGTTTTTGCTATTCTGTTCATTGCAAACCTGGTGAGGGTTACAATGGTGGCCCACTGGTAGAATAACTGCAGGATGAAAAAGGTGCTTTTACACAAATAGGAGCATAGGAGCAGGAGTTGAGGCATAAGCACCTATTATTCAGATAATAAATTTAGTGATGTTTTGAAGATGAGAATGTGGTCATTGCATCTTTTGGGGGATGATTTTCTGGATTGCAATAGACAGTGGAAAGTAAGTGGAATTGCTAAAAACTATGATTTTGCAAGCTCAGAAGCATGGGTGAACCTCTCCTCCCTTCTTTGTTTCTGTGAAGAACAGTGATTTTTTTCTTAGTGGCTGGTACAGCAGTAAGAAATAACAACTGATGAATTTCTAAGATACATAAGCAGTGTGAATTTTCTTTGTATTTTACACCACAAAACATAAGACGGATTTTTTTTCAATTTACTCAGATGTAAGAAAAAATTATGATAAAACATTAATGACAATGTAAGCAAGAAGTAATTGCTCAGACTAAAATCATTAATGTGAATTTATCCTCTAAGAATTTTTCAAATATGTGGATATTCACTATTAACTTAAATTTATCACTAGACTATACATTTATTGTATTGTATTTCGGATGTAATTAATAATTATGACCTTTACAATACATAAAAAAAGGATAACTTTGAAAATAAAGAATATAATTGGTCTTTTATTTTCAGAATGATATTTTATTAAAAGGGTTCATCATAAAAAGAAGTGATACTTCTTGTCAGAAGTTATATTTGTTTTAATTTTTTTAAAAATAAAGATCCACAATTAATTAGCAAAGATGTCCCTATCTTTTACAGCCTAAAAATTAGTGCTCTTTTCCCCTTGTTTCTCAGAAGGCCTTTGAGGCCAGAAAAAGTTAGTTCCTTCTCACTCAACCTCTGTTTTCCCTTAAAGTATAGTTGGAAACCACAAAATACCAGTATCTCAGAAATAATGAAGTGGGAACTAGTTATTCTGTGGGCAGTGTAGTCCATGTCTGGTGGTACCTGCAACCTTGTAGGGAAGGCTTTAGCCTCAGTAGCACGAGCTCGGCAATTGCCTTTCCCCACTCCCTTTTTGGCCAAACGTCCACTTTCTTTCCCAAGTCAGACTCTCACCCTGTCAGTCTGAAATAAGGAAACGCTGGTGATTTTTTTTACTTTCTTGAAGATGCAATTTGTGCAAAAGGGAACATTTAAGACTGTCACTGTGGTAAAAAAGAGACGAAGAAATCCTTGCAAATATGAAGACTGACTGAAATTTGAAAAGGCCCTTGTAAATTTTTAGTCTCCTAGGAGGTAGAGTGCACTCCAAGATAAGAGAATTAACAATTCATGTTTGAAAGGCAATTAAATATTTTCTATTGCTATACACAGAATGAATCTGGATAATCTGATTTATCCTTATTTTATGGATGTACAATTATATTTAGTGTCAAAAGTTCCCCTTGTGGTGACCTAGGCTATAGTCATCTGAAAAAAGCCATATTTTCCATGGCTTTAACAAAATCCCTCTGGGTGAAGCTTTAATACTATTTAAATATAGAACCAAATCCTGTTAGATTAACATCATCTGAATAATTTCATTGACTTCTGCCATGTTTAACTGACTTCGGTAGGAGAAATCAGGTGAGTATATTTTTTTAATATAGGATTTGGCCTCAGGATTTTAGCTTTTAATTTTTCTAACCTTGGTTATTCGAATGCCATTTTGAAGTTTTGTTACTGAGGGACAGATTTGGCCCAGTATGAAGAAAAAAACCCACACTTATTATATGTACCTTTGCAGTTTCATCTCTCAGATTAAAGGTCAATTCTAGATTGGTGAGGAAGAGATCAGAAAATTCAGGGTACATATCCAAAACTTCTAGCAGATCTTCTCTCTGGATCTTATGTAAGTCACAGTAAGTTAAAGCTCTCACATCTGCATTTGACTTTCCTGGTTTTGCATAAAGATGTACCATCTCTCCAAAAATATCATTTTTCCCTGCAGAGAGAAAATTAGGTGGAGATTATTATTTTAAACATGAACAAACCATTAAATTGAATGATATATTTCTTTATGATAGTGGCATAGAATACTTGATTTTACATTAAGTGATACAATTAGATTACCATTGAACATGTATTTTTGTAAAGAAAAAGTAAAATCATTAAATATTAAAAGTGAAAGTATCAAAATCAATGAAAATGCATAGGCATATAACTGGACGAAGTGAAAGCAAAATCTAGTTTCATCATAACTTTTCTTCAGTTTCATCAAAACAGCATGACTAGAGCAGTTTCCTTTGTTCTTTCTTTAAAAAACATTATTTGCTGGCTTAAATCACATTGTTAGATGACAAAAATGCAATTCCTACTGTTCAGTCCAGTACAGGAGCTATCTAGCCTGTAATATCATTTTGTTAAGAATTACATGAAGGAGCTGACCACACTTGAAATACATTTTAGTAGAAAATTACTGAGCATTTATATTTTTCAGAGGGAATGCAAAACTTCTAAGATGCAGAAGTTGTTTTGAAGATGCTCTCTAAATGTGGCTGCCTCTGTTTCGATACCATTACAATCCTTTCAGTCAATGTTGCCACATTCACATTACCTGCTTGTTAAAATTGTCATCTCTATTTAACTGTTCAGTTTTGCCAAATCTTCACCTGACTTTCATCAATGCAGAGCAGCTGCAGCCATAGACCAGTGAAAATATCCTCTAAAGTAAGAGTTTCAGGCCTTACCAAATGGGGTTTGGGGGGAAAGTAGGACGATGCTTGTGGAAAAAAATAGTGGTCATAGCAAGGGCAAAACAGCAGACTGGTAAAGAAGAACACAGGGATGATTCTGCCTCCCTGTTAAACATTTGTGTGTTTTACATTATGTTACTAAGAGTAGTTCTGATTTCTCCAATTTCTAAAAAGGAAGCTGAAAACTGGGTGAGCAAGCAGCTAAAAAATGTAAAAAATAATTTAAGGATTGATTTACAGTAAGTATCTTAAAGAACATAGGAAGATTAAGAGATAACCTGGTTATATTGCATAGATTGTTTAGAGAAAAAATTACTTGGGAGGCAATGCTTCTAGAATACAAGAAAGAATGCCTAGCAAGAACCAATGGAAAGAAATTGAAGAAAGAAAATTTTATACTGGAAATAAAGCATATATATTAAAAAAAAAAAGATTATTTACCATGGAAATAAACTGCCAATGAAAGCAATCATTTTTTCATCTCTATGTCTTCAAATCAAAACCTATTGCTTTTCTTTCATCAAACAGAGTTATAAGATATAACAGATAGTTAAAGGTATGAAATGTAACAGGAATCAGTGACATAACAGGGATTAGAAAACATAGTCCTTTTGGCCTAAATGTTTATGAATGCAGAGGTCCCTATTCAAGGCATATAACACCTTTTCTGCAGTAAGAGTATTGACATGGTTGCAGTATTTTTATATCTTGTCTGCAAAGCTGAAAGAGATGGTAGATTCCAGAGGCATTTTATTTTCTAAGGATTTGACATAGAATTACTGTTGTCATGTCAGTACTGATCAGACTTAACTCATCCACATCAGACAGTGCTGATAATTTGAGAAAAGCTGTGGGAAAACCCCCAACATTTCTCAGAAAACTCTTTGATGAAATTGCAATACTTGTTAAGAGTGAAAACTTCATGTTACCTCTGTTGGACTCAAGTCTTTTCAGCCCCAGAGGACAAAGCATTGAGTGTTTTGCATGTCCATTTCTGTGTGTACATTTTTCATAAAAAGCAACTACCTAAAAATATTTGGCTAGGTATTGATAAACTTTGTTAGGTTTCTGTGTGATTTCATTGCAGAGTAATTTTCATTCATTTCTATTCTTTGCAGATTCTTCAAGATACCACAAACTCATTAACTGGAGCCAACTTATCTTGCCTCATGGATCATGCAACAGATGTGAGCTCATAGAGTACTTTTGGCTGCAGTTGTGCACACCTGTTTTTCTGTCTGAACTACCATTCGCTTGCAGAGTGGGGCTCCAAACTGCAGTCCCTGGTGCAGCTGTAGGCTGGAAGTGGCATTGCCTTGTAAACACTTGGGTTTCTTCTGCAGTGTGAGACCATAGGGATCTAATGTGCTTAACGTGAACACTTGAGCGGTCTGCATCCTTGGCCCAGGAAGAAATTGATGAATTCATAAAGTTGTCACTTTTCTTGATTGCGAGTGCTAAAGAAATTTACACATTTTGATATAAGAGATGAACTCCTTGATGAACCACACTGCTCATAATCAGGAACACTTAGACAGGTAAGTAAAAAACCTCAGTGTGTTATATTTGCATGCTTCCTACTTTGCTTGTGCCTAAAGCAAACTCAGCTGATGAGATGGAACAGCATGAGATGACACATTATCTTGATGACACTATCTAAACCTAGGGAAGGATTGCTTTAGACATATCTTTGTTCTGCTCACATACCAACCCTGTGGATACTAGCAGAATAATCAGTTACAAGTGGACTAATAGCAACATAGTGCCACCAGTCCATATCTTGCTTCAGCTGCTTTTTTGACTGTAAGTTCCTACAGTGACTGATAAACAGAAAGGAAAACATATGAATGACATTACATATGTTACATGACTAGTTTAGGCTTCTGTACAGCAAAATCATCTACTCAATTACTCTTTGCATTCTTATTATTTAATACGAAATTGGAGAAATAAATCTGTAGTCCTCTTTAGGTAGGGTTTTAGTTATTTTACTTTTAAAATTACTGTAGCTAATGAAGTCTTATTGGTTTTACATGAGAGTTATCACCAGTTGCAGGTGAACTCCAAGATGGACTGAGCATTGCCCTGAGCCAACTTCATTAGGAAAGAAACTAAGTAATTCACTATGCTATGCAAAAAAGAACATGTTAACAATATAGCAGAATATACTGGTGTTCTTACACCTAGATCAGATTAATCTATTATTCCCTTCTATTTCTATATGCCCAGTGGGCAGAAACAGACATTTGTGAAAACCTTTAGAAGACATTTTGAATGCCTGAAGTAGATTCTTCCAGTTAGCGTATAAGGTGGTCTATGTGTCTCAATACCCTCATCACTGTTCAAGAAAAGGGTGTCCTTGACTTTGATTCTTGCAGCATGATCAGAACTGGAATAAATGGATATCTGCTTTCTCTCAACTTGCAGCTTACCATTTACCTAGGGATGTATCTGACTAAAGATAAATCTTTAGATATCCAAAATTATGAGCTCTGTGGTACACATGAATTATTACAATAATGTAAACTTTTCTCCTTAAATCATTTCATTACTTGATTTTAAATAAGAGTAAGTAAAATATTCACAGTTTTCCTTCCTCAGGAACAGCTATGAATACTTCTTTCCAAATCTATGACTCTTTTAACATGTCTTGTAATAATCTACTTACCAAGGATGGCTACAACAATGTCACTCTTAAGGATTTCAATAGAGCCTCTCGACACAAAGTAAAGAGCAGTGAGAACATCTCCACAGTGCACTAAAGTGTCTCCAGGAGGAGCATGTGTTGTCTTAAATTTCATAGCCAAAGCTCGAAGACAGCCTTTACTGGCCCCCCGGAAAGCTTTGCAATTCTGAAGTAAATTTTGGTTGAGGTGCAGACAAATGTCAGCTTGTAAGCATTCTGGAAACCCCTTCAGGACCTGGAAAGGCAAGAATAAGGATTTCATGCGAATGCTGTGAAAATTCCTTTATATAATTTTTATGTTTTCTTCCTGGACAAAAAGAAAGAAGTGACATACAGATAGATGTGGCTCTAAGAGCTGTCAGAGTATTAACATTCAACAAGTGCATATCGTAATCTATATTGCAAAGTTATACAATGTGTATATTAATGTAAATACTAATCTATATAGTGATTACAAAATATGCTATTAAGCTTTGTTTCATTACAACAGAGTATCAAGGTGTATGAATGAACATACCACAGTAAAATAACAAATAAAACAGTTAAAGGGAGAGTCTTGACTGAATTTCACACCTATTTGGACTAACATCTCTATTTCTTTTTTATTAATTATAAAAGTACTATGTTTATCATAAGAGATGTTTTTGCTGAAATAACCATGACATTTGTAAAATGAGAGCTATCTCAACATCAGGTATTTTTCAAAAGGAGGCCATTTTATTAGGATTTTCATGTTAAATATATTCTGCTTGTGGGACTTGGATTTTTATCAGAAAAAGCAGCAGGAGCCACTGAAACAAAGATGTAATGCAGATTTACATAGGCAGATGATTAGTTCAGCAAACCACAGGGCTAGTTGCTGTGGTCCTTGCTCGTGTCTTACTCAGAACAATGGGAGTTTGCCTGAAGTAGAACCATGGGACTCCTCTTGGCTACCATGGCAACATTTTAATTTTGTTTAGAAGGAAAGAAGTGAGCTATTTACAATGTGCTCATTATGTGTGAGCTTTTATAAATTGTCTAGGATAATATTACCTCTGATTCCTTTAAAAAACATAAAGATTTCTGCTACTGACTTCATGGGAGTACTGCCCACCTTGTGACTGCCTGCTGACACATTATCAGGCATTACCCTTCCTTTGTTAAATCCTGTATTCTGCTGTCAAAGATGTGAATGGGATATGACTGGCTACAACTGTTGCATATTTCTAAAGGCAAAACCTGTACTGATGCTATAAGTCTTATGAATATGTGAACAGGATGTGTCTTTTTGTTATTAGAGCAGTCTATTAATTCATTACTCTTTATCCTCTGCATTATTTTTCTATAAATGTGCAAATATTTCCTCACAGAAAAAAAGATATATACAAAATTATTAACTTGTTGCTATATTAATTTCTACTTCAGCACAATAAAGGTCTGTGCACTCACTCTTTTTGCACAAAGACATTCAGAACTCATGTCCCTTCCTAATGAAGAAGATGAACACATTTCTGATATGAGGTTTCTGTCCACACAAGCCAGGCTATGTTTTACAAATGAAATATTAGTACCTTGAATTGAGTTGAAATGTTTCTATGATTGTTAATGGAAATCAATGCTGTGAAATAACAAACAGAATGTTTTAATAAATATATACAAAATTTTATGAGCTTTAGGGCATTACCACATGAAATTTATACATCCTCAGAAAAAGCCAACATTCAACAACAGTAAGCAAAAGAAAATATGATAAATGAAAAGATTCTGTGGTGCCACTCTGTTTTCAGTATCTATCACACCCATAGAAATATCTTAGTATCCAATTATGCTTTTTATTTTAATGCTATTATATTCAAAGAAAAAGGCTGTAGATTGTATCAACTTATTTGCTGAATGACACTGAGAAACTGATAAACAAATGCGTCTGTCAAATGATACAAAGTTGGGGAAATATTGCCAGTGTTTATTTTGAAATTGTTCTCTAGTCATGTGAATATAGAAGATCTGTTAAGAATTAAGTAGTATGCTATACATCTATCTGAATAAAATTTAAAAGAGCTCCATTTCTATAGGATGCAAAATAGGAAATGTATTTTGAATTCAGAAGTACTTACAAGAAAAGGTATTTTAATTGTTAGAAAGTCAGAAGCACAACTTAGAATAAATTGTATTAATTTTTCACATCAGCTGTTTACCTCATTTCTCAAGGAATTGTATTTTACCATTAAGCAAAAACCATGAAGACCATGTGTGTTAGTTTATATTTCTGAAGATATTTTGGATATCCTTTTAAAGAAACAATTATTTTTATAATTAATTTATACTTAACATGAAACTGTTCTAAAATCATTGCATATTAGTTAATAGTTATTTATATGCCAATAACATCTGAAAGACACCAGCCTCCATTCAAGTATCTGTGACTAAAAAGTCCCTGCCCCATGGAGCTTACACTCTAAAATAGTTTTATACATCAGAGAGGAAAGACATTTACTCTTTAATACCACAATTTTCAAATGTTTAGAAGGAAAACAAAATAACATTGATTTCCAATAATTATTCCATCAGTACAAGCTGGGAAATGCAAGAAAGAAGCTAATTTGAAATAAATTTGTTAAAACATTGTTATAAACTACATTGTTAAAATGAGCTTACCATATCATGCACATTGTATGTAGTGAGGTATTTAATCTAAGTCCAGTAGCTGACACTATATGGAATTTGATGTTTCCAAACTAAGTTTTATGTTGTGCATTACAGACAACACTTTGCCAACCCAAACCTCCATGTACACTTCCTATTTTTAGATTTTCATTACTGAAATTATTGTATTGAAAATTATGCTATTATAAAATGAGAATCAACATTAATACAGTATGTATACACAAACTGCCCTCTCTAAATACTAGAAAGTCATCCATGTAGTCTTCAAAATCTTAAGATTAACTTAAAAATAACCTAACTCATTCCATTTCACTTCTTTTCACTTGTTGTGTGGTTTTGGAGTCTTTAAACACATTTAAGTTACACTCCAATGTGACAAGAAAAATTCTTGAAATTATATGAATTCAAGATTAGGTAATGCAAAAAATAAAATAATTGAAAATTATAAAGCTGTAAATACTTTTTAATAAAATTATCATAAATGAAAATCCCAAACTAATAAATTGTTTGAATACAGTGTGAGTTTCTATCGCTGCATTCTTTCCTAATATGTTTCTGTAGTTATGCTCAATATCTCTTCAGTTGTGATTCCACCAGGCCCTGATGAGAAAAATTGTGTATTCTCATGGTTAGAATCATGTTTGGCATCAGAACTCATGAGATCAAGAGATACACATAGTTATTTTAAAAAGATGCGTAATGAGACATAAAATCAGCTTTAACTGCCCCCCCCCCCCAAAAAAAAAAAAAGAGAATCACTTAGGATACTGTGACCATAGGCTCCAGTTGTCTCTCATTGATGGTTATGAAGCCCAAGTTCAGTTATCTCTTCCTATCTGGAATAAAACTTATTTATTGTCAAATAATGTTGATTTATCTCTGTGGCATGCTTAGAGAGGAGGAAAACATCATTCAGAGAGATGCAAAACATTTTACATGGAATTGCAATTTAGTTAGGATAGTAGGGACCTGATTCATACTGCCTTGAAGACTGTGATCTTTTGCAAGAGGAGAGAAGTCCAGCTGCGTTAACTTCTCTTTTTCAAGATGACAACAAAGTATCACTCACCCTTGTATCAGACACATTTGTGACAACAGAATTGGACACATCTTTGTACCTTAACCTCAGATGACAAATAATTGTTTGGGGCAATGATAACCTTGAGTTTTTTTGGATAAATTAAAAAATTCATGACAATTTTTAGATTTTCTGTCCTCAGTTCTGGAACGGGTATTGACATCTGTACCACAGAAACTATTTAGAAAGTATCCAAACTGAAGCAAATTAGGATATTAGCTACAATAATTATCATTAAACATGGATATACCACATTCCATACCAACAGAATCAGAGAATCGTTGAGGTTGGAAAGAACTTCTGGTTGGCAGGGTTGACTGGTCCAATTCCCTGCTGAAGCAGGGCTGCTTAGAGCTGGTAACCCAAGGCAATGTCCAGATGGCTTTTGAATACCTCCAAGGACGGAGACACCACAACCTCTCTGGGCAACTTGTACCAGTGCTCAATCATCCTCACAGTAAAATGTGTTTTCTGATGTTTGGACGAAATCTCCTGTTTCAGTGTGTGGCCATTTCCTCTGGTCCTGTCATGAAGCACCACTGAAAGAGCCTGGTTCCACCTTCTTTACACCCTCCCTTCATGTGTTTGTTTACATCGATGAGATCCCCTGTGATCATCCACTTCTCCAGACTGGCTGAACAGTCCCAGCTCTCTTGGCCTTTCCAAGCATGAGAGATGATTCAGTCCCTGCAGCCTGGCAGTCAAACGTATTCCTTTAATTCTGCATATAATCTTTTGTCACACATTTTCTCTCTTGAAATATAGGTAGGATAAAACAATAAATGCCAGGAAGCAGTTGAAGAGAGCACAGGAGGACTCTTGTGTGTTGTGTGTCTGTTTGGGGTATTTTGAAACTAGTTTTGAATAAGGCTTTCTTGTCCTAGAATCAGTCAGACTTGCTTATGAGTGGCAGGCATCCAGCATATAGTTGCAGGGTAGCTAGTCTTTTGGGATCTATTTTTCAGTATCAAGACAGGTCAATTAGGTGGGATGCTTATGAGGGGCATATGGTGGGAAAGATAAAGGTAAGTCTCTCAAGTTCATGTGACAATTTAAGATGTCATAAACTGAAAAAGGAATTCTGGTCCTTTCCCACATTATTGGTTTATTCCTGACTTGTCTTGATCTCTCCTTGTGGAATGGTTTAAGAAACTGATCCTTGCAAAAACTAACACAGCAAAAAATTTCAGCAGTTGAAGGTACAAAGAGGCAGAAACAAATACAGTTTGTGTCATGACTACAAATACTTAATCTCTATTTGGTTCCCACTTGTGTAGCAGAGTCCTCAGTGTATGCTGACACTGGCATCACTAAATGCTAAGTAAAGTTCCCCAAATACTTGAATAATAAAATTTGAATTTTGTATTGAAAATTAAATTTTTTATTAGTTTCTTATGTAAGAATTAGTGAAATTAATATTAATTCATATATTTGATGAAATAATTGATATATTTAATTTTCATCTTTCTGCCATGTAATTTTAAGGCTAATCTGAGCCTCTTTAGCTGTGCAAATTGCGCTGCATAGATTTTGAGTTAGGACGTCTGTCCCCCAGTAGCTGTTTCCTCTGATGGAGAGTAGTGTGGGATTTAGTTCTGCCACAAACATTTGACTGTCAGATTTTCATAACATCTTCATCTAGGCTAAGCATTTCTGTGATTCAGCAGCTTTATTTCCAGCAAAAAATTAAATTTTACTATTTGTCTGATAATTAATTACAGAAATGAACTGTTTCCATGAATAGAAGGTCAAAACATTTCCAAGGGCTTTCACCATTTAGAAAAGAATGAACAAGGTCACAGGTGGCAATAATTGTGCTCCAGCAGCTCTTGTGTTCCAGATATAATAAAGATTATTAGAGGCTTTTCTGAAAAAGCCTTGTCTTCATACAGAGATTTTTTTTTAAATTTTCAGTATATGAAGGAGTTCCTTACAACAGCTGAGAGAGAAGTGAAGCAGTGTGTGATGATGATGATGAGCTAATTCGCCTTTCAACGAGATTGAAGTCTGACAACCTTATCAAGAATTAGAATCTTTTCAGTCATTGTCACAACACAGATGTGTGATGTTTTATGTTGAAATTAGTGGAGCTGCAGTGAATCACTCTTCTATAATCTTATTTCACTTTCTGAATACATCTGAAAGGTGATCTCTGAAACATGACATATTGCTGAATGAGGAAGATAGAAAATTATTTCAGTTTCTTCAACTGTTGACTCCTGTATCAACAGAAAAGTTCAAAGTCCGTAGAAGTTGGAAAGTGACCAGATCTGTATACTTCCAAAAATACGATAGTTGAAAAATTCATAATTCCTCTTGGTTTTGAGACTTCAGACCACAAAATACAATGCAGTGGGAGACTGATAAAGGATCATTTAGCAATAGATGGACACTCTTGAGAATCTTTTTTTTTTCTCTAGGGTCTTCTTTTCTGTTACTTAATTCAATGCAGACATTCATGTTTTTTAAATGGTCTTATTACAGAAAATGAAAGAACAGATTTACAGCTAATTATGTCTGAGGTACTTTCTGACTGGTATGTCTTATGATTTCCTTCTGACATATAGACAAACAGCAGTACCCCTTTCCAACACGATGACACATTACTTCTCTCTAACCATTTACTACTCATTTTTTTTTTTCAAACACATCTAATTTGCATTACCCTTCTGATGGTACAAAAAACTTCTCATTGCTATTTTTGAAATTTAATTTACTTTTATAATTCTCTGCTTCAAATATATTACTGGCAGTGCTTTTATTGGTAGAATTGTTTTTGTTGTAAGAAGTGCTCACAGTGGGAGGAAAAGCAAGAATAAAAAATGTAATGATGTCAATCAGGTAGGTACCAGTGGCCAATTTCTTACAAAAGATGCCTTAACAAATCAATGGTGAACCTGCCCTTTATTTGCTACAGTAGCATTGCTGGTTCAAGATAGGTGTGTGCTCTGCTGGCTAAGACAATTTATCACAAAGGTGAAATTAATCATTTCCTTGGATATTTGCAGGAGAAGTCATAAATTTATGCATAAAATTTCTGACTTGCTCTCTTCTTCCATGGTACTGGGTAAAACCCAAAATAAAAAACCATCTGTCCCACATCCAAAATTTTCATTAATGTGTACAGTTGACTAAACACTTTTCAAAGCTTGTCCCACATATTTACTTCAAATATTACATATTTGAACTCTCTTCAAATATGAAATAAACCAATAAAGCTCTTCAGATGCACAGAAGATCCATGGAAAGAAGGGGTGGGACAGAATTGTAAAAATTCATGCAGAACTTAAAAAAGTATTTCAAACACTAAATACGTAATCTTTTTAGGGTAAGCATCATAGGCATGCTATTATCAGTGCTGGACTGATAACATGGGAATGAAAGGGAAAAAAGAAGGCAAAGAGAGTTTAGGAAAAACAGAACAGGATACTTTAAAAAATAAAAAGAGATTGAATCTTTGGGACAGGTGGCATCTTTCATGAAACAATATGCGTTGTAAAGATTATTTTATATAATTTGACTTTGCCAGTGTATATCATAGGGATATGATTTAAATTATGCTTATTCTATAGATCAAGATTTTTATCCAGATTAAAATAAATCCCAAATCCTGTTTATCCAGTCCATGCATAATTATGTGGAACTGTTCTTAATCAAAATACATTATGTAATGGAACATAATCAAAAAGATGTAGAAATGAAGCAGAAGGGAGCAAATGAACAAATAAACAAGGTTCTCAGCATATTTCACCTGCAGGTCTTTAGAGCTAATTTTGAATTTAACCATTTCAAATGACCATAAAGAATTATCTTCTGTTTTTTTTATCTAAGTGGTAGGATTTTGTTTAGAAAATCAAGTTTAGTCTTAGTGCAGTACTACTTCTGAGTTCATAAGGGTTTCTGTTTAATTTCATTTATTATTTTCCATTTTTCCTGAATTCTTAAATATATTAATGGAGATAATTTAAAGCACCTTTTGAAATATATTCTCCAATTTTATATATATATATATGAGTATGTGTGTGTATATGTTGTATGTACATATATATATATAAAATGTAAATTAATACGCATTTCATATTTCAAAGGAGAAAGAGGACTACATTTTTGATTTTTCAGTCATGAAATAATAATAAAAAATATATTGGATGAAATTCTACCTTCAGATATTTGCAAAAAAGCTCCAAGTAAATATTGGCAGGAATCAAACATTTGTGGCATTGAGGACAGTATTAGCCCTTTTTGTGTAAATGCAAATATTTCATGCAAAATTAGTAAATAACACATGCAAGTCCAACTCATATGCACATGGCTTATAATCAAGAAAACTTCATTGGTGCTTATGCTAACATGCATATATGGTTTGAACCAAGAGCATTCACAGAAAGGAAAATGCAGTATGATCAGCAGCATGGCAACTTTGTCAGAGTGACATTCCTACAGAGCAACTATCTAATGCAAACCAATATGCACATGACCTTTTTTGGGCAAAGCATGACTTGAGTTGTGGGGTAAAACAGTGATTAATAAATGTGGTTAGATTAGTATTTTTTAATGTCTAATTTTTAGTAACCATTTTGCCCCACATCTGATTCTACTTGGATTATTTCCCTTTGCTATCTGTCCCTTTATCATGCAAGAAGTTAGAATTAAAATTAGAAAGCATTGAACAAGCTCTAAACCCGACAGATAACATGGATATTCTCCACACTTTATACTGGAATTAAGTTTGATATAAATACCTCCTGCTCTTACCAGTGGGTGGTGTTATTCCATGTATTTAGGTGTGAAGCAGACAGGAAAGAGATAAATCTTTCATAAGTACAACATAAATCACACAATTCTTATATTATCCTTGCACTAAGTGTAATACATTCAAACTCACTTTTAAAGGAAATTAAGTGATGGACACAAAACCTGAGGGATAGATTTGTGAACAGAATAAGAAATAAAATAAACCAAAAAGAGATACTAAACTTGGTTTTTTTCCACATTTTATTTAAAAGAAAGCCTCCATACTGCCTCACAATCATATTGCAGAATATGGTCAATTTAATCCATTTAGTTGTTATTTCACATTAATAACAAATCCAAGACTAATTCCAGTACACCATTTCCTGAATTGTGCAACATTTCACCTGACAACACATCCAGTTTTAGTTATTATTTCATATGAAACAGGTGTTCTTAGTACATCCATTGGTGGTAATTAATTAATTAAGGCACACATGATTTTGTAATATCTTCAGAAATAATTCAATGAGCTACTTTAGGCTTAGGCTGCACCCACCTGCAGCTTAAGGGCATGATCCTGCAAAGTGTTGAGTACCCCACAATCCCACTGCTATCAGAGGGAATTAGGGCCATTCAGTGCCATACAGGATGAAGCTACTGATGCTGCCTTCCACTGCAGTAATCCCCAGCAGAGGTTTATACACATATCCTTGTTCTGCGTTGGTTATGTTATTCCTCTGGAGGGGACACTCATGGAAGTGGGAGTTTTCTGTCTTATTTTTAAGATCTGCTTTACTTAATGGTAATGATAAGGTCAAACTCTTAGTGATTCAGCTTTATAAAAGCTTTTAACCAAGACCATAGTTTCTGCCGAATGCATAAAATTGTATCACTCTGACAGTCATTCACAAATATATGTATAGATACCACGTGGAAGCTGTTTGAATTTATGTCAAAATTTTGGAGGTTAATTTCTAGTTAAACTTTAACAAAAATGTATAGATATTCTTGTTCTCGACAGCTTTATGGAGAGCTCTGCATAGTCTCTAATCTCCAATCCTGAATAGCTCAGGGAAGTATCCCTCTAGAGACACAGATTCACAGATCCTAAAGATGCACAGTGCTCTCAGGGTCTTCAAATCGATGTCAACTTTTCAGAAAAAAATGTTGTCGTCTTCAGAAAATAAGCCAGAAATAGAGATGTTTATTTTTATTCATTAGCAGACTGTGATTCCTTTTCAGTTGGCCACATAATATATATTTCTATAAGGAGAGTTTACAGGCTTTTTAAAATCAAGAACAGAAAATGTCAGTGTTATGCCTTTTTACTTCCTAGAAATGAGTTTCTGTGGATGGCTAAATGGTTAGTAGCACTGTGTTGATTTTCAGTGCAGAATTATGTGGTTGTGAATGCAAGTGAACTACTGTTCAGACTATCATGTAATTCAAATATTTCACTTTGAAAAGAGCAGATAAACCTGCCTCTTCAATTCACTCCCAATATACCTGTTCTAGATTACACAGTAGGATTTTGAAAAATAATTGATCTCCACAGGTTTTCTAGAACAGTAACTGCAGATACCAACACACCAAAATCTTGTTTGATACTGGAAGTGGAAAATCAGACCAAAGAACAAATAAATTCTGAAACAGGTATGTCTGAAATAAGAAACCTATGAATTTTTTTTCTCTATTTAAGCTTAAAATTGTCATCTGCAATTCTCAGTGCAAATTCAGATTTCTGATATAGCTTGTTATAACC
Source organism: Manacus candei (assembly GCF_025592945.1). Taxonomy (NCBI): domain Eukaryota; kingdom Metazoa; phylum Chordata; class Aves; order Passeriformes; family Pipridae; genus Manacus; species Manacus candei. Next base: position 9,123,109 of record NW_026138071.1, read on the forward strand.
TAGGCAGTTAAGTTTTTGGATGCCAAACTTATATTGGCTTGGTTCTCAATAATTGCTGCATATTCACATTCTCAGGTTTGTACTTTTACAGTACAAATAATAAACATTTGCAATCTCTAAATTCTCATGCATTTATGTATTCCTCGGCATCACTGCCTGAAAAACAGAACAACATACCATGTTCATGTCAATGCCATTGGTGTATGTCCACGCGTGCTGGAAGTATTCCTCAAGTCGCTGCCGCAGAGGGTTTGGGATTTGATGAAAGCGTATAAACTCCTTCACTCGCAGCATCTGCATGTGATATCGTGCAGTTCCCGAGTAGAGTCTTTGGATTATTGCAGATACATTTCCAAAAATGCTAGCGTACATTAATGCTGGATAAATAGAAACAAAACTTACTTAAGTCATAACACCGGCTTTTGCAGATCATGCAACAGTTCTTACAATGTACTTTGCATGTAAAACAGCTCAGATGACAGTATTTACATTTTCAGAGATCTAGAATTGGTTTACCTGAGGCTTTTTATTGATTTGATTGTATGAGTACCTACTCAGTTAGCAGATGAGGCTTAAACACTAAATCATAATCAAGTTGGTAATTTTTATCTTTGGAGATCTGTAGACCTGAGTTTAGTGTTGTAAGTAGGGTTCACCTAATTCTAGAGACTTTTGTAGAATTAAAACCAAGGAACTAAGGCTAAGTTCAAGCTAAGAACAAAGGCCAGAGTTAAAAAGCTATGCACACATTTATAGCTTCAGGGTTTAAATGAAAAATAAAATATAATTATGATTATCCAAATATTATGGGCCAGTTTCCTAAATCCACTCAAAACTCAGCTTCCTATCCCATATAGGATTTGCTTACACAAATTATACACAATGCAAAACTTCTGACAGTTTGGAAAACAGATTTTGAGTAGTCAAGGAATTTGACTACTTCCTGACACTGAATGAGTCACAACATATTTTTGCATACAACGTTGCTTTCCCTGGGAATTTGCCCTTCTGGCTGCACGCTTATAATCTTATTAGCTTAGAATGTTAAGCTATTTGCTCAAACACTGAGAAAAAAATAAGATTAAAAAAACTACGATAAAATTACTTACAGCCAATCAACATGACACAGATGGAAAAGATTTTCTCTGAGTTGGTGTTTGGAGACACATTTCCAAATCCTACACTTGTCAGACTGCTGAAGGTAAAATAAAGTGCTGTAACATATTTGTCCTTGATGGATGGTCCAGAGCTTGCATCACTCTTATTATAATGCTTTCCTAGTTGTTCTCCTAAAGAATCCAACCAGCCAATCTTGTGAGCCAAGTAAGGTCTTTCTACATTTCCAATGGCATACCAAATACAAGCAAGCCAGTGTGCAATTAGTGCAAATATGCACATGAGGAGCATCAGAACTGCAGCACCATATTCGGAATATCTGTCCAATTTCCGTGCTACCCTCACCAAACGCAGCAGTCTAGCTGTCTTCAGAAGACCTATTAATGTAGTTGTCTGTAAAAATAAGAAGAAATTTTTGTGTTAGCAAATGTATTGTCCTGAATAGTTACCACGAGTAAATCACTGCAAATTCCCCCCCATTTCAATGTAATCTTAATTCCATTTTCTTGAAACTATCAATTTCATTATAAGAACAGCAAAGAAAATAAGAAATGGATGTTTAAAATTAAGATATATTGAAGTTGTCATTATCTGCTCAATATTTTTTTCACTTTGAATATTTTACTTTTTCTGGACTCTCCAATGCACTGTGATGGACTTAAATGATCCATTAGATTAATGATTTTTTTGACATGATTAATTCTGTAAGTTATTGGAACTACTCATAATTAGTAGGCCATGTAGGTAATAAGTATTTTTGAACAAGGCTGTGTAACTATATTCGATCCTAACTTAAAAACTCCTTGCAATGCTCTGGGCACACATATTCTAGAAGAGAGAAGTAATAGGGCAGAAATTTGCCACAGTTTCTTCACCCAGACGCTAGCTGGGCACCCCTCTGGGCTCCCCAGGGAAGTGATCACAGCACCAAGCCTGGCAGAGTTCGAGAAGCATTTGGAGAATACTCTCAGGCACATGGTGTGACTCTCTGTGTTAGTCCTGTGCAGGGCTAAGGGTTGAACTCAATGATCCTTGTGGATCCCTTCCAACTTGACATGTTCTGTGATTCTGTGACCTACAAATATCCTTCCTGTTTGTAACGATAAGAACACTCTATACAGGTAAAAGAAGATGAAGCAGTGTGAACAGAAAATCATGGAAAAATTACTGTTGCCAGACTCCAGATGAATCTTTTTGCATCTTGTATGTGTAGTGGTAGAAGCCAGTAAAAAAGTACTGTACCATTAAAAAAACCAAATTGAGGCAGTTTAAACCAGGAATATATTCCAAGTTTTTTAATGCAGACCTGCAGTACTATTCATTGCATTATTTTTGAGGCTTGGATATTTTAAAGGAAACTAAAGGTTATTAAGATAAGTTTGTAAACGTCAATTAGTAAATAATTTTCATACTTGTTTATTCCTTGTAAAAGAGATGGAAAACACTGTAAATAGGAACTGCTTGATTTCAAAAATAACTCAGCTAACATTTTCTCTGCATTAAGTCTGAACATATATTAAAGTATTCAGTAAATGCCAAGACTGAATACATTTTTAATAAGTTTTTTTCCTACTTTTTTTTAAACATGCATGTATATTACATGACACTGGAAAAGTTTTCCAAGCCTCACAAAACACTTTGACAGTAGTATGCGTCATATTAAAGCTTTCTTGCAAAAAGTACTAGACTAGTTTTTATGTTTTATTAAATCCTTGAATCTACCATGTTTCTGAGTAAAATCCCAAATCCTTTGGAACAAAATAAGAGTCTTTCTTGGCTGCATTTCTCAGTGAACAACTCAATATATTGTTCATATTTTATGAGTAGATGAGCAAGAGGATGTAGGGAACACTCCTTTGTCCAAGTTAACATCACAAAGAATAATTTCAGGGTGAATGTCTCATTACCACATAAAAAAGGTTTGTGAGCTCAACAGTCTGAGAGACTATATCCTTCAAAATGCTATGCCTAGGCTGAGATTCAGAACCATGTGAATATTGACATTAGGTAATTTTTTTTTAAGGTGAATCAGGCTTATATATTTATGATCCCTTAAGTGGGGATGAGGTGGGTATAGAGATGTATATCTCTACGTTATGCAAGAGGCTGGATATTCTTACAGTGCCCCTTAAATATATCAGATAGTAGATTGAGAATCCAGAATATGTCAACAGTGTTCCACCCCATTCTTAACATAAGACTTGTTAATATTATTCATCCTCACTGCCAATCCTATGCTTAGATACTATATCAGTGTGAGCTCTGGAGTATGTGGAAAGTGTATAATACAAGCAAACTCCACCTCTTCAAGGGTGAAACCGGCATGAATGAGAATAGATTTGCTTTAAAGCATCAAGAAAGTCATCCTGAGTCTTACTTTTCTTTAGCACAGTGGAGAGGCTTTGACATTAAAATATAGAGGTGGAAAGCATGATCCTTTTCCTTTTCCTTTTCCTTTTCCTTTTCCTTTTCCTTTTCCTTTTCCTTTTCCTTTTCCTTTTCCTTTTCCTTTTCCTTTTCCTTTTCCTTTTCCTTTTCCTTTTCCTTTTCCTTTTCCTTTTCCTTTTCCTTTCCCTTGCCTTCTCATAGCTACTGAAACTATGAATCTGGATTGGTAGAAGATGAGTACAGGATCATTTTCCTCACTATAGTACATTCAGTGCAAGCAGTATTCCATTTAACACTTAGGTAAACTGCACCTAACTTCTTGCATAAACTGGAATTTATTGGAACATATTTAAAGACTTTCACAATCTAAAATCCCTACAATACATTGAAGAATTTCTTAATTGATAAGATTTATTAAAAAGATAAAAGTCTTAAGGTAATACCCATTTTAAATAGATTCTGCCAAAATAGGCATTAGATTTTGTCAAATTTATTTTTTATTGCAAATAAACAGAATTATAGGGAAAAGTAAAACTTAACAGCTTAGATTTTTCCCTTGCATTATTTATATATTCAAATTTGCAAATCTAACAGTTTGTTAACCAGAATAGCCAGTGTAGTTTTTGATATTTTTGCCTCATGTAGTTATTCTGTTATTTGGCCTTTTAAAATGCCTTTTGATTTTTCCTAGCTATAGTATAGGAGGGAGGCCTGTGCTAAACATGTATTTTTTCTGTTTTGACTGTAGTAGTAGCACAAAAAATAAAGGCTACGTTATGCCTGCAATGGTTCTTTCATGCCTACATGATTCTCTCCATGAGCTAAGTAGAGTCGTGAAACCGTTTAGATTGAAGGGACCTGTAAAGGTCATCCAGTCCAACCCCCTGGCAATGAACAGGGACATCTTCAACAAGATCAGAGCCCCATCCAGCCTGGTCTTGGATGTTTCCAGGGATAAAGCACCCATCACCTCTCTGGGCAACCTGTTCCAGGGTTTCAACACACTCACTGTAAAAAATTTCTTTCTTATATCCAGTCTAAATTTTTCTTATACCCAGGCCCTCTTTTTGTTTAAAACCATTACCCCTTGTCCTGTACCAACAGGCCCTGCTAAAAAGCTTTTCTGTTATGGACTCATTTTAGGTACTGGAAAGCTACAATAAGGTCTCCTTGGAGTCTTCTCTTCTTCAGGCTGAACAAGCCCAGCTCTCTAGGCCTGTTTTCATAGGAGAGTTTTTCCATCCATCTGATCATCTTTGTGGCCCCTCTGCTTCCCTGTGCAGGGGGCTCCCAGCCCGATGCAGTCCTCCAGGTGGAGGGCAATTAGAGAGGCAGAATCACCTCCCTTGACTTGCTGGCCATTCTTCTTTTGCTGCAGCCCAGCATGCTGTTGACCTTCTGGGCTGCGAGCACACACAGTTGGTTCATGCCCAACTTTTTGTCAACTGAAACTCCCAAGTCCTTCTCTTCAAGGCTATTCTCCATGAGTTCTTCTTCCAGTATGTACTGTACGTAAAGGTATAATATCATCTCTTAACTGTCTCTTTTTTAAACCAAATGACCCACCAATGTGTGTGAGTAATTCAAACTATGTTCCAATGTACATTAATGTGCTCTTGCTTAAGCCGTATTTCATTTGCTATGGGGCCCTTTGCCATTTCTTGGCATTGTAAAGTCCTCAGTTTCTCAATAATTTCCTTAACATTTTATGTTAAAACCATCATTAACCTGCTACCTTTTTTGCAGCCTGTAAATAAACCTGTTGAATATCAGTACTATGGCATCAAACATAGTTAACTCTTTTCTGTCTCCTGAAAAAATCTCAAATAAATGCCAGAATTTGGCCTTTCAGCCTATGCTCCATTACCTCAACAGTCTCTTATGAGCACTGTGCCACTGTTGAAGATTTTTATACTGTACACATAATGATGCTGAAAATGTTAGTACACACAGCAATTAAACAAAAATATTTCAACTAACCAAAAGTTCTTATTTATAGAAGCATACTGGTACTTCAACTGCCTTTGATAATTTGACAGAGGACAGTCAAAATGGTCCTGCAGGTAACTGCTTGCTCAAGTAGTAACGAGTTTCCTCTTTGCCTCCCTTGAAAAACAAGGGAAGAAAAGCTGATATTAAAAGCCTCTCTGACATTAGCCAGCCACCTAAATAAATAAGTTTCCAGAGACTCTAACCTAATGCTGCACCATCCTAGCCTGTACTCAGTCCACAGAGTTACTAATACAAAGGCAGAGTGCGTTATGATCAGATAAGCAGTCTTCTGTGTAAAATACTTGAAATTCATTGGAATATGTTTTCCAAGTAAATTGCTAATCTGAGCACAGAAAACTGTATTACTCTCTTCCTGGGGTGTTTTCTGAGCTTGATTTTCAAATATATTCTAATTTGGAGAGGGGCAAAGTAGTGATTCTATCAGTGGAGATGCAATCAGGACAATGAGGTTCAATCTCAATTCTAGAAAAAAGTGGAATTCTTCTTTTCAGTTTGCTTTAACAGATACACTGTGTAATGCAGTGAATCAAGATGTCAGAACTAAGAGAATAAGAGTACTTTGTTTTATGTGTCTTCATTTTAGCCAAACCCTATCTATTTTCTCGACTTGTTACTACAACTAGAAGAAGCATTTACTCTTACATTTTGTGAATATGCTGGATATATAGACAGTGATGTACTTATTTTTATTTTCTAAGGCAGCATTTTTCCTGTTGATAGAATTTTTAATTATGTTCTTTAAAATAATTCTGATCACTCTTATTTGAACAAACAGTAAAAGCCTTCATGCTTTTCTGCATATTCCAATTGTGTTCTCTCTGTCCTTAATGAAAAAAACATTATAAATATGAAAATTCTCTTGCTGAAACTGTACTGTCATTTGTTTATTTCATTGCTGTAGGTTCTAGATGAAATGAAAGAAGGCCTAGTTATCAATATATCAGTCTGAATTTTCCCTACAACTTACCCATTTTTGAAATGAAAAAATTGATAAGCATTAAAACAGGTATTATTTTAAATCCATATATCTGAAACATCTAGTAATCTTAAGCAGGATTCCCCTTGTACATGCACTTCATCTATGTGTCTTACAAGGAACTGAGTACTTCAACTGTTATTTGTTTAAAATCCAACTCAGACTTGTCAGATGAATGATTAAAAATAAACTTCCAAAATAATAGAAAGTAAAAAGTACATCTACTCATTATTTTTATCTTCCCACATATCAGGGATGTCACTTAAGTTTTACAACACAGACACACAAAAAGAGAGTATGATTTACTACCAGTCATAATAATTTTTTTCTTAGTCACTTTAAGCAGAATAAAAAAATTAAAATTATATTAGTTCCCTATTTTTGAAATTGGAAAGTTAACTGTCTAACTCTGTTGCTTTCCTATGGTTGACAAAGTACAACTCAAATAGAAGCATTCAGATAGTGCTGCATGTGGTATCTGGATTATTATCTTCTGCCCTTTCAAGACTCTGTTTGATATCAAGGTGTTTTAAAGCTGGATGAGCACACATGGAGCTCTCTATAGAGCTTACGTTGTTTAATAAAAAGACTATTCAATACAACTGTTCATAGGGAATCTTATTTGAAGAATTTCTAGATAACAAAAAAGAGCTATTCCATAAAAAAGGTAACCCTTATGACTGGGAAAAAAAAAATCTATTAAATGAAAAATATTCCATTTTTACATTTTTACAGTTTTACATTTACTTCTTCTTGTTAAACTATCAAAAACAGATCATTGGGGAAATATTATAGTTAGCAATGTAGGAAATAAAACTGCAGTAAGTAGCAGCTTAGAAAAAGTGATTGATGTATTCAATATCATGAATGAGAGAGGGAAGCCATGATGGCATGGGGAACGGAACATAATCTATATAGTCTCACTATTGCTTACTTAAACAAACCAGTTTTTCCAGACAGTGAAACTTTTCAATTACTAGATTTTGAGGGGATAAAGAATCAATTTACTTATATCTGCAATGTAATGACTGAAAAAGTCATTACATGATCCAGTAATTTCTGTTTCAAGTTCCATGGTTTTGTATTTGTGTACTGATCTGCAAGAATGCACTTGTTTCTTACTAATCCTTACATTATCTTATGTTAAAGTGTTAAAGTTATCCCTTTAGCATCACTTTAACACCTGGCACTTTGCTCTTAAGTACATCTGTAACAGGGGAGGTAGAAGAATGATGTTCAGGAGCAAATCCAAAGAGTACTTCATCAGTGAACTTTGCAATTGGTCCCTGTTTAAATTCTTTACATTTCACACTTCTAATCGCTGAAAAAAATTTTTGACAATGACGAGTGCTCAGTGATAAGAAATGGATGCAGACCACATCTGAAGGGGAATGTTGTGGTCAGAGTTAGAAGCAATGCCATTATCAAAACGTTTGTGCTGTCAAAACCACAGAAAAAAATATATGCAGAGACTGAGATGTGCCACAAACAATGAATGCAAAAGGTGATCAAATTTTCTCTTAAATCTCTAAGCTTTTTAGTCACCTTCTGAATAGTAAAGTTCTCTTCTTGTAAGAGAACTATTAATATGTTCCTTCTGTTCTTTATGTTACTCTTTCTCTTCCTATTGCTTTCCATTAACAGAATTAATTTCTACTGCATGGTATTATCTACATGTTTCTCTAGACTCCTCATTTACCTTTTCCTTGGTTTGCTGCTTTTTAAAAAAAACTGCTGCATTCTGTGCATCACAAAAATCCAAACCCAATTACCTACTTGTCAGTTCGCTTTCCATCCAAAAATACGCTATAATTTTAGCCCTCCTTAAACTAAATAAAATTCTTTGGATAGAGGAAGAGTTATGTCAGTAATCCAGAATATAGCATATATTTTATACACCTTTGGGCCATTTCGAATGCATATATTGAACACTTTTTTACTCTACTGTATACACAGGGTGAGGATGTAAATCTTGTCTAACAAGGGTAATCCCAACTAATCTTTTTTCTTTCTTTTGATAGTCCATATTCTTGATAAAATAGACAGTAGTCAAATCTTTTTGGTAACTGGTATAGTTTACGCTTCAACTAATCTGTTTTATGCTAAGTAAACATCTGATCTAAAGATTTTGAACAGAGAAAATTTATTTTAGTGCTTCAATGCCAACACAGCATTATATGCATTTTTGCAATTTTTACAAAGCAAGCAACAATCAAAAGAGCAGTTCTTATACAAAAGCATTTGAAAAAGTCCTTCATATGCGATATATTTATTTCATTATTTGTAAAGACAGTATCAAATATAGTATAAGTGAAAAATACTAGCTGAATTGTTCAGTGTTTTCTCTTGTTAATGAAAGCTAATATTGTACGTCATTCTAAAAAGGAAGACTTAATTTTAGTTTAAAAGATGGGGTGGAATTACTAAACAACCTGTAACTGACAAGCAAAAGATACTTTAGGGCACACGGAATATCGTGGTTAAAGTAAAAAATTAAGATTTAAGATTTTATATTCATTTAAGCTTACCTCTTCAGAGCCAGAGCCAAAAATCAGCAGGTCAAAAGGTATTGCAGCAACCATGTCAATTAGGAACCAGCCTTTGAAGTAGTGAATTGCTATTTTTGCTGGGTCACTTACCACTTCTTCATTCTGGTTTACATATGTTGTTCTGAAGTTTATTAGAATGTCAATGATAAACATAATATCCACAATTAAATCTACAACATTCAGTGGGCTGCAGGAATATCCACACTCTCTCCTCTTCCGATCCTCACTATCATTCAGAAGGAAGGCAGCAGAGTAAGGAGTGAATATGGCCGTGTATATTACCAGCAACAAAATGAGCCAGTCCCAGACAGCTTTGAAAGGACTATAGTGCAATATAGTAAACTTGTTGATGCGAGGTGTCTGGAGTTTATATTCTGGTAGAACATCAGCCCCTAAGGATAGAACCTACAATAAGAAATATACCATGTCAATAAACATGCAGTGTATCTATTGAAATTTACAGTAAACTTAGAAAATACAGGACCAACTATAAAAGTATTTCACTGTAGTTTTGAAGATTAAGCTTCAATTGGTGTTTTGGCAAAATAAACTTCTGTGAAATTCATAATCTTTGCCAGGTCCAATAAATTCATTGACAATTTTTCATGTTAGGTTGATTCTTGTCCCCTGTAACAATCCTTAAGTGGCATATCTAGTACATAAAATTTGCATAATTAAGCATGTCATCAAATTCATTTATCCACCACATGATAACCTCACCAGCCTGTTCATGGTCAGTGAATGACTTTTCTTGCAGTGATGTAATGTTTTTCTCCCAAAGCAAATCTTTTATCATTGGCTTAAATTCACTAAAAAGAGTCTGCTCTCATTAGAAATTGTAGGCAATCAGAAATAAAAAAACGGTAGAGAAAGATCTGTTAGTGTCCTTAACAGCTATCTCCAGTTTGAGTCCTGTGTTGTAGAAAACTTTCATACACAGACAGATTTCACTGAGGCTGTAATTCTAGTTCAGCTAAAGGTGTGACAAAGAAGGATACCACAGGAGTATTGCTTTTTGCTCCACTTCTACTATTGTCAGTGCCTAAAGCTTGTTATTATTCCTTTAGAAGTATGGATTTGTTGTCTGCTGATGTTATCTAAGTTGGATTTCAATTTTATTTGGAAGGATTATGTTTGTAAGCATTGCTTAATTTGCTGGTTCTGGAAGCTGAAATGTTTGCTTTGTTGCAAAGAACAAGCATAGTGTGGGCACCAGATAAAACAAATTTCCTTTGGCTGCTCCTCCAGTCTGACTGAAATCTGACAAGAAGGAACAAAACCTTGAAGGATAAGAAGGTAAATTATGTTTTTGCCCCTATTCAGTGTTTGTTGTAGTTATAGAGACTGTCAGCAATGATGCTAATTATTGCCTTCTGTGCTGCAAGTGATCTCCAAATCCTATGGGGCTGAGATCACCACTTCATTTTGCACAGACCAATGAACAAACATCAGATGGCGACAATCTCTAGTTACTACCCATTGTAGCAATATATTCATATTCGAGAAATCTTATACCCTTTTTCCTTTACTTCTACTTGTTCCTTATTTCCATGCTAATTGAAAACAATTATATTTAGAAAATCATATGTTGCAAAGGTTATTAAAATGAATAATTCTACTCAAATGAAATAATGATTGGAAGTAGAAATACCTTATCTGCAACATTGTCTGCTTTTATTTGTCTTTTTTTTTTACAGTTACTAGTTTGGGATTTGAGATTTCAGCTTGTTCAAGATGGAGGAAGTTCGTGCTCCTCAAACATAATCTTATAAAATTGTAAGGGTCAGCACACTTCTTTATGTTTAACATTCCAATAGCAAGTGTTGTATAAAGATCCTATCCTTATTAATCAGTGGGACTTCTTAAGTCAAGTTCTACTCTGAAAATGTTGTGAGAACACAAGGGTTAATAACCACTCTTCTTTAAACTGTGAAGGTAGAAAAAATTAAACCATCCAAAAGATTATATGGTAGCTTCAAGCAACCATTAAGCACTGTGCTGACCTGGTGGTAGAGGTTGTTCATCAATTTTTTGTATTGTAACTAGGACTTGCACTTAACTAATGGTGCTAGCTAGTTTTTTATGCATCAAACGCATTAGCTGGCAGCAAGCTGAAGCATTGCTTAGTCTTTTAAGCAGTCTTAATATTTTCAGACCCCCACCTGGTGAGTTGACAAGAATGTTTTCTTAGTATTTGAGAGCAGTGAGTACATGTGACAAGGGAATTGCTATTTATAAAATTTATATCACTGTTCTCCTGCTGGATTTACAGACAATGAAGGAAATGGATTAGACAAAAAGAACAATACAGCTTACTTCACCAGTTTCTTGCAGTTGCTTAAAAATTCCAGACAGTGTGCTTCACTTCAGAGCAACACATGATGTAAATTGGACTTATTCCCCTGAAATCTGGCTCCTAGTCTCATTTTAGTTACATTTAGTTACATTCCTAGGTTGATTTGGACTGAATTAGGTGAAACTGAAAAGGTAAAAAAAAAAAACCAACTGGACAAAATGAGGGTACAGCAGTATAAAAGTGATTGTAGCAGAAATGGATCCAACTTTTTTTGTTTTAGTTTTGTAGACACACACAAGAGAGACTGATGGTTGTGAGTTTCATATTTGTAATTTGATACAGAACTTTTTGTTTCTGCATTGCTTACTCGCATGCAAGAAGAAAGAAGAAGAAAGAAGATGGGATTTCATTTCTGAAATAAAAAAGAATCACGGTTGCACATACACAGAAAGGAGAAAACACAGTATTTAGTTTCATATTGGTAGTTTCCACAAAGACTAATTGAATATGAGATGAATTTGTCCTTTTGCTATTCTGTAACATCCTTGCAAGGTTTGTGTACTGTTGTTGGCTAATCTTGGCCATCTTGGCTATATAGAAGACTTCAGTTTACTTAGAAATCCACTTAAAAGACTTTTAATATTTCCACTTGATTAAAACAGATGTTGGCAAATTCACTGTTAGTAAAAAGACAATTTATTAACTCTGGGCAATTTATTCTCTTCTGGGCAATGAAGCTCTCGTATTTTGGATTGTAAAAGAGGTAGCTTAGGGAATGAAACATTTTTAAGTAGTGTCACTGGGACAAGAATGAAATATTGCAGTGTTAAAAAGTCTTTGAACCTTGGGATAAGACATGATGAGAAAGCCAAGCTTTCTTGCATCTTACTAAAAAGAAGGCTATAATGCTAAATCACAAAAGTCATAGTAGCTGCAATGGGTTTCTCTTAAGAAAAATTGGAGGTATTCAACCCTGATGAAATACTATCTCACTGTGGCTTTCCTGGTGAAAACAATAATGTATTTATAACTGGTGTGTTTTACAAGCAGTATTAGATTATAAGATTCAATCTCTTTATAACAAGACCATCTCAAGGTTACATAAACTGTGCTGTATTTTACCTTTGAGTAAAGAACTCTGATATAAAATTCAGTTTTTCCTGTGTTCCTGTTTATCCCATTCACTGTTAAAGCAGCGCTGCTGCAAGTGAGAAGACTTCATTAAAACACATTTTTCATTCTGAGAATCTTGCTTGAGGTGTTTGAGAATCACAGACAGGGCTGGTGAACACCTTTAAGTCTTTTTAAGTTCATGCATTCACTTCCTAAGATCACAACTTCAAGATAGCATTTATTATAGAAGGGCTACAGTCAGATATCCAGAAAAATATGGAGTGAGATCAAAGTAACTGTCATAAATTGACATGTTTTAGACAGATTTATCTTTCTGAAGTGATTGGTAGCTTTCAGTTTCTCAAAGATAACAGTACTTCATTGAAATTTAAAGAAAATATATTTAAGAAGAATGAAAATTTATTATTGGCCTAGGTTCTGTTAAGCAAGAGGAGAAAGGAAGCACATGTACCAGAGGCACACCAGAGTTACCCTCATGTGATAGTTAATGAAAAAAAAAAGATTCGGTAAGCCTTTATCACTTTAAATTGTATTACACTGTTTGTAGTGTTATCTTTTTCTGGGCAGTTCTAACATCTTTCCCCTTTAAGAAAACCTGTCTGGTACCAGGTATAATTTCTGTTCTGTGCTGTATTTAAAGGCCTTGTTTTGCACAGTATTTCTTGGCGAAGTGTCAAAGAGCCAAACTAGACTGATGTGCTTTGCAATACATTGGCAAGATGCTTCACTAGGTAGCTAGATTGTGAAGGGGACTCTTGTTACACGCTCTGTGGCATCAGAGGCAGCAACAGCATTTGACTCTTCTTTCCTGTACAGGTTCTTTAATAAAATGGAATATATAGGCAAAATGTTAGACAAGATGTTGGATAATCTAGGAATTTTACTCTGGTGTCTGTTACTGAGTTTCTCAGACATCTTAGGCAAGCTGATGTTTAACCCAACTTCTGTCAAGTAGAGAGAATAATATTTACCTACTAAACTGACAGTATCCTGCAAAGGAGAATGAGCAGAAAATATTTATAAAAGCTGTTCAAGAGCAATGGGCTATCATAATTCTTACTTTTCTAAATTTAGTTGATTTTTTTTTTTAAGATTAATTCACACAAATATTTGTCCTCTTCTCCTGCACCAAACAAAGTGTGACCAGCAGGTCGAGAAAGGTGATTTTTTCCTCTCTACTCCACTTTCATGAGACCCCACCTGAAGTGCTGCATCCAGCTTTGGGGCCACCTGCATAAGAAGGATGTGGACCTGTTGGAGTGAGTCCAAAGGAGGCCACAAAGATGAGTAGGGAGCTGGAACACCTCTCTTAATGAACATGGGCTGAGTTAAGGTTGTTCAGCCTGGAAAAGGGAAGGCTCCAGGGAGACCTTATAAGCACCTTCCAGTACCCACAAAGGGCCTAAAGAAAGTCAGAGGACAAGGGGCAATGACTTTAAACTGACAGAGGGCAGGTTTAGATTAGATATTAGGATGAAATTCTTTGTGAGGGTGGTGAGACACTGGAACTGGTTGCCCAAAGAAGTTGTGGAAGCCTCATCCCTGTCAGAATGTTCAAGGCCAGGTTGGGTGGGGCACTGAGCAACCTTATTTAGTGGAAGGCAGCCCGGTCCATGTCAGAGAGATTGGAACGAGATGATCTTTAGGGTCCCTTCCAAACCAAACCATTCTATCATTCTGTGATTCTGCTATTGAAACTGTACAGTTTCAAGAGAGTCTGAGAGAGTCATACTGCTGTGTATCACATGTATATTCATAAATTTTGTTCTGAGGCATTTTCAGTCTCAATTTATTAAAGAATGCAAATACACACAGTAAAAACCAAAGATGCATAATAGTGTATTAATAAATCATAAGAGAAATCATAAATGATGAATGCCACCATGAATTGTTAAAGAAGTACTTCTGTCAAACCACTGCATGGATTTAGAGTATGGTTTCCTGGCTATCCTAGCACTGTATGAGAGCAAGTGTGGGGTAGGGTTATCATATGCTGGACCATGGCTCTTCTAGTGACTATTGAGCACACGGACGTGGAAAACAACCAGAAAGCATGCCTGATGCATTCAAGAAGCACTGAACTCATTCCATGAGCATATTGTGATTGTATGGACCAAATTCTATATGCAAATAATTCAGAAAATATTGGAACTTTTTCACTTCTGCTCAGAATTCACAATATATTTTTCCTGTATATTTTCAATCAGAGAGCAGATAGGTGACTATTGTACACTAGCAAAACCAATATGTAACATATTCACAATCTAGTTGACACCTTTCATCATGGACAGAACCACTGCACATCCAGAAAATTTGAACAAAGGGCAGTGTTTACAGGTGACAAAATACCAAAAGAGGTACATAGGCTTGGGGGAAACCCAAGAGTTTTAAGATCATAAAATCATATGATAGATCATAGATCATTCAAGATAGATGGATACTGAGTATATCTTTATGAAAAGTAGATGTGGAAGTTTGGTGGGTGCAAAGCTTAATAAATTGGATTTTCAGAAAAGTACTTTGTTATTTCTCATGAGCAAGTGTGCCTCATATGAACTGTATATTTAAATGATGTAGTTATATTCAGTACTAAATACTGCTGCTTTTGCAACTGATGAACTGAAGTGAAGCTTGTGCTAACAAGGTTAGCTCTTGCATAGCACCTTTCATGTTAAGAGAATTTCATAAACATTTAATAAAGTTCAAGCTATAAATATAGTCCCAAAATACTTGGGGACTTTAAAATAAACATTTATCTCACCTATAAAACATCCTTGTAGAACTACAGAAGAGGCTACCAGTCCAAATACAATGCTGAAATATTTATTTATGGGAAATACTATATGACATGAAAAAATATTATTTTGCCAGTATCTTGCTGGACTCAGTCCCATGGCAGATGTACAGCCCTGAGAGGTGAGTGGCTAATCATTCCTGTGTCTTTAAGTCAGAAAAGCTGTAGCAAATCTAGAAACAAATCAGCTCTGTATATGCTAAGAGACTTGACTATCTTTATCATGTGATTGAAGAAACTTTAAAATTTCTGATTGTGTAAAGTGTATTCAGCACCAAGATATGAAATTCACATGAATATATAAAAAAAGAAACAGAACCAGGATGATTATATTATGGGCATTATTGTAGACAATGAAAAGTAAGGGAAGGAATTTGTAAGAACATTTGACTTTTCAGATCTAATCCAAATACACTTCAAGATTGACTCAGAAAGCAAAAATAATCCATACTTGTTATCTGATTTTAAAAGTGGAAGGTGACTACATTAATGGGCTGTAAAGCATGTTCTGTTTACTCAAAGAACATAGACAAGTGGTAACATGAGAACATTCATATCCTTCTAATTTTTATAGGTGGTTTCTATTGATTATTAGGCTAGGTTAATCTCAATGACCTGTAAGTATTTTCACAAAACATGAAAAGCTATTTAGTTTAGTATTTCTTTTTCCAGTAGGATTTTTAACTCTGAACAGGAGTTAAACAAGTTTGTTGTTGGTGACTAGGAAATCAAGGAAGGTAGAATCTCCTAGGTGCAAGTAAAGCTAAGTTACTATTCCTGTTTACTCTTTAATACAGCTCATGATGCAGAATAAACACTGCCAGCCCAAGAGTACAGTCTCTTCCTTTTAACTGGCAGTTTTGAACTAATTTTCAGATCTTTATCAATAAGACCAATAAGCATTGAAAAGGAAAATCTTGGAAAATGAAATGAGAAACATTAATCAGACACAGAAGCTAAAGCCATATTTCTGTAATAATTAACTCTTTTTGTTATGACCATAGACCTTAGATCTGAATGACAACGTGCTCAAAAAATGAGGCAGTGTTACTTCAGCTTTAAAATTATTTTAATAGATTTTATAGAACTCTTTATAGGATGTAACCTCTCCTGGTGCTATTTTCTCCTGTGTATTAGTTCTATTGAAGCTACCAAGCTATAACTAGCAAGTACATCTCTTCCCTTTTCTTCTCTATTTGTTCTGTTACCGTGAGACCTCTACAGAGGAGATCTCTGAATCTAAAAAGAATCAAAAATAAATATTACACGAATACTAGTGAACAAATAGAAATTAAACCAACATTGACTTTCTGATAGTAGGCATTACCTAATTCCCTGAAAGACTATAATAGACTCATATTTCAGTCATCTTGATGATTGTCTTCCTCATGCAGACATGAACAACTAACAAGATTACACCAGTACTGAAAGAAAGCTGAAGTGCTTTTGATTTGGTGCACCCTGCAAACACAGCATTACATACTGCTGTCATATATCAGCATTAAAAGGCATTTTTCCATGTAAAAAATATTTTTACATATCTTTCAAAGTACAGCTGTTGAGGAACATCTTCTGAATAGGAACGTTAATACTTGTCTTCTTGTTTTATTCTTTTGTCTTTATTAAGCGCTTTAAAATAATGTAGTATGACTGTATATAATGCTGAATGCTAAAACATTCTCTATGAGGCAGTTTGAAGTATAACAACGAGGTTTTATAACATAGTGTCTTAATGACCTCCGTATTTTTTAAGCTAATTTTTTGTTACAGAAAATTTGGTGCCGTGTGAAAATATGACTTGTCCTTGCCTGTCCTATATGTTTCCGATTTGGGACTTCACAGAGAAGAGGATATAAACTTCTTATTTAAACAATGGGCTAAATATTTCTTTGTTTTCGGGGTCAGAAACAGCGCAATGCATTTTTTGTTGTTGTTGTTGTTTTTTTCCTTTTTTTTAATTTTAGGTAGACACTGAAACAGAAATTTTGTTTTTAATGGCAGGACCTGAAAAAAATCAAAGCTTATCTGACCATATTTTAAGTTTATTTGAGCGTACTTTAATTTGTTTTTTTCCAGATGTCAGTCTGTCACTAGACGAAGTTTGTTTGAGAGCAATGGAACTTCCAGGGACTGCTGAGAGCCTTACAGGACTGAAACCATGAAGGGCAAAACTTTTATAAAGTTATCAAATAATTACATAAATCTATTCAGCTAAACATATTTACTTACAAAGTAACCCAAAATCTTCAAATGGTTAAGGAAGTTTATGTATGTCCTGAAATTAAGTAGTAGAACAGCCTTTTTCTCATACTTCTTCAGTAAAAATGTGCAGATTTCATGGAAATAGTATTTATTGGATATTACCATCAAATAAAACTACTTCACCAAACTTGAATATATGCAATAATTTAGAAAACTCACTATCTCTAATCTATAATTTTTTTCATGAACCTAGAAGCTAAAAAAGAGAAAGCATTTTTATATTTTAATTTTCCATTCATTATTTTCCATGAAAATATTAAGAAATGGTATACAGATCTTAAACCTCAGGAGCCTCTTCCTGCCAGTCAGTATATAATCACTTTCATATTTGTGGGCAATGCATCATCAGAGTAACACTTAAAAGCATATGGATTTACTGACAGTGCTTTACTAAACCTTAAACCTCAAATTAGTGATACAAAGTTTATCAAAGAAGACATTAAAAACTGACTTTTTTTAGCAAATGTTAATGAAAGAATATGTATTAAAAGTTGTGTAACCCTTTTCTTTAATATTCACTAAGCGGTGTTTTTTCAGAAGAGAGAAAATATCCTTCAAAATTCTGGTGAATGCACTTCTGACAACACTAAGATGCTAACAAACATTTATATGCATGATAATGAAAAAACATCAAGGGTTACATTTTTAATAAGGTCTTAGATTATTGTGTGGTTTTTGGTCACCTAAAAGATATTTTCTGTTATCTGTTCATGGCACGGCAACAAAACAAGTAGATTTTGTGCTTGATGTTATCTCATCTTCCTCACAGTATTTATGAAAAGAGTATCTTTCATTATTATCCATTTAGACTGGTTTGGTAGCTGTCAAATATTTTGATGCAGATAAAGAAAAGCATAAAAGCTGTAAGAATTTCTGAAGTGCATGGAGTGAAAATGAAGCAGCTACATCCATAGTTTCGTTCTATGATTACAGTACCTACTGACATAACTGTCAGGAGTAAAGAGGAAAGGAAGAAAAGTTCCTTATGCATACATTCATATTGAAGTTAAACCTTCAGTTTCATGGTAAATATTTTTTTTCCGTAATAAGCAAAATAAGCAAACTTTAGTTTCTAGAAAATCCACATTGTGTAATTAGACCCCTTAGTGTTTAAAAACATGTGAACTGCGGTTGAAACTGCTTAGGTAGATGGAGAAAAGCTTAATTTAGAAATGTCCATCTCCCTTATGGCTCTCCGTGTTTGTGCCTACTGAGCATATTCCAACCCGATTCACTTAAACTAGTCCTAGTGTTCTGCCCAGGTTTCCCAGGTTCCTCTCTCAACATCACTTGTAGGAAAGTTTGGTGCATTACCCAAACTTCTATCAACTCTGGTCAGCAATATTTTAACCAAAAGCCATTTGACAAAGGTAGATGGAACAGATTGCACACACATGTACACACAATGTGATGATACAAATTAAATTTCATTAGCAAAATCAACCTATAAAAATATGATCCAGATTTCTAGGGCCATCCATTCAATTCTTAGTGGTTCGGCAGAGAAAAAGAGTGGAGTTGTGACCATAGAGAACAGGCAGACAGACTTGCCTGTCCTCAGCCAGTAGCTGGATCTAACATTAGACACTTTTTTATGATCTAAAAACATATTCTGGTTTTGAGGAATTGTGGCAAGATGGTACGACCTTCATGGTGATTCTGCATTACCTACTCTGGTACTCTAACAAAACAAAAATAGCACAGAATCAGTGAGACAAAACTAACTCCTTGGGAGCTCTACATTGCCTGCGTTATGTGAGATGTGCTTAGGAGACAACAGGATGTTTTATTTAAGGATTTAATCAGTGTCATGGTTCTGGCTGGGAGAGACTTAATTTTCTTCTTAGTAACTGGCACAGTGCTCTGTTTTGGATTTACTATGAGGATAATGCTGACAACACGCAGACATATTGGTTGCTAAGTGGTGCTCACCCTGTCATGGACTTTTCAGTTTCCCAGGCTCTGCTAAAGAGTAGGAGCACAGAAAGCTGCAAGGGAGCATGGCCAGGAGAGCTGACATAATCTGGACAAAGGGATATTCCATAACATAGAATGCCATGTCCACTATATAAACTGAGGGGCATTATTAGGAAGATTATTAGGGGCATTATTAGCTGATCACAGCTCAGGAACAGGCTTGGCATCAGTCAGCAAGCAATTGTATTGTAAAATACTCATTTTTCTTGGGTCTTCTTACTCTCTCTTTTGCTCATTTTCTCTCCCTCACCCTCTCCCTCTCCTTTTAATTACAATTGCTATTAGTATCACTATTATTATTACTATTATATTATTTTATTTTGTTTGAGTTATGAAGCTGTTCTTATCTTGCCCTACAAGTTTTACTTTTTTTTCTCCTGATTCTCCCTGCCATCCCACTGAGAGGACAGGAAGGACCTGAGCAAGCTGCTGTATAGTACTTAGTTGCCAGCTCGGGTTAAATCATGACAACCAGAAAGACATGGAAATCTTTTTGGTACTATTGCAGGCATCAAAAGCTCACTCCAGTGGAAAAATGCCTAGGATTGAAGCCCGTAAGCTTTAATGTTCTTAATGTTCGTAGTTTTCTAGATGTATTGACTAATTTTTCACACTGTGTAAACTGCAGTTTCCTTTGCTTACTTGATATTGTAGATGTAAGGAAGAGAGAAAATAGACAACATAATGTATCTGGAAATTACTATCCTATACAAAACTTATTTTTTAATCTTTGTTTGAAAACCTGGAAGGAGGCTGCAGTCTGCATCCTCTCCTAACAAAATTCATCAAAATAAATGAGCTAGCCTCTGAAAGTTCTGCAGAATGACCATGAACCACAGGAATTTTTTGCTCACTTCCAAACCCAGCAACTAACAGCATTAGAGACTAAGCTGCAGCAAAAGATGCCACTCTCCTTTGGTTTTAGTTTTTCATTCTTAACCCACCTACAAACCCAGTGAAACTAAACTTTTCTGAATAGAAAAAATTGATAGAGATGTGAGCCCATACCACATAGGAGTTCTTTTATTTCAAAAGAAAGTAGATTTCTGCGTAATTACTAGGATTCATTTAGAAAGTGGAACATATTCAAAGATGGATACTGAGATTAGGAAAAAATGCAAAGCTGTGAAAAAAAGAACTTTTCTTCCCATTTAATAAACATTCTTCATTTATTATTAGTAGTATACTCAACAGACTGTCTGAAGCAGAACATAGCTTCTTATGCCAGCTTCTAAGATATTAAATGAGGAGCAGTTACTGCAATTTCCATAATTAAAAAGATACTGCCTTAATGTAAAATTGGTAACTCTTTAAATAAAAAAACTTATGCCTGAAAATACACCCAAAGTACCTTAAACACAATTTCACCATGTGCTACAGTAAAAGATTTATTCAACTGTCAAGGAAAATCAGACTTATCTAAGATAAATCTAATACAAGTCCACCCTGATATCAAGAAGAAGAAGAAACTCTCAGCTTTCTATGTACTATAAATATCAACTAAATAATAATACAATTTAGGTGTTTTATTACAGATAGATTTTTATTTTACAGTATATTTCTGCACTTTAGATGGCCTGAACTAGCCACTTTTAGTAAATACCTCCTAGGAATTTTTTTTGTGCCATGCTCATTAATTTTGTGTTCAGTAACACCCATACCACCCATAAAGCTCAATAAATGCTTTGAAAATACATGTCCCCACACTTATTAACACTCTCTGTCATAAACAAAGTATTTGGAATTCAATAATCCCTTGGTTTTTGATTCATACATCTGGTTCCTGATTTTTCCTTTACTGTGATTTTATTGTTATTTCAATACAATTTATGGAGTGTTCCTCCTATTTTTTTTTCCAAAGCTTTATCTCTAAACTATTCTAGGTTTGCTCTTCTCTATTGATCCCATTACCAGTTACAAGCTGAAAGTGTCATCCGAGTTCTAACATGTGACAGGTAATAGATAAGGACAATGACTTTCTCATTTATCTTATTAATTTTGAGGGCATTCAGAATTCATCAAACAACACACTATGCTGATTGGGGTTAATGGTCTTTGCTATTTCTTGCTATTTCTTACTATTTCTACTACTATGAAAAAAATCTTAAATCCTATCAAACACTAACCAGAAAATATTTTCCTCACTTGCCAACACATCAAAACCAACCAATTCACATGCTTTTCTCCTCTCCCCTGCCCAAGTCAAAAGAAAATAGCCTTGCAGCTATTTCTCTTTCATATGCTTAAGGCCACCTTAAGTGTTAGAAGATAACTGCTTTATAGTTGCCCCCATACTACCTGTGAATTGCAGGAACTTTTTGCTCTTTAAAATTTAGTTTATTCATTAATGTCTCTCATTAGTGATGTGTGGGAAAGTACAAATTTCCTTGTAAATGTTCATCTTTCAAATTACCCACCAGTTTCTCAGTTTGTGTATTCACTAGTATTACATTAAAAGGTAAAAGATTATTAAATTGTTAGCTGAACATACTTGCCTTTTTTGTCTGATGAAAATGACTCTTAATATATATAATTTCAGGTAAATACTAAACATTGGTTGTCCAGCTTATGGTATTTTGTGGCTGAATCCAACATTGGTACTAGAGTATGTACACGTGAGGTACCTGGCACTAGAACCGAGTTCAGAATCCAAACCATTTGAGGGTAAGGGCACTAGACAGGGAGGAAGGGAGTCTTGAGTCTGAGTCCATGGTGCCCTGGGTTATATTTGTGGATTTTTTAACAGATGAACATTTATGTAAGATAAGTAACAGTCAAAACACTCTGGAATTACAAGCAGGACTGCCCCTTTCTAAATGATTGTCCTAAATGTCAGGTACACAAGCAGTGGTCTTGAAAAAGGGCAGTTCTTTTGACCCATGACATCTTGAACTTTTTGCCCTCTTCCCTCTGTCTTTCCACATGCCAGCTGATATTGCTGTCTATCGCTGGCTGATTTTCTCTGAGAAAACATATCCTTATGCTGACCTAAACATAGGAACTGTTTCCTGAGCTAACATGGTAACCACCAGACTCTGATGTAACTTTGAAGTTGTGCTGTTTTGTGTAGGAGGTTGGGCTAGATGGCCTCTAGAGGTCTCTTTCACATTATATTTTTGCATGGTTCTAAGGTTACTTGAAAGAGGGACTGTGACTTCTTTTGTAGCTGTTTTAAGGCAACTATAACTGCATGTGGGAAAGGTATTATTTCAGACTGTGCATATCAAATGGATCAGAGGATTCTCACAGTTCTCTGGATCTCGGTGGGGCTTGGCTTCTTGCAGTTCATGGTGAGACTGTTCTGGTAGGTGTCAAAACTGTTGGTTTCAGCAGAGTAACCTACTAAGTTTAGAAACTTCCAAGGTCAATCCACCAGGAAGTGGGAGTTTGGGGGTTTATAGCTCTAGTCTAGAGAAATGAGACTTATCCAAATGCTGCCGACACCTTGGTTTCAATCAGCTTTACTTGCATTATAGGGCATCAGTTCTTACACTCTCAACACTTTTAACAAATTATTTGCAGAACAAATTACAATGCAGTCTGAAAGCCTGTGTCTGCCTGTTTTTCCCCACTTATTAGCATCAAAAGAGGAGTGTTACTTTGGTTAATGATCTATTATTAAAAAGAGTCGTATGCTTCATTCCATGTTAGCATCAAGGCAGTAACAACAAAGAGATCACACAAAACATTGATTACTCAAAAGGGTAATTCATAGAAGATACTGGATACTTTTTCCCAACTCAGCAAAATCAGGTAATCCATTTTTCAGAAGAGTAGATCTTGGGGGAAGGACATGGACTAATTAAGGATACATCCAGGTTACATGCTTCAAAGGAGCTGGGCTTTCCGACTGCTCCATTTCTACCATATGTTGTGAAATCTTCTCAAAACACTGTAGCAGTTCAGATGCCTTAGCCCATTCAGCTGTCACAAAAAGAAGAGACTCTACTCTAAGGAAGGAATATTTTATCTTTCACAGTTGTTGTGAAACTTATTACTTGGTGCAACAGAAGTAATTACAATGAAAATACTATGTTTTCTTCTGAAACTGAACAAAACAGTAGGCTCTGTTTTCTGCTTCCATGCACTTTGTATAGCTACTTACTCTGGTGTAAAAGATACTACTCTCCAGTTTTGGTGACACTTTGCACAGGTTTAAATAGCTACCATGAGATCAGGGTATTTTTATTAGTTTTACCATGATTTCTCTGTTTTTCTTCTTTTCACACACAGTGTGTCACAAGTTCTAAATGACAATGAAACTAAACACATTTATACTATTTCTATATTACATCTATATTAATTACAAAGTCTAATTATATAATGACAATTAAATATGAAATTTTATTGCATTAGGCTGCTAAGTATTATTGTAGAGAAAAGGAATAATTCCTGAATAAACTGTCAATTGACAAATAATAGGAAAAAGAAGATTGTCACTATAGAGGAAATTTGAACTTTCCATACAGTAACAAGGAAATGTTGGCTCTGCTTACTCCCCAATTTCATTATTATATGCAATGCCTTACTGTGTAATTGGAAGACATTAAAATTGTTTTCCCTTAATTCAGAATTTTCTGCTTCATGTTAGCTTGTGTTCCAAAATGAACAGCCTCGAAATGTTGTGTGTATGTGAGTTATTGCATGATGTAAACAGTGCAGTGTGTCAGCTGAATCAGACTGCTGAAAACGTATAGATCAATAACTGAGTTTATTTTTAGGTCTTATGTTGCCCCTCTCTGTTCTCAATGCTGCTAGTCATCTTTCAGCCTGAAAACCTGAAGGTCAGTTTGAAGTCATGATCATACAATAGTTCTTTTTATATCAACAGCTTTATTGGCCTTGTGGGGATACTGCTACTTATTTCTTAATCTTTTGGGGAACTGAATGGAGTGTGGCCAGATTACAGAAACACACAGTGACACTGCAAGGTCTATCGCTTCATATGTGACCCCCCCACACCCTCCCTTCACTGACAGCTCTATTTTCAGAAGATTTGTGGGTGTTCAGCATGTCTGCAAAACAGATCATACTTTTCTGTGTATCCTGTCAAGGTACATACTTATTATTTCATCGGCCATATGACCAGTTTGGGTATATATATTTCCTCCAGGTGGATAGATAATGAAACTGTTTTGAACAGTATTATTTGCAAGAACTTTAAAGATCAGAGAGTTTTACCTTCCTGTAATTCAGTTATTGAGACAAATCGTAAACAACGGATACATATAAAGTCTTTCAACCACATGCTATATCCCATCAGACTGATGAATTTCAAGGGATAAATCTCTGGATACTAGTGATCCAGAGAAACAAAACAGTTTTTCTTAAACAACACAGTAAAGAGACCAGTAATTTACCCTTTTATTAACTGGGACAGTTATTGTTTGTTGGCAGTGTTAGATTAGAGGTATTCAGGAATTCTCTCTTTTCTTTAAAAACAAGCATAGATACTGACTACACTAGTCTTCATGCTGCTCACAAGTTTAGAGCCATACATCAGTGGGAACTGGATGTGTAAGAAGCTTTGCAATAAATCAGTATTCAAACAGAAGATAAAATCAGTTACTGTTGCGCTTTTGCACACTGCAATTTTAAGGCCAGACGTCACCTTTATGAATTCATAAAAAATGCTAAGGGACAGATGTCAAATTTTTGCCCTACTGCTTTCTTTAATAAAAGTCTACCTTTTGTGCCTCTAGGAAGACTTGTCTCTTTCTAACAATCAGTGCCAGGACCCCGACTGAACCTGTCAGTGCAGACGAGTGCAGAAATCGGACTGCACCCCTGAACAGACTGTCAAAAAAAAAAAAAAAAGAGTAATGGAAAAAAGTAAAGTGAGACTCCTCTAGAAGACAGTGAGTTTAGCACATCTGGAAATTAGATGAGAAACATTAAGAATCTAAAATTTTTAGTAAAGTGGAATGGAAATGTAAATTTAATTTAGTGACAAATATATGCAGTGGAATATAACAATGCCAACTTATCAATAAGAAGCTACTGCTGGGCTATTTCTCTGAGTGTTTCTCAATGTTATGGAGAAACAGGCATTCATTATACAAGGAGTTGTGATCAGTGAAACCCCAGGTGAAAAACCAGGCAAAGCGATCAGAGAATCTACTTATTCAGGACCATCACATGTGCAGCACTTCACTGCAAGCTATATTTTAAGGTAATTTCCATCTCTCCATAATGTCCTGGACATTCTTGCTAAGTAGTAAGACAGTATTGAAAGGTTCTTTGCAGCAGAATTTATAACACAACTCTTCTTGAAGACATTCATTTATTTGTATTATTTAAAAGATAAGATGTTATGGATTTTATGTATCTATTTATTAAATTCTGTACTGAAATCTTATTTTCTCCACCTGAATTTCAAAGTTTATATTTTTCACTCAAAGTATGAACCACTGTCCCACAACATCTTCTTTTCCTTCTCAAATTATTTTCTAAACTTTATTTTTCTGTCTTCTACTAATTTATTGCACTAAAATATTTCTACTAAATTATTTCACTCCTCTTTCAGTGCTTTCTTAAAGTGCATAACTTCCTCTAAACACAGTGACCATGACTTTTTTATTTACTTTTTCTCATTATTCTTTCTCTACCCTTTGAAGATATCTATGTGTTATCCCTTCCTTCCTTTTTCACTGTCTTCATGACGTGAATTACCTCTTCAGCTTGTGGATATTATAGAAGTCATACAGGTGTTATCTCTGGAAAGAACTTGTTATATCTTGTGATACCGATACTTGGTTTGATATTATCGATGCATGAGAGAGAATTCAGAGTGCAGTGATCCAACAGGGAAGCTCTCTGATATCTTACTATGGTGCATAATAGAATCCATGTCCCTGTATTTTGAGTAGCACAGTGAGGAGCCACCATAGTGAAAATGTCAGGTTATAACAGCAGGACCAAATTTCTCAGCAAGACTGAGGAAAGGGAGAAAGATAATAAGGATTACAAAGGGAGAGATGGATGGATGGATGTTTGAATGGTGCAATATACATCTGGAAGTAGCCTTCCTTGTCATCAAATCCTGCAATCCCAGAAGCGTACATGTTATCTATCCCATTACGACATTTTTTCACTCTCTTTTTAACAACATTTAGAATTCCTGTCCTTACTTCTTTTATTAGAGGATTGTTTCAGAATGTCATGACTGATTAAGGGTGATCTTTAAACTTACCATGGCCACTTTATACTCATGAGCATATCTCATCTAACGCTTCTACCATATTCTATCTCAACACTATACTCAAACCTTCCAAAACCACTTTTGCACTATTCTGCAGATACAAAATGGATCTCTGGCCTATGAAAAGATTTGCAAAGAAATTTATAGGCAGACATACAGTGGAACTTTCAAAGTGCTGACTCTTATGAAACATACTGAAAAAACATAAACAGGGCTAAAACTAGCCACTTTAATTTTCTAACTGTCTATTTCTAATATAATTCTTGAATAACTAGTTAACTCGATCTTTTACCAGTGTAATATTATAGACCGACATTTATTTATACCTCCTGGGAGTTTCTCTCTGTACCTAACTCTAGAGTTTAGGATGCAGCAGCAACTAAAAACTTTGATAAGTGAATGTAATAAGAGAAAAAGCACCAGCTGCAGGGAATTATTTCCAATTATAATGAGTGATATGTCATCAAACTTTGCTATGCAAATTGTGCTCTGCAAATCGGTTGAGATCATTCTAGAAAAGGACATAAACCAATGTCAAATTAAATTGGAAGGCTTTTGCAAAGTATAAAGATTTTATAGAGCACTTCAAATTTAATTTTGTGTTTAGTTGCTATCAATTTTCCCGGAAAGTTTAGCTGATCCAAGGCATTTCCATGGGATTTTTCATAATATCTAAATTATTTGGAGAATAAGCACATATTTTTTTAAAAAATTCCTGCCTCACCCCCCATAACAGTGTCACTAGTACACAGAAACTCAGCACCCTGGCACCAGTTATCCAGTCAGAATTAAAAAAAAAAATAAATCAAAAAATCTAGCTTGCCTCACGCTTACATAACTCATAAAAACTGGTAATTTTTATATGACCTGACTTTTTTGCTATATTAGCTGTGAAAAGATTTCTATGTATAACTACTATGAATAATTTAAAACATATCAAAATGGATCCAGAAGAGATTAAATCTTTCACAATTGACCAGAGAAGAAAGGACAATGGTTGCAGATTCAAGTTAGCTATCAACAACTAAATATATGAAAGATAAAAATACAATTACTTTTTAGGTACTAACTGATCTCAAAATAGAACTGATAGAACCTTTATTTCTCTAGGAGGGTGTACAATACATTTCTTTATATATCTGTCAAAGGGAGTAGGAGAATGGACAATATCTGGCACAGCACCAATGTAGAGAAGCTGCAGTCTGGTCTATAGAAGGCAGGTCTGCAGTTAGGGACTAGTTTAGAGGTGGACTTCTCAGTGCCGGGTTAATGGTCGGACTCGAGGATCTTAAAGGTCTTTTCCAACCTAAACAACTCTATCATTCTATGATTCTAAGTAAAAAGCTACTCTTGGTAATAGATATTCTTATGGAATATCTATTGGCATTCTGATACAAAGCACTTCTAACCTCTGTCAGTGTATGGGCATTTAAGGGCCGACTCTCTGCTTACTAACATTGTAAAAGTTATTTGGGATACTATCATCTCTTGATTTTTTTCCCAGTATGTTGCACATTGGTAGCCTGTCCTAGTCAATCTCCAAATGAGACTATAACACAAATGTAATAATTATACTGAATTTAGCTGAAAAATTCTGTTTACTTCAGAGGGCACTGAAGTCAAGCACTATTTGTCTTACAGTGAAGGAGTATGCTATCTTGAATTATTTTCAGCTTTGTTTCAATTTTAAACCTCATTCACAAGTCTGACAGAATATATCGTACATCCAGTCCAAAGGTATCTGCTTTTCATTTTGACAGCCTTTTTGATGTCAAAAAATGTATGGAAAAGACATCCACAAGAAAAAGCATTATGAAAAGCCAAAGAACTAGATGATAAATTGCAAGATGTAATTATGACGCTTAGACCAGTGGCACAATCACTTACCATTTTTTATCATGTTGTGCCTTACACTAATCAGCAATTCATAATGCTGAGAAAAATTAAGAATGAAACTAAAATTTATGAATGACAGTAATCACTGAAATTAATGGGATTATTTGGGGCACTTGGTGTATACCATGCTTTCTTTTCCATTAAAAAAAAGAGACCTGAAAAGTTTTGTTTCTTAGCAGTATCATCTAATTCTGTAAACTACCTCGTGCAAGCGAATTGAAGGTAAATTAATTAATGGTTCATAGCCTTCAAATTATCTTGGAGATAGTCAAATCATTCATGGAAAGAGTAACAATCTATTGAATAAATTGATAATGAGCTCCACAAAATTGAAAATGAACTAAAATAATGTGTATTACCTTACCTGGGTAACCTTCTCTGTTACGTTGTGCGTTCGATCTTTCACCTTAGGTGCAATAATTGCTTTCTCTGAAGAAGGAGGAGATGAAGATTTTTTTTCACTTTTGATATCTGAAAAATTCAGTGTGAGTTGAGGAATTTTGTTGATTGTACTGTATTTGTTGAGATTTGAATCTGATGTGGATCCCAACAGACTGGACTTGATATGATTGAAAGGCCCTGAAAAATCAGAACACATATTTAGAATTTGATAAATGTAGAAAAATAAATTAACATTAATGTTTCAGTGTGGTATGTTAAGAGGGTAGTTAAAAATATTTTTTTTATACTACTTGTTAATAGTAAAAAAGATCTATATTTTAAAAATAACTCTATTGCTAATGAAATTCTAATCTAGTACTGGCTATAAATATGACATTTCCTTCACATATAGCCCTCAATATTTTTTTATAAGGTACATGGATTGCAAAGTACCTACATCTATCCTTACTTGTTTTCATGTTACTTAAAATGCTGATGTGCTCTTACTGTAATTCTGACCGAATATAAGGACTATATTCTCATTTGTTTACAAGAGTGGAAATAGGACACATGATTATATAAGAGTGCCTGGAATTAGTAAAGGCTCTATTATCACATCTGTACCTTGCTTGTGCTCACATGATAGTTCAAAGGAACTGGAAAATTGAGTGGACTCACAAAATAAGTTTCTTCAGTTGTCATTGCTAGCAAAATGTTAAAAACTATAGGGATGTTTGTTTAGCATATTAATAGACTATATATAAACTCTATATGCTATTTTAGTGTATCATGGTAGATAAAAATTAAGGAGTTTGCATATTTTGTGAGACACATATCCTTTATCATTATTCTTTTCATATTGGACAGAATTATTTGTAACAGGAAGCAATATATCAGTATACTTCTTTTGTACTGTTATCAGAAGGCTGGTCAGGAAGTCAAAAGTATTCATTGCAAATAAAATTTGCTTTTGAGAATAATACTGGAAAAAAGAACCATAAAGATGTTTAGACAGTGAGAGCTACATACAGTTAGGGATTTAAGAAAAAATCCGGGTCTTGTAGTCAGTAGCAATGTACCTAAAGTGTGGGATTGAAGGGCATTTCTCAGATCCATGTGAGAACCTTATTGCATCTTAATTCTATTATGGGCAACAATGTGATGCTTATCTCTTCTATTGCTTTTGAGGTTTTTTTTTGACTTCCTGTGAGGAAAACAAGAATATGTATGATGAATCAGGAACAGTCAATGGGATAGGATTAGGCCTATGGGGTAATTTGCAAAGTCAACAGTGGAACAGTTGATTTGTATTTGCAATGTGTGAATGAATGAAATTCGAAGCAACCAGCTGCCTGGAAATAGCTGGGGGAAAATGCTTCAGGCTGTGCTGATTTCTGTTTTTTTGGTAAAATTCTTTAAATAAGGGCTGTTTTTTCATCACATCTGGCTTTGAGCTCTTGCTGAAGAATCAGACTTCGAGGTTTTTTCTATCTTTCACGTCATCTGTATGACTCTATCAAAAAGTAGTGTTTAAAATATATCAGGGCTCACAGTCTTCTCAAAAATCCATGAGGTGACTAATCTGGCTGGCATGTGGTACATATATATGGTCAGACTGCAAATTTTCAGCTCTACTTTTCTATTATAGCAGTAATTTCTGAGTATTTAGTAGGTTTAGACATAAGCAGGGTATCAAGTTGGAGTCATTTGTCAGATGAACAAGTTTCTTGGTACCTTAGGAATTCTAAAGGTAAGAGGAAACTAAGATAGCTTAGGCAAATCCATGATTAGGTAGTAGATGAGATTTTATTTTATTAGAAACTTTATAGATGCCTAAATTGCATTGAACTTTTGTTTTGTGGGATTTAGATCTTTTATTGCTTCTATTCAAAAGGGGATTATTCTCCCCTTTCTACCTAATACTCATGCCCTAGAGCATGATTTTAGACTTAAGTTCATTGCACATGAGAATAAAACCTTGCTTTTTTCCCCTCTCTTTCTTTTGCTTTAGAAAGTGGTGAAATGTATAATGCACCTTATTGATAATGTTAATTAATCGAAAGACTGTATTAGCTTAAGTACAGCCCAGACTGACAGCAATTGAGCTGATACTTGACAACTAGTGGAATGTTCCTATACTCTCATAGCAGCAGGAAGAAAAAGAGGACCATAACAAATAACAATCACAATTGACACTAATTGGCACCCTGATTGACAGTTTCAACAGAGAGGCCAAGAGTTGAATAAGCAGGGTGAATGACGTGCTTCTGCCTACCCTACAAAGGAGAATCTTTCAGGTTAAGTCTAAGCTCCACATTTTTATTGTAGGATTCCATTGTCCCTGCTTACACAGTGCATTGAGAAATGATTTCACTCTCCTGAGCTGCCAATCCATCATCTTTTACCAGCAGTAAATATATTTATAAAAGTTATTGTATAGAACAAAAACTGCATGTTTTTTCTCCCGAGACTTTGCCAACATACACATGAAGCAAATGCAATGATTTTGTAGTCCACAAATCGCTTTACAGAATCTAGGTCATGCACTGCATGCAGTTTAGAGAGATTTTACCAGGTACACACACTTTTTGCATCATGCATGAAGTCACAAACCAGTTCTCCGACATGGCTACAAATATGACAATTAAACTGAACACTTTAGTATGTGTTCTCAGAAATGGAGGAAATCACTTATGAATTATGTTAAAGTTGCTTTTGAAAGGCATAGCTCAGTGCTGGTGAAAAGAAACAGTTTCGTAACTGCACTAAATATTATTTAAACATGGAATTGGCAATGAAGTTCATGCATGCACATTTTAATGCTACAGGAAGCTTGAAACCATACCCCCTGCCATCCAGGAACGTGAAACTAGTTTTAAAGAGACAAAAGAGGAATAAATGAAGATACTTCCACAAGGGTCCTGATTACCAATTATGTAATTTTTACAATAGTTAGCTGATAACTAAGCACCTTGTAACAACAGATTGTTTGGTAATGTCCCCATACTTCCTTTTCATCCAGGTAAAACCCCTGGTAGCTTCAATAGAAGTTTTGCCTGCTTGAAGACAATAGCACTGAGTTAAGTAACTATGATATGTTCTACCTCCCTCCCTTCCTTTTTTGAACTCACACACAGTTAAGTCAAAGGGCCATTTAACTATGCCTTCCCTTTTTTCAGTGATTGATAGTGCTTTGAGACAATAGTTATGAGAATAACTACATGTTTAACAAATATAATTTAAGTAATGCACCCGGCCCTAGAGAGGCTGGCATGAGAATGTTGCATTTGAACGTTTCATACAGCAGGCAAAGTAACATGCCAAAAAGTGTGGCTGATTGAAACACTGGAAGGTACAGTCTTGATGTATACTTTACCTTTAACATTGCGACCATTGTCTGGTTTTCAGTATAATAAAAGTGAAGAAAAAAGAGAAAAAAAATACAACTAAAATCTACACCAGAAAAGCAGAAAATATTACTTCAGAGTGTGTGCAGTTTGAATTGAAATATTGTTGCACCTCCTTGATTATATTACATTGACTTTTAGTGAAGATGAAGTCACTTTGACAATTGAGAGATAATCGGTAAAAGTGTTGGGAGTAGATCATCAGGCAGTAGGACTGGCTTTAGCTAACTTGTCTTCACAATAACATGGTAAAATCGTTTCTCCATAAGTCTGGCAGTGGGTTGGAGGTCAGAAGTGCCAACCCAAGAGGAAGTAATTAGTCCCGAGTAATTAAGAGAAGCTGAGGCACCCATGGCAGTGATGCAGGCTGGCTTGGCTGCATGGGGAACGGGGCTGTGCAGGTGGCTCAACACTGACCCCCAGGCCCCATGCCCATCTAGACTCACAGGAGGAAAAGTTTTTACCATGGCAGCAAGCTAAGCAGTGCCATTCTAGGTGCTGGAGAAAGATACACTTTGATGCTTTCTTCAGTTCTTAGGTGCCTTTCTACAAGGAAACAGTGGCAAAGCTTTCTGTCCTCACTGGCACACCTGCCCCTGAATGCTCTCATGAGATCAAACTTTTTCTGGGAGAATATTATTATTGCCGTTGTTATTATTATTTTAAAGAAACCACACAGGTGGATAGGTGGATGCCACCCCAGTTCATGTGATTACAACATGATCCGTAGACTGCCCTCCGCTTGTGTTGTGACCCCTGCCAGCGGCTGTGACCAGGTTACCAGCTTTCAGAGGTGCCTTGGGCTCTCATGGATGGTCACCTGCACTGTCCCAGGCTGACAGGCTGAGGTGTCTGTGTCCCAGCTGCCTCGCAGCAGCCCTGTCCCTGAGGAGAGCACGTTCAACCCTGCTCCCCTTCTGCTGAGGGGGCATCAAAGGTGGCATCACATCTG
Source organism: Manacus candei (assembly GCF_025592945.1). Lineage (NCBI taxonomy): Eukaryota > Metazoa > Chordata > Aves > Passeriformes > Pipridae > Manacus > Manacus candei. The sequence goes on from NW_026138071.1 coordinate 9,156,451, forward strand.
CTGCCCCTCCGGCTTTTCCTCAGCCTCCCAAGGACTAGGGACCGTGGGACACTGAGCTGGGCCCTCTGGACTAGGGGTGTGGAAGAGTGTTTAGTTCCTCTCAACCTGATGCCTTCCTGTGCCAGGCATCTGTAGCAGTACTGCAGATTAGGCTGAGTTAGATCCAAAAGTCTGCTGCTGCTTCAGAAGGCTGCAGGGATCTTACTGAGGTCACTTGCTGAAGACAGTAAAATGTCTGAAGAGTCCCTGTGAACCTGTGCAAAATCTGGATTGCTGATGTTTCAGGTGAGATGGGCTTGGTTGCAGTTTGGGTGGTAAGTGGAAGACACAGTTCGAGCCCTGTTGCTTTTGCTGTCGTATAGGGAAATTTAGAATGGAATTCAATCAAGTACACTCAAATGCATTTAAAATTCTAAACTGTCATTTTTACTCTAATACCTTTTGGCATATAACGGCCACAGTGACGATAATTTTAAAGTGATAGGCAACTAGGCTACATAAATTAATTTAACACATGAAATCATTCATATTCTCAGTTGCATTATCTTAAAATTTGACTGGGGGTAAATTACTATAGTTAGTATTAAGCTAAATAATGCTATTATCTTCTTTCAGAATTCTGTTATACTGATTCAATATCATTTGAACTGGAAAAGGCAGGAAAAAATGGAATCCTGACTTGCATTTTCAGATAGACTAGTAGTTTTCAAATGATTTGGGAAAATTCAGAATTATTAGGATCAATAAACAAAATAAAAATGGAATGGGAAATATATTGAACCCTACACTTCCTTGATTAATAGTTTACAAATTAGAGGACTGGGTAATCACCAAGCATATGAAGTTCAATAAGGGAAAGTGCTGGATTCTGCACCTGGAATGGTGCAACCCTGGATGAACGTAAAGACTGGGGAATGAGATGCTGGAAAGCTGTGCTGCAGAAAGAGGCCCGGGGGTCCTGGTCGATGGCAAGTTGAATATGAGTCAGCAGTGCCCTGGCAGGCAGGAGGGCCAACCGTGTCCTGGGGGCATCAGGCAAAGCATCACCAACTGGTCATGGGAGGGGATTGTCCTGCTCTGCTCTGCACTGGTGCAGCCTCACCTTGAATATTGAGTGCAGTTTTGGGCACCACAATATAGGAAAGATATTAAGTCATTAGAGTGTCCAAAGGAGGGCAACAAAGTTGGTGAAGGGCCTTGAGAGGAAGCTGTGTGAGGAGTGGCTGAGGTCACTTGGTTTGTTCAGCCTGGAGGAGACTGAGGGGAAACCTCATTGCAGTTACAACTTCCTTGTGAGGGGAAGAGGGGGTGCAGACACTGATCTCTGTGGTGACCAGTGACAGGACCTGAGGGAGTGGTCTAAAGTTGTGTCACAGGAGGTTTAGTTTGGATATTAGAAAGAGATTCTTCACCCAGAGGGTGATTGAGCACTGGAACAGACTCCCCGGGGAAGTGGTCACAGCACCAAGGCTGAAAAATTCAAGAAGCATCAGGATACTCTCAGGCATATGATCCTGTCTTGGGGATGGTCCTGTGCAGGACCAGGATTTGGACTTGAGGATCCTTATCCCTTCCAACTCAGTATATTCTAAGATTCTGTGATTCTGTGACTGTACTTTTACTTGTACTTAGGGCTTTACATTCCCCCTGATCAAAATATGTGAGCTCAGAGAAGATAGGTGAATCCTGACTGCCTGACTTGCATGGATAATTTTATAGCAATAATAGGGTTTTATTGCTCACAGTTGAGTAAGGCAATTAGGACTTGCTGGACAAATGTAAGCATCTTTTCAGCATAAGGTATCCAATTCTAAGATGCTTGTAAACAGATGGCATCAAGAATGGTTACTAATTCTAATGCAAATCTGAGAGCCATCCTCTATTCTACTGTGTTTTTCTTGAATGCACACATATGACCTAAACTTAGGGCCAGATTCTCTACTATTTTGTAGCTTATGCAGAGTGAAAACAGAGTGAGAGTGTTTTATCTATTTACACTGTAAATGAACACATTATGTGAGAGGTCATAGGAATTCAACTGGATTATTGACTTCTCATAGTAAAATTTATTTTCCTTTGTATTTAATGTTTGAAAACTGTTATTTGGTGAAATGGAGATATAAATGTTTGCTCCTCCATGCTGCAAATATTAAATTATATGATGATTTCTGCATGAACTTTCTACCACTGTAATCAAAGACACTTAAGAGTGAAACAACCAGTTTGGAAGTACTTTAATGTTCTGAAAATAGAAATTGACAAAACAGATATTTTTAAATGTCTTTTGTTTGAAAGGTGAATCAAAAAATGAGGTTTATGAAATAGGTTGAAAGGACACGCTGAAGTTCAGTCTTGGAGATTTTTGCCCCACATCCTGATTTTGAAATCTTTTCTTAAAGCGAACATGGAATAAACAAAATGGTTTGGTTTAGTATGGATTTCATTGAATTTTCAAGTTCATTCGAAGTGAAAAAAAAATAAATCATAGTCCAAAAGGAACAGAAATGGGAAAGGAAGTACTTACATAAGTATATGTAATACAGGAAGAGTAACTGGAAGGAATAATTAGTTCTGCTATTCTACAAGTTAAACTGGGTGTCAGAGGAACATTCAGACTTATATTTAAGGAGGTGTACAGAAGCAAAGCATTCCTGATGTGGGCCTTCCATAAGGCAGGAGAACTGAAAGGGATTTTACACTTGTGGTCAATGAATAGCAGAAAAACAAGCCATCGCTGAAAATGAAAATTCATTTTCCTGCTAATTTATGAATCTGTCTTGCTTTATATATGTTTTTGAAATCTTAAAATATTCCCCATACATTCCTTGTCATCTAGCTTGAATAAAAAGGTGTGCAATTCATTAGACCATCAATAGCTGTGAAAGTACTGTATACCTGACACTTTTCTTTGAAAGCGACTTTTCAAGGGACCTCTCAATTCACCAGGCTTTCAAATCTCTATTTGCTAAGCTCTTTCTCAAGTTTCTCAAACTCCCTGTCTTCAAGAAGAAATCATGGACTGCACTCCATAGATTTAGGAGAGACAGTAGAAAAAGAAGACGGGGAAACATCTTGGTAAATTTTGCTGGTTGCAAGAATATACTAGTGCAAGGAGAAAAACACACTGCAATGAATTTTACACTAAACATTTCACCATTTCACTAAATATTTCATTAATCATTACACAAAGCATTTCAATGGAGTTGCTGAGGATATTTTCTCCAATGTGAAAGAAAAAGCATGTCTTGGTGGTAGACCAGTGAATACACAATGTGCACATTACAGATTTAAGAAAAATAAACTGATTAGTCTCTGAAGGATTTCATACAGTCAAAGATAATCTAATATATGTGAGTATAGGACAGAATGGTACATGCAATTATAAGTTGATCAACTGATTTTTTTTCCCCTCCAAATACCAATATTAGCTTTAGGAATGTTAGGCCCAAATTTGCTATAGCCCTATAAAGAAGAGCAAACCCATAATTCCATTAGTCTCCTTAGAAATAAAAAACAATATTTAGTATAAATTAGCCTGGCATATTTGGGGCCTTAATATTTTCAGTGCCCCTTTGAATGTAAACAGCTGATTATATTTAATTTTTTTAACAAAATGATGATTATTACTATGAAAAATTGAAATAATTCCTTTTTTAGTACATCAAAGAATAACGATTGACTTTACACCATACCTTCACTTGCGTGACGGTCCCTAAAAATGTTCTTGGGATGGACGGTAAAGCCTTCTATGTCGTGTACTGAAGATGCTCTCCGTATACTACAAATGCTTTCCTTTGATCTGGAATGCGTTAGTGGATTGCTTGTCTGTATCATGTCAGGGTAAAGTCTGTCCCATTGTTGTTTAGGTGATGAATGGTCAAGAGGTCCTGATACATTAACCAAAGGTGAACATTTACTGGGTTGAATCAGTGCTTTTGTATCATCCACTTCTGAAGGACTACAGCTTTCTTTTGTAGGTGATTTAAAGTGCTTCATTGCCACTGAGTCATCGCTGTGCTTAGAGGAATCAATTATCACTGCATCAGGGTCTTCCTGTGGCAAGGACTGCTTTCTGTATGTTAAAAGTCTCAATCCAGGTAACCGAAACCCAAAAAGTCTGCCTACATGTAAATATATAAGAAAGAAGAAAATATTAGCCATTAATGTCTTGTCATGAAAATCTGCTTTTTTCACTTACAATGACAATAGCTATAAATATTTGACCTATTTCTAATAAATTACAATGCTTATTAATGGAATATGTAAATATGAAAACATAATACAGCTCTAAATTTGTTATAGTTGTGATATTAAAGGATTTCATAATTCAGTCAGAACTAAGTTTCTCAGCTTAGAACAAGGACAGCAGCATTAATTCTACAGCCTATTTTAAAAGATATAAGGTTATCTGTTCTGATGGTAATTTCTAAATTAATAACCTATGTGTCTATAAAAGACTTCTAGAACATGCCGAACTACTTTGGTTGGTAGCTGTTATCCTGAAATAGATATTTGTGGATTCTATTATTAGTGGAACTCCATGTGCTTATGAGTGTACTGCTGATATATGGATTTATTTACTACAAATTAAACAGGACAATACGAGTGCTAATAGTTATGGAAAGAAAATAAGTTGTGTATTGGTTTTGCCAAAATCCTAGATGAGACAATTTAATGAGTTTAAACTGAAAAGGAAAGGAACACAGAGGAAGAAGAAGGAGCAACACAGCTCTCAGGTCTCAGTTGCATCTACACAATACAGTTATCACTTACATTTGAATGGGTTGGACTGAGTTGGACTTGGATGCCGAATGGCAGGCTAGGCTGTTCTGAGGGTGTGGAAAACTAACAGTTTTGTGTAATGGTAAGAAATACCAGTAGGTGACAGGAAGAGTAAAATATTGTGCTTATAAAGATTTATATATAAGAACTGTAAAATCTACAGACTATCCTTCTAAAAGACCCAAGTAACAAACATTGTAAGATTTTGTGTAGAACAATTCACAGATGGAGGCAAAGGGATTTCAGATGTACAGAAAACATATTAAACAGTTTAGAAAAAGAAATGCTAAAAAAGTTTAATAGAATAATTGAAATAATTGCAACGATCAGATATCATTGAGTAAACAACCTGACTTATTAAATAACTTCTTGTCTCTCATCACTTTGTTACATGAGTACTTTAAACAGTGAATCAATAGTTAATGATTTCTTGGAGGACATCTCAAAATATCTTGTTATTCTCTATTACTGGCATAAGAAATTCTGTTTGGGATAAGATTTCATTTTTTTTTCAGTCAGTTTTAATTGGCAATATTTCTAGCTATCTAACATTTATAAATATTTAGCACTGAAATGTATCATTCCATACTGAAATATTTTGAAATAATCTTTCTTTGATGCCTATGACTGACAGTAATTTTATAGAGTGATTGATGATGCAGCTTAATCATTCGATGTTTTAAAATGAGTGTCCTATATATTTAGTATTGAATATAGAATTGTATTTTGAATTCCAAATAAATGAAGGTGAGAGTACCCTACTCTTCTTAAAGGAAAACCTGTCTAAGAGCTAAAGTTGCTATACTGTATGGCACCACAGGTCCATCTAGCACACTGTTGGACCTCTGATATTTCCGGTAGTGGACATGTGAAGAAAGAGATTAAAATTCTGTTATTTCTCTCAGTAAATTTACTCAGTTTCTGTATACCTGAATTTCTGAAACTTTCTGAACTAGAGATTGTATTCAAACCACAAACTGAATGTTTGGTGTACCTTTCTTCCAGGAATTTGCCTCAGTGCTTTTAAAAGATGGTTGTACTTTTATCTGCAAAGCATCCTATAGGAAACAGTTCTGTAATTTTAGCATACATCTGTGAAAAAGTACTTCCCCTTACTTGCTATGTAAGTATATAAGTACTTCCCCTGACTTGTGTCTGTGGGGAGGGTGCTATGAAAAATAGCTAATACCTTCCTTTTCATACATCTGCTGCATTCTTCTTTGTATACCTCTTTTGCAAGCTGAAGAATGCTAGTGTGACTGCATTGTGTAGCTCTCATCATCCTTTCACTCTTAGTTACTTTTTATTTCTAATGTAATAATTTTTAACAATGGCCTGAGCTATTCCCAGACTTAGAAATCAATGAAGTGGCATAATGGCTTTTTGTTTTGATCATAGTTCCCTTGCTTACAATTGCCAATATTTAATTGTCTTTGTGAGTTATTTTCCTAGCTCTGCTAATGTAAGATATTTTCACAGCAGCTGAAAGATTTCTTTGTTGACTGGTAATAGATAATTTAGTCTCTACTATTATGTCTGTAAAAAATTTCATTTGCTGTTTTATCACTTGGCCACTCAGTATCCTAGCATAAGTCTGTGAATCTCATCTAATAGTCTGAATAACTTTGTGACTTATACAGACATTCTGACCTCATTGTTTGCACCTTTTTTATCCAAGGACTTGGAAATGTATTATAAAAAAAAGAACCTACCAGAGTATACTGATAACATCTTAGTATTTAGAAATCTGGTGATTTATTTTCAACTTTTTTCCCCTACTTTAAAATATAGATCCATGTAATGATCTTCCTTTTTTTTTCCTTGACAATTTTTGGAAAAGGTTGCTGAATTCCAAATTGAATTCCATTGAATCTATTACTCTGATGCATATACACACAAAACAGTAAAATAGACAGAAAACTTCGTTGCATAAACCAGAGTCATGCATGTTTAAAACAGCAACTAGAGGTGCCAATTTTCAGTCTACACAGTGATATTCAGCAGAGTGCACCTTGGGAACTTTTATATTTCTTCTGACTTACTATGTATACTTGTACAAACAGCTTACAGTTGAAATTAGTGAAGTATGTAAAGAATTATTTTATTATTTTTAAATAATGTGTAGAATTGACCTGTAAAGCAGCTTATACATAAATATTGAAAGCTTATTGCATCCAAAGTGAAACTAATCTTTTAAAATATTAGCCTTTTAAAAAAATTTCTTTTTAATCAATTACATTGAAATTTTTAAAAATACCATTCATAAGGGTTTCTGGCATTTGACACTGTTAAAGACTTTTTGTTGGCACCCTATTTTAGTCATATTCATGGTGATGCAGATGGTCTTTTCTGCCTCACCAAGTTAATATGACCACGTTATACCACATTACTGATTTAGCTGTCTAACTGCAGTTCATCTGGAAAGAATACTCAGTGAGAATTTTACTTCTTGTTAAGACTTTTGGGCATGAAATAGAAAACTTAAATTAGTAGCTTTTTGCTATTCTTCTATAAACTGTAATAAATCTTGAAGCTAAAAACCTGTTTTCTGATTTTTTTTGGTTTTTGTTTTGTCTCTTTTTTTAATAGAATATTCTTAAGGTGTATTACTATTCTTCAATGCATAGTTAATGACCTACATGATGTGTTGGACATTCATCTCTCTCCTGCAGCTAAATTTATCAGGAGGCCCATTCACAGTTTGTGTAGTTAGCATTATTGAGCTGAGAAAGGAAGTGTGATAATACAATTTGTCATGAAGCAAAATTCATGGCCCCAGGCCCCCTGTCCCAGTATAGACCAAAAGTGTCATTGGAAGCTTTCCTGGCATACTGTGTATGGGGTGAAATCTTTTGTTTGATGATGGACAACCCCTGCTTTGTGTAGGTATGATGACAGAAGCAGATTTATCTTGGCTTAGTTCTTAGTGCTGAGTCAGAGATTTGTATGACTGTGGCTTGCTAAGAGCAGTTGAGGAAAGCAGTTGAGTCTGAGTCACAATTCCAGACTTATATTCCACCTCCTCCTTTCAGACCTTGCTTTACTGAATAAGTAATTTGCAAATGAGTTAATCTGTTGGTTACATTTATTCTCTATGTCATTTCAGCTAACTGTTAGAATTTCTAAACAGTAGAACTTAGTCCAAAAATACACTGTAGATAAGAAAGGACTCCTCTAAAGTGTTTGCAGATGGAGCTATGTCCAAAGTCCCAAATTCAAATGTACTTTTCTTCTGAAAGCCTTTTTTCATTCTATGTCATGAAACGTATATTAGACACAAGACACAGTGGCAAAGCCAGAGAAATGCCTGCAATTAGGAGAGTTTTACTTTCACTACAATTTCTTTAGTGGTTCTGGATAGTGGTAGATGCTGTGTGCTATCCCGAAGTCTGTTCAGCCCATGTCAGTGCACATGGGATTCCTGCAATACTATCCCAAACCTTGCAGAAGAGTAGTCCTAAGACACAGCAGCTGGGAAGTCGTGATGGCTCCTCAAAGAATTGCCCAGCCAGTTTTTGAAGCATTGTTATTTTCAAGCTGATGCAGAGAAATAATTATTCAGAAACCAAGATTTCAAAGCCTGGCCTCAGGCTCCCCAACTGGGAGTTAGATCTAGTCTATTTATCTCAACCTTTTCTAGATTTAGACTTTCCAAAATCAAATCAAAGGAGCTCAAATGCACAAAGAGTTCACACAAGTTAGGTGTAGAAACTGTCAGACCTTTTTTTCCTGGTCTAACTTCTCCTGGGCTGAGGGTTAAACCACACCGAGCTGCTTATGTTCCAGTACAACCTGTTAACTGTGCGAGAGTGTTGAAGAAAATCAAGTCTTGGATATCAAGTTTTATCATGGTGATTGACTGGCCTGGCTACAATATGAAACATATGTGACTTTCTGGGCATATAAGATTAAAGAATACAACATACATATCCACAAAGATCAAACTATTCTAAACAGAGTTTTCCTTGACAAGGGCAGGTATGATAGGTCAATTATGACAGACTATCCTTCAGAGCATGGGCTAATTCAACAATACCTTTGTTCTGAAACTTTCCCAAATAATCAGCAAAATTATTTTCACAAAAGTAACGCAAGTCAGCTCTTTGATAAAAGATTTTCTCATAATTAAATATCTACTGTCATGGAATTTCAAGATCTGGTTTATCAGAAAAACAGACACAGAAAATTATTGAATTGCTGCTCACAGGCTTATAAATACCATCTAATAACTCATGCAACAGACTAAATGAAACAATTGCTTTTGAGAAATAGAATCCCTAAACGCTGACAGTCTAAAATAGCAGCAAATACTTGAATGTACTCTATGTAAACACTGAAGCATGTGATGATGCCTTATTTCCTGGCTGGGCACAGCAAGCCATAGGACAGAGAACTACAGCAATAGCAAATCATGTTGTTTTTTTTTTTCTGCTCTTTTCCCCAAAAATATAGGGAATCATACATAGTTGGATAATTTTCTCGCCCTGCTCATTAAATAATCTTAATTTATTTTCAGGAAGGAAAAGGAAGGTGTGTGCTATTATTAACTTTAGAAGCTTGAACTCATAATTTTCAAAGACTACATACCTGTCTTTTTTTTTTATCTTCTGGTATGCTCTCATTTAATTTTTGCACTACTTCTTTTAGTTTTCTCTAAAATTTAAGATTGCACATGAGTTTTACTAGTATTAACACCATCAATCTTTGTTACATTCCCTTGTGAGAGAGTTTTAACTGAGTATTGGTGAGGTCTACACATAGGACTCTGTCAGAGTATGAAAGGAAGTGGACGAAGACTCTGGCTACTTGTAGGGCTATGCTGTGCCTGTGAATTGAGTCTGAAAAATGCTATCATGGTCTCCCTCAAAAGACAGAATGATTATACCCTTGAATGTTAATATGAATCAGTACACTTACATGTTTTTCTTCCCACCTGTTGATAGAGATGTCATTTTGTTATATCTTATTCATTATGTTAAAATTATAGGCTTTGCAATGTTTCTGGAAAAAAGCCACTGGAAAAAACAATTTTTGTCCTCTCAGAAAGAGATTTTACTTCTTGCATTTCTATTTCTTGAACATAATTAGAAATAGAAAAGAAGAAAAAAGTAAATAACTGCAATGAAATAGAATAGAAAGCATTGCAACAAATAGGATATGTAAAGAATTGGTCACCTAGCATAATATTTTGCTGTCTTGGTGGGGATATGGTGGGTTTTTTGGTAGCTCGATAAAGTTCTCAATCCTTAACCACCTTGGTTGCCAGACTTCATAGGATAAAAAATATTACTTTTGTCGAGACAGAAAGTCTGAAGATGGTTTCTTTATGTTTTAACACCGAATTCATATGCCACTATCAAGTTCCACAGCGTGTTTTGTCTCGTATATTGATTGAAGGTTTTTTTATGCTCTGCGTACAACAATTTTCAGTGATAATAAGATGAAAAGTATCATTAAATTTGGATTTTATATGTCATACAATTATACTACATTTAATAGTTTAGCTGTTATATCTATAGTTTTGCAGCAATAAATATTCAGAGTGAGAGCAAGAGCCATATTATGACTTTTACTCTTCTAGAAATATATAAAATGTAATGAGATCTTGAAATAATAGAACCAGAAAAAAGCAATAAAAGGACTTTAGTAGATAGAATTTTAGAAGATAGATTTACCTGAAGAAGAGCCACTTGAAAGGTTGTTACCATCTGAAATACAATTAAACTAAATTTACAAAAAGCTTTTGCTTGAAACAGATTAAAAAAATAAACAGACTATTAAGAAAAGTAGGTAGAATATCAAATTTCCACACATTCTAAAAGTAAATTCAGGTTGCTTGAATTCATATACAATATATGTAATATGCCGAAGAGTTGTTCTGAAAGTACACTGCCTTTTTATTTGGAAAATTTGAGAACTATTCAGTTAAGATGTATTTTGATAATGACTAAGTTTTTTCACATGTTTCCAATCATCAAGTTTAAAAGTTGGTTAATGTTTCAGACAGAAAACTAAAGTAGATGCATATGGATTAGCATGCTATTTCCCATTAAATGGAACCTCTAATTAGTGATACATTTTTTGCTAGGCAATGCCAATATTGTTTGGATGAGACGTATTGAAAAGTTGAAAAATTCATAATTTTTTTAGGAAGAATAGGCTCTATTCACTGACATTTGTTTAGAATATGGTATTAGTTTCATATTTCTGATAGGGCTCACTTATTTCATGACTTCATGGTGAGAATTCCCCAGACTACGTGTCCTTGCCAGTTGCTTTCGGGTCTTTGAAATACTCAGCTTGCCTGGGTGCTTTGAATAGCCAAGTAATAATGATAGGATTCTATGCCTGAGAAACAAGACACAGTGGTGTCTATTTTGTTTGCTTATCTTAAAACAATATGTATTCCGTGTTGAATAATATAACACCCCCCCCACATTTCTGGTGACCAGTGTCCATCTGGAAGTTTCTGAAATCCATTGGAAATTTTTTTCTGCTTTCTGGTAGAGTCAACTTTGTGTAAGCTTGAGATACCCTGATAGTTTTGATTTTTCCTCTTCAAGGTTAAAATCTTTAATTCAATTTAGCAAGTGCACAGATGTGTTAAGTTCTCTGTGCTAATACTTATTATGAATAATAGAAAGACATGTCTCTCTCTTCCACCAGAGAATGAAGCAAAATTCACTACCTTTATACTTCCCTGAGGATATGTATTATACTGTGGGATGATTTAGCAAAATCATTATCCTAGCCTTCAAGTTACCTCACAGAACCCCCATTTTAAATGACCTGAAAGAAACAGATAGATAGGATACTGTTAAAAAGTAATAAAAATATAGGACTGGAAGACCTGTCTGGTAGGCACAAGTTACCCCCAATGAAAGCTACTGAACGCTGTGTCATTCCCTCTTTTTTGTTTGCAATCTCTTGAAGCAGAGATTATCTTTTTTACTGAATGTTTTTACAAGATATAGCATGATAGCTGTGACTGTGGCTGGCTGAGGCTGTAATGCAAACAGCTAATCCAGGGAGGCTTCCTTTCTAAGCTGAGCCTCAACGGTAACCATAAAGAGGAAACAGAAGTACAGCCACCCCACTAGTAATTCTTTGTGTGTAAAAGGAGACTAAGAAAAATTGTTTATCTCAATGGCTGTTCTGTTAATTTAGGCTGCTAGGTGTTTGTGGAGCACTGAAGGTGATAGTAGCAGAGATTCTGTCTTTTACTGGTGATTGGTGTTTGACCGTATTCCTTTGCTAAGAGATAACACTGTTCCAGTTTAGCTAACATTTACTGCAATTTACCTTGGAGACAAATACACATAATTGACACTGGGGTTGTCAGAACTATGCAGCTGGTTGGCTAGATAGAAACCTTTGTCCTCCTCAACACAATTTTTCTTGACTAGCCCTCACTTGAGATGAATTTGTTCCCAGTGGTGCAGCTAAAAATAAGACCTGGACAAATTCTTCATTACATTTTGGGCAAAGTCAGGGGGTTACTATTACTTATATATGCCATGTTCTATGAGGCAAAATTGTATGCATCAAACAGTATGTTTAGGACAACAATGTTGTTGTCCTAAAATTTTTAGGAAGATATTATATGCTTATCTTTCACTAAGTTCCTATGCTTACTTATATAGCAAAGTGCTCTGCACAGAAAAAAGCAAATAGCATTCTTTTGAGCTAACTCTTTGACTGAAAGGAAGGCATGGCTTCAATTTCATTTGTGCTTGTTTTATTTGTAACATCAGCATACACAGTGATCTCTGCTTCTGAGATGTAACTCCATTGCTATGACCAGGAGAGAGGCAAACTTGATGAAAAGTAAGCACCTTGAAGAAGGTGCTTGAAAGGTTTTCTGGTTACAGTTTTAGCCTCTTCATTTTATTTGAACTTTATCCAAAGAGTACCCATTTATTGGATGCATAACAGATCCTCTCATTTCCTTTACAGGAAGAAACACAAGAAATTATTCCAGGGTGTCTTTAATAGGCTTATAGATTTTGAAGCGATAAAATGATAAGAGAATCATCAAATATCCCTCTTCAGCAGAATGCAATTACACATTAATCAAATAGCTTTCTGGGCTTTCTCGCATGAGGTAATGATTACTGTGTTTGGGAACCAGTATTAGCTTATATGCTGGTACTTCTAGTATGTTACTAGTTCTCTAAATTGCTGTAAAAATTCCTCAGAAAATAGCGGAGAGGATGAACATACCAGATTTGAAAGTTTGTTAGATTTGGGAATGAAATTGGACACTTAGGGTCCCTTTCCTCAACAGGTGATTGAAAAGACATATTTTCACACAGAAGTCATAGCTTAAGAGTTTATAATATAAACTGTTGTTTAGTGAAGTCTGTACAGCACACTGAATTATTCTGGTTAACAATTGCTACAAATAGGCAAATGAAAATGATAATTTATTAGTGTTCACAGAGGATTTTTCGCTAAGGTGGTATAAAATCACATCTCTTCTTAATTTAGTTTGTTGTAGAAAGTCTACAAAAAGCTCTGTTTTTTTCTTTTACAGTGAGTCTAAAGGGAAGGAGTTATCTTTTACTAAAAGTAACTTGTTAAATATACATTATTTATGCATTATTTCAGTTCAAGATGAAAGTTTTATACAATTTTGGCAAATGGTTAGAATAATGAAAATTCATGGGAATATTTTTTTATTGTTATAGTGACAACCAAGCAAATGTTGCTGTCTTATCAGATATAAGATAGAAGGGTCCAGGTTACAGGTTATTAAAATCCATTTTTAGGGCTTATGTAGCTCAAAACTATCAATCTTAACACTTCAATATGCTGCACAAATATCCTTTCACTTACAAAGCATGTATTTATGTCTTCAAGCATTTCACAGATCGAATGAGGTGAGGTGAAGTTATTAAGTGTTTTTATCTTTGGGTATAGATGTTAATTTCTAGAATTACAAAACATTTACATGATCTGACAAAAGGAAACAAATTTACATGATCTGCAAAAAGGAAACAAACTTATTAGAAAGTAACATGTAACAATGAGTAGAATTCTCCTATCTGGAAGTGAGACAAAATTTAGAAAGATTGGATGATGAATGGACATCTATAGCAGAAAAGAGTTTTTTTAAGTCTCACTTTAACTGCACATTGTACAAATGTATTCTCACTGGAGATTGTTACCCAGGCCTGGAATAAGTACGTACAGAACAAACTTTCATATCTCTCTGAATATAAGGAAGGGACAGATGTAGTATTAAATAAATTTGATTAGAAGTTTAAACAAAAAGATATGACAATATTTTGGGCTGCACCTTTTTACCCCAAAGGAAAGAGTTATATATGAGCAAAGACTTCATTTGTTTTACTAAAGAACTGGCACGTATTGAAAAATAGAATTGTTGCAAACTACAAAAACAATGAAACAGAAAGGAGTGAAAAAAGAGTTGTCTGTGATCTGGTAGTTTTTTACAGACTTAGTGAATGCCGCTGTCTTCCAAAATTTTTCTGTTTGATTATACGCTGTTCTGACTGCCATTGAGAGCTGGTGATAAATTCTTGCAAGAAAGAATAAAGGGAAGAGAAGGATCAGCTAAAAGGACTTTTACACTGATGTTGTGAAGCCACTATCTTCACTTTTCACACTACAGCTTATCCACCCCCTTGTTGCATATAACATAGGAGCTCTTGAGTACCTGATTAGAAAGAATTCTATTTATACTCAAACGTGGTCATCAAAATCCTGACAACATACCTTTTTTTTAATAATCTGCCAAGCCCAATGCTGAATCAGAAGCTAATTGTGTTAGCCATCATCATGGCGTGTAACAAAATTCAGAATCCTAGAGAGCTTACAAAGGCTTTTAAAAATATCAGTAATCAGCTGGTAGATTTTTAATTTTCTTCCTATTCAGAGCTAAATGCAGTTTCTGAGGTCAACCTGGCAAGTGTCAGTTGCCTTCCATAGGTATTTAATTTTTTCAAAGGGCCCTTTAACAGACTGAAATCCCTCTTTTCTCCACAGCATGACGTGCTTTTTTCTTTCTTTGTGTTAGAGCCCTGTGGTAGGCAGTAGCGTTCAAAACTGTTGGCTGCAACTTGTGGGATAGATGCTTATAGAAGAAAGGAAAGGTTTTTCAAAGCTACACTTGATACTTTTTATATCAACTCTCGATAAATCAATTAGAGGAAGAGTGGTAGTATGGAAGAGTTATCTTGTTTTCTAGGGTCAGGAAAATAACTGCAATCTATTTGTTTCCTAATCACTTTTAGTTCTCTCCTGCAACCTGACTCAGTCATTTTTATTTGCTCTCATGTTGAAAAGGCATTCTAATATGAGAAAACTCAATTTAAGGAGCTCTGGAAAGAAATCTCTCATGATCTGTGTGCTTCTGGGTAGTAGATGTTAATGTAATCTGAAATCTTTTGTCTTTTGTCATTAGCCATTGCTTATCTTGGTTGTTTGTCAGAGATGTATTGCACTTGTTATGTGCCTGGTTCCCTCTCTATTTATATTCTTTAAATTGGTTGCTGGATTTGAAGGGATTTTTTTTTCTTTGCTGCCTTTTTTCTTTTTTCTGAACCAATACCCATTACTGTTCTTTTTGTGCGATCCAGTGAAAAGACGTCACCTGGTTTACCTGTTCTAAATAGAGTAAGATAATAAAAAACTAACTCCCTCCTGGAGAATCTGCCTTTTGCCTTTCTTATCCTGGGAACATAACTTAAAAAAATATGTTTTTACTGGTAAACCATCCACCTTTTTTTACCTTCTTTTCTAGCTTATTGGTTTCTCTCTGCCTTTTCTAGATTTCAAGCTTTTGTTTGTCTGTTTTAGTTTAAAATGATCATTGGACTATACAAAATATCTTGCAGTTATTTCAGGATGTTTTGCATAGTTTGGCCTCTTTCTTGAGAAATGTCCCTGCCGGGAGGAATTTTTGGCTACGTAGCTTATTTTGTATCATCATTCTTCCCATCCTGCCCACATAACAGTCTGCTCTGAAACCATAAGCAACTAGGTGGAAATAGGAGCACCCATGTGCTTGCTCTAGTTTCTGCCAGTTTCTGGCATCTGGCTGTCCCCACTAGCAGGAAAATGGTTTAAGTCACCTTTCTTTGCCTCCTTTTGAACCTTGATGTTTCTCAATTATATACTGAGCTTGGAGGTCCACCTATTCATTTTTCAAGAACTTTCAGCAAGGAAATCCCTTGTGTATGTCAGGTGTAAATACTGTTAAACAAGAAAAGGATGTTTTGACAAAGTGGAGTTTTTTTTGTATTCCCTCTTTAGCTTTTTACTTTAAAATACAGCAAGTGATAACACTTGAAAATGTACAGTGATATGTCACAGATAGCAGAACAAAATGCTCTTTTTCATGAGGCTCTGTTTTTTTTTCCCTCAACTGGTATTTTACCTTCTATTTTGTCAACACAACCACATTAAGCATGGACAAGCTGAAAATTTTATTTATGTTATAAAATTACTTTTTAAATCGAGGAAGTAAGATGTTCCAAATTCACAAAATCATGGCATACTAAAATAAAAACAGAATATAAGGAGGGTTTACTTGATGTACTTTTTATAATTTTTCTTCTGATGCAATTTCATTGTTTTTCATGATACCCCTTAATGGGATTTTAACCATATCATTACTAGAAATAGTGTTTTCTTGATATCTCCAGTAAAAAGCCAACTGCTGTATTCATTATTAAAAAAAAACCCACTGTAAAAAAAATAAGAAAAGGAAGTATAAAACCCCAATATTTTAAATATGTATCTTAAAGAATATTTACAAAGGCTTTTGAAAAAAATGTGATATTTTTGCAGACTGCAAGCTTCCAGTAATGGGAATTTTCTTTGCCACAGTTTAATATCAACTGTCATTGTAGGGTTATTCAGGTACTGTGTAGTGCTTACATCAGGAAAGTTTCCCCCTTGCTTCTCACAGCGAAGATTGTACCAGTCTTTGTTTCCTATCTAGAGAAAGCTGAAGTGTTAATTTAACAATCAAAATACTCAGATTCCAGGTCCCTTTATCGTACTAGCATTAAAGATTATCTTACTGTGAAAAGGTATTTTCCAACTGGTGCTGGGCCAGCCAGGGGTAAGTGTTAATGCTCACTATTAGAGCATGCTGTGCTTTACTAAGAGCTTGTACAAATGGGATGAGTTCTGGGAAATCTTGTAGTAAGAGCAGATTATGTGAGTGCAGATGCAAAGCAGAAGGATCATGTGCTGTTGCTGTACAGAGTGAAGGTCAGCAAAACAACCCACATTCTGCAGATAGTGGGACAGAAAGCTGCACAGTGTAGCTGTATAAGAAGTGGAATTTTATGTTGAGTATTCTAATTTTGACAATACTTACATTCCAGAGTGGAATGAAAACAAAAGCTTTTCCTATATATTCTTCAAGTCAATCTAAATACTTCAATTTGATAAACCCAGGATGTTTAGTTATGTTTTAACTGGTTTTTTTTTAAGGTTTTATATTTTCTAGTCTAATTTAATCACATTTCACCAACTATTAATCAAACATCACCACTATTTTTTACTGGGAAAGTAAAATAGTAATATTCAATTTTGAGTAGGCTAAGATGAAATATTTGGGCTATGTCATAATGCTTTTTTATCAGTCAATTATTCATAATTGACTTTTGTCAAGAGTAATGTACTTGTCTGAAATGTTTCAGTCTGAATGAATTTATATGTCCTAGCACTACTCACAAGATCCATGCTGTCAGTACTACAAAAGATCCGATAGATTATTTTACCAACCTATTGCAGTAGGTTTGCTACATTTAACTTGCTGTTTTGGATTCTGTTTGAAGTGAGTCAGTCAATGAAACTGTGTCCTTTGGTAACGCTATGGTCCATGTTAACTACTTTCCCAGATAAGAGTAGAGGTAAGCAGAGAACTTTTAATAAGTAACTTACGATTTACAAGTTTAGATGGTAATATAGGCTTGGACTTCTCAGGAGATGCCACATTCTCTTCATCTGTTACATACTCAAAGTTAATAATAAACATCATTGCTACTCCTTCTTGATTTTTCACTGGAATTATGTGGGTGTTGCAAATGAAAGTAGATCCTGCAGATGGATTAAAAAGAAAAAAAAAGAAAGAAATACATAAATGAAAGGAAACTTCATTTTTTTCACTGCAGTAATTCTAGTTACACCAAAAGACAGTGAAGAATATTTCTTTGAATTTAATAATCGAGCATCAAATATAATATTCTTTAATTTAAAGAAGAATGTTTTCATAAAAAGAAATACCACTGTTGACAATTTATTGGAGCCTTATCTTTTCTAAAATGTTTCTCCTTTGAAATGTCAATTTTACTTTTTGGGTTTTTGTTCACTGGAAGTGCCTTTATAGACACACTTGCAATATGGAGACATTTAACACCAAAAGTAGCAATGTGAACACTGTTCCAAGCACAATACTTGTGAAGAAAGCAGAACCTGATTCTTCTAAATGTCAAACGTTTTTCAAGCTTTTGGTTCTATTACACAGGATGAGTCATGCATTAAGTATTTATGGATGTAAATATACCACTCTTCTTATTTTAGCTCTTGATCTTTTGGGGGTTGTAAAACGATAAGGTTTGTGTTAAAAATGATATTTGTTGTTCAATCCTATGGGGTTTTATACTCCATCACAAAATTCTTCTAAACTGTGCTAATAATTTTCAATATTTTTTCAGAAGTGTTTTATTTAACTGTTATACACACTTTTAAGTATGAATTTAAGAATACCCTAGTTTTCATATATGGAGCACACTCAGCTTATGCTGAAACTAACAGAGGGTGAAATTTTTCAACATCTCCAGTGCTCAGTGTTCTCGTGTAAAAGCCTAATTACAAATGTAAAGGATTCTTTGTGTTAATTTTTCCACTATAACTTCAGGAGTTTCATTTGACAAGGTCATTAGTTTTGATTTAATTCCTTCTATTAATGTTACAGAACATAGTGGTTCCAAAAACAGTGTTATTGCTGTAAGCAATAGAGTATGAGCTAAAAGCTTCATGCAAACACAACTGTGAGATGGTGTCTTTCCATGTTAACTAGGCGCTAGTTTAGTGTACATCATCTGCAGTTCATGCAGTCAAATGCAGTAATCACTGAAACTTGACAGGCTGTGCAATTTGACAAAAACAGACCCTGATCTGGGTTGCAAAACAATAAGGAGAAAAAGGAGAGTAAGGAGAGACACAGGAAGATTAACATCACTATAACCAAGACCAGATTCTGGCTCCTTATATTTAATGTAGTACTTGCTATAATGTGGTATATGTGGCAATTTGAGTTATGTATAAAATTGACATGCTGGCCTTTCAAGTTTTGCAGCTGCACCTTCCATCCATTTAATAAAACAGTTAAGCTGAGGCACTTGCCACTGTTTCCATGGTTACAAGCTCAATGTCTTTAGTAAACAGAAAATAAGCAATTTAAGACTGTTCCATTAGAGCTAAAAATAGAAGTGCTGCAGGCCAACCATTGTAACATAGACTTGTTAAACAGAGGCTCTGAAGAGAATTTAGAATAATCTTTGTGGGTTTGGCTAGTTAATACTAATACATATTTAGTTTAAACAGTCAAAATTATATTTATTGATATGCTTGGAAGGAAATTATATAGGCTATGTTTTGACATGCAGGTTTATAGGCTGAGCAGATATACCCAATGTCTGGGAATGGGGCTGGGCTGAGGCACGCATGGCTTTGAAGAAAACTGAACTTCAGTAAGTCAAATGGCTACCAGCTTTTGCAAAGGAGGATGATGAGGAGTCTCAGACTCCTTTAAAAACTATCCTGCTTTTGAAGGCAAGGATGCTTCAGCTTTTGAAATGCTTCCCACAGTGCTAAGTAATAATACTATCTCCCATTTATGTAGAACATTCTGCCCTCAAATATTTACAAACTTCATTTGCACTGAAGCTAGGGATTCACATCTCTGGGGACATGCAGAAGCTGTTTAACAATACACAACTTAAGAACATGGCAAAAAGAGCCAGAGTTAAAAATTTAAACTGTAAGTAAAAATATTTGGGGAATAAAAAATGGGAAAGGTTCATCTGGTGCCCTTGAAGAAAAAATGAATCACAGGCTACTAAGTCCACTGTAGCTCATTAGTCTGAAGTTTTTCCAAGAAGCCTGGGCTTTTTAAGAGGCAGAGAATATTTACTTTGTGTACATGATTGTAAGTGGAATCCTGCGAGTTAACCAAAATACAACAGTTGCAGTCACTTTGTCTTCAGCACAGAAGTTATCCTCTATGCACTTATCAGTATCTATCTCTATTAAAATGGCAATAAAGAAATAAAAAATTCAAAACAGCAAGGAATATTTTAGTGTGATTGAAAATGAAGACTGGATACTAAGAAAGAATATTGGCAAATTCAAAAAGCTTTGACTTGTAGAGGTGATGGCAATAAAGAAATAAGAAGAAGTAGATTGTTTATAAACAATCTTATTCAGTATTTGCACTCTGGCATCCCACTGCTCTTCATTGCACTCAGCATGTTTTCCCTGTTTTGTCTCTATACTGAATATTTTGAAAGTAAGAAATGCTTCTGATGAGCAATAAAAATGGTAATGAAGATTTTGGCATTTGCATTTCTCATCTAACAGCACAGGGCAAATGGATGATTTAATCAGAACAATTAAGAAAATGATATCTTTATAATTAATAGATTAAATATTCAGCAATATATCAGGATTTTCTCAAGATTACTACTGAGGAGTAACCATGAAATACACCTGTTTTGCTCTCTCATTATAATCACTGGAGGTGATAGAGGAAAAGCTGGGTATTTTCTTGTCAGCTTGAATTTCACGGATATAAGGACTTGTTTCCTTTTATTTAGGCCGTTGTTAAGCTGACTGCTTCATCTAATTAAATTAATGGCAAAATATCCACATGGAAAGAACAGATTTCGCTCCCCTATTTGCTGTGTGAATATGATGTATGATTCTGTGGTTATGTATTCAACAGTATGATTTCACAAGACCAGACAGACTGGTGTGAAAGAAATAACTGCCAAAATGTATACATAAGTGACAATAAATATTTAAGAAATAAAGATTTAGGGCATATTAGGGTTGTATAAGGATATATTACACCATTTGTGCAATTCTGATGAAGCAAAGCCTATCTAAATATCTGTCTGCATAGTGTTTAAAGTTGACTTTCTTCAGGAGTACAAAGCAGGCACATAAAACCAATTAATCTGGTTCATAAAATCTATTTAGCCTTCCAGTGATTTTCTATAGAAGATTTTAGGACAGATTTTTATCAGACTGCATCTTCTAGATACAATTGCATTCATTTATTTGAATTGTAAAAGCTCCATTTATAAGCAATTTGGAGAGGACAATACAATTAATACAACATTGAAGGCATTCCAAATTCTCATATGAAAAACTTTGACAAGCAAACTTTGAAAAATGACACATCCCAAACAGCAATTTTGATTCAACCTTCCTAGGAAGAAAATCTTCACAGGCCATTACATATGCCAAGCTGAAAGGATCTCTGAAAAACAAGACATTGGCATTTAGGTAATTGTCTTAATTCTGCAGAAGTCTCATGTTTCACACAGCAGGGACCCTTCCAAATCCATCATTGTTCTACAGGATGGTTCTGCAATCCTCTTGCCCTGATTGGTTTTGACAGTTGCTATCTGCATTTCACCATTAAAAAATTCAGACTCCTCCACTCTACAAATTTGTGGACAGGCTTCATAGGGCTAAGACTAGTTCCAACATAGTTTGGAACCAATCTTGGCTCCCTGTGCCAAATCATTTATGATTTCTCAGATATTTTTTGTTACTAGAGCTGCTATAGACAACTGACTAAGACAATAGAAAGAAAAATGTTGAACATGTCCTCTGTGTACATATATAAATTTTTGGGCAGAGTGACCTCATACAAGGGTTTTCTAGGATTGTGATAATTTTTTATTTCTATGACCTACAAGTAGTTCACTGTAGGTGTCTGTACAAGCCATATCCACTTCTGTTCATTTAAAATTGAAGGTGACAAAGAATAAATCAAAACAGAACAAAAGAAGAGCCAACAACAACCTGCCTATGAGACAAAGACCAAAGACAGTAAAAAATGGGAAGCAGAGATACTGTACATTTCCAGATCTACTCAGTCTTACTTGCTGCTTGAAGACATCTCTTAATGAGATGTTTCTGCAAGATTTTGTGATAATACAGGGGTAAGAGAAGGAAACTGGGCATTCTTTGCACTTTTATTAAATTATCAGTATTTTTAATTTTGGAAATAGCTACTTTCTACTTCTCTCAATAGAATTCACATTTTGTCATCAAAACAAATGCTAAAAATGCCTTCTCTCAGAGGCACAAACTTAGAACTATCAATTATAGTAGAAATACAACTGAATGTGTTTCATATTCAATTGTGTGCTAAGCTTAGTCTTAATTCTACTGCCATTTTACTGAAAAGGGGGACAGAAGAGTCTGCATAGTTCCCATTTTCTTAGTAATAAGGTGAAATACCATTTTCATAGTTTCATTTTTGACTAGTTACTGTGACATTATTAGAGTCTGATCACTGTTATACTAGGTAGAAACTTAATATTCCTCTGTTAAGGAAAAGTTGACTTCCATAAATACAAAGAACATAACAAATGACATTTTGTAATCTTGTGTCCATGTTTATAGCCTTAGTCATCCTTTCATCATAGCATGGTTTATGGAGATTGCCCAATGTTAATAAGAACTTCCCTGGGAAAAGAAAATAGACCTAATACGAGGGAGAATTAATGTGCAAGATCAGAAGACCTTCTCTGGCTGTGCCTGTCCATCATGGAATCTTCATCTTTGGGATGAAAAGCCAAAGCATGACTTTCTACTAACTGCTTAACTTCCCAAATCCAATATTCTCTTCCTTCCTTCCTTCCTTCCTTCCTAGTGGCCAAAAAAAAGCATCACTTTCTACTTCTTTCAGCATGAGGCAAGTCTTGGAAAGGTGCACGGTAGTACCTGTCCAGGCAGAAATTAAAGGGAATTTAATTAAATGAAAAATATGTACTGATCTTGGGAAGAGAAAGACTGTCCCGCTTTGTGTGTACATTCATGAAGGCTGAGGCTGTGGGCTTTAGGCTGTCTGTTGTACACTGTTGCTAAGACTTTTGTATTCTTGAAATGCCCTAAGGATAAGCAAAATATCCATACTTGATACAGCTTCATGTGTGATCTGGAATAGTGACCTTATTCCCTGTTGTTCCATAGTTACTTTCAGCCAAACTTTAAAAAAAGAAATGGAAGTAAGCCAAAACTTTTTTTCTATGTGTTGTCAAGATTCTGGTAACAAACAGGTTTAAAAACTTTTTTTAGCAAACAAATGCTTTCATCAAGCTGTGAATGGTGCAGAAGAATGACACTTGAAAATGACTGGTGGTAATTTAATAATGAGACCAGTAAAGCAAAGCATCTTCTATTCTTGAAAGGTTATAGACAAAAAAATGAAATTGGAAGAAAAACAGTACCCACGGAATATTTGCTTTGCCTTGTGTGGTTTCTGTGACTTATCACTGAAGAAAGTCGTTTCCTTTATGCTTAAAATTCAGAAGCCTATTTACCTCTGCTTTGAGGTCCACTCTAAGCAAACAGTGTATTAGTTGAGGTTTAGTTGGCATTTAGGGACAATTGCAGTGGGGATGTGTAATGAATATTCAAGAAAAGCCAGTTTGTCAAATAATGAAGCATGATGTGTCTTGTGATGTGAGGACTCAACATGACCAATCAAGGGATGAAAATCTATTCTTTGCATTTCTATTCAAGCACACGCCAGGAACAATGCAGTATGTCAAAAGGAATATTGTTTTCAGTCTACTTACTGCAAAGGTTTGCTTTCTTTCTCAAATCATAATAAGAACTCTATTCCTGTAGTGCTATATTGAAAATAGTCATGCAGAATTTCAAATGATATTATGTTAAAGGGCTCCAAAACCTTTGCAAACCCATTTTTGTGTCAATTAAAACTGTTTACTAACAGATTTTCAGAACTTGTTCTTACTGTTTACACAATAAAAATGAGTGCAAGAATGACTGAATCTGCCCTGAGAATATTTCCCAGTGTTTCATGCTGTACAAACGAATCACTGGAGACAGATACCATGTAACTACTTGCTCCACTCAGTAACAATCCCATGAAAGAAATATCAGACAAATACTTCTGTCTTGTTTTACCTGCAACTCTTTCCTTCTGTCATTTATTCAGATCTCTGGAGACATCTGATTTGTAGAAAAACTATTTAAATTTTGCCAAAACTTTGTCTCTAAAGGAAAGGATAACCCTTGGATGTTCCGTTCCTCCCCGTCCCATATTTGTTGTGTAGCTGCACACATGAAGAATAGAAGGAAACTTGATGCTAAGACTAAAGATGATTATCTTTGTAGCCATAAAGAGCACCTATTCCAGGAATCCCAGGCTGCATTGCAAGTCCTGCCTGTTGCTGCCCTTTGAAGTGTACAGGTATAATTTTACTTTCTTAAAAAATTTTAGGACTGAGACATAGAAAAGAAGTGTTTTAACCAAAGCAGCATCAAAAATGAATAAAGAAATTAAGGATAACACAAAGAAACTCTTGATCCCATTTTTACAATTCAATTAGCAGATAACAGCCCTGCAGTATTAAAATGTGTCTTGTATATTTCCACAGAGAACTTTGGGCAATGGGTTGTACAATTCTCTTTATCTTTTCCTGTATCTTCTATGTCTTTGTGTCACTATTTTCCATTTCCATCTGACTGAAAATGAGCTACCTTGAGTGGCAAGGATGAGGAATTCACAAGCTTCCTATTAAACATGCTGCAGACATATCTGTGTAACTGTCTCTTCTAAAAGATTCACTGCAGAGAACAACTAAAAATAGATAGGAGGTTGAAATGCATTATATCCCTTTTCAGTTGAATAGCTATTTTTAAGGAGGATGGATAGAAACAAGAAGAGTATATTTGGCTGATATTTATTAGGGAGCTTACACTGATTAAATGAAACTTACTTTGACATTTTACTCCACCCTCTTTAGCAAGTAGATATTCATTCTGTCACTGAAATGGTTGCTGATACTAAGATTTGATTTATAGGACCATTTAGATGTTGTAAGGTATTAACTTACACTGTTGAGAGGTGAGGGAAGAATTTTTGAACTAACAAACTAAGGAAAAAATTACCCTCTGGAGCCTGTGGACAAGTTCTTTACTGGACTGGTATATATGAAAATCTAATTTGGTCTCCCTTTAATACCATTTATAAAATAATTAAATTGGTAGATAAATACTGTTCAGCTGCTCACTCCAGCATTTCTTATGCAACTGAGTTGATACAATTATTGCTAGCCTCCTAATTATAATATCTACACCTACACTAGTAGGCTATGGTGACTAATTGTAATGCTGACAGCATTTTTAATAGGAAGACAGTTTCCTAATGCTTTGTTTTTTAAGCACATATAAGTGGGTACAGAGGATGTAGAGCAATTAAATATTTGGCAAAAAAAGAAAAATGAAATGAAGAATAAACCACCAGTGATGATGTATGTCTATAAAGAAGAGACCAATAAAAGACCATAGAATGAAAACTGTATATGGAAGGGTAAAGCCTTATTTAGGTTCCAGGCTGCATGTAGAATCATTTTATTGAAACCACAGCTGGTCCAGAAATTGCAAGATAGGTTTTTTCTTTCTGTCTCAGCTCACCTTAAAACTACACTTGAATTTTGTCAGAGGGAGTTTATCCAGAGTACAGACTGAAGGCAGGAGGCCCAATCCCTAGTCAGTCTTGAACACTCTCTAGCTGATCATTCTGAGACATACACTCTTACACATGCATAGTGGGCTGAAAGCTGAGTCTGAAATTGTTTTCTATATGGGTTCTTATTACTGGTACTTTGTTAAGCTGGTACATTCAAAAATGGGTGTTACCTGGAATCTTTTAGACCCTAAATGTAGTCTAAAATTTCTGTTACACGTTTTCTGTTTCTTCCAGAGGTGTATAGCAAATAGTGTTGCTTCTGAAAAGCAATGTCTCTGACATGTTAATAAGAATATTCCTGTCTCTGCAAACACAGTTAAGCATCTTGTGCCCTGTTTCTTGCATCTATGTAAAGTTGCTAAGCAGTCAGATATGGAAGGTAAGGGGAAATTGCACAGAGAGCTACATATATGAAAAGAAATTATTGTTAAACCTGTAAACTCTTTGCAAATTAATTGTTGAATAACTGAAGAAGATTTTTGATGCTTTTGCGTTATACATGTTACAGACTATATGAACGAAGCAAGTCCAATGCTTCTTATCTTGTTTTCTTAGTATGAACTCTTGTTTTATGGACACTTCCAGTATAGTTATAGTGAATGCAGGATATACTGCACTTGATGGATTTCAAAACTCAACCTTTTATCAGGGAAATGTTCCAAATAACAGTGCTATTTTAGAAAGAGAGAAACTGAAATATTTCACTTAGACATTTTCAAAATTAATTTTTTGTTATTTTTAAAGGACAGCATCATGATTTTTTTCTATGTTGCACACTACATTCCTGTGAGAAAGAAATAGTATTTCAAAATGCTCATTTTACTGAAAATACACACAAAGTAATTTTACAAAGTAATTTTTCAGGATTAGGAGTGAAGTAAAATCCACTGTTTCCTCAACTGCACTTGAATTGGGGACTTTTTAAAGAAGAGATTTTTGTTAGGTAATAAAATGTGGATATACTTGACTAGAGTTTTGACTATTAACAAAGGAAAATCCAGAATGTAGTGTCATAAAACATAGAGTATTCCAATATGTGACTAATATAAAATTACCAATGCCCAATGTCATTGGATAAAAATCAATACCACTTGAGAAGGGTCAGTGATGAAAGATCAAATTCTTTCCTCAATTTGAAGAGGTGGGTGAAAAAAGTTGATAACTTTGCCCAAGTAATAATAATGAAGTATTATGTTTTCGGTTGTATCAACAGGCATTTACGTATTAGTTTAAGTAATTTTTCAATTATTTTTCAGTTTTTGTCAAGAGAGAAAATTTTTAATAAAGGAAGGTCATTGAAATAGGAATTTCATTAATTCAGTGAAATTATGTACAACTAGAATAGTTTGAAAACAACTGGATTTCATTGTGAAAATACTTTGGCTATTTTCATTCATATTTTCACTAAGCTTATTTAAAGCATTGCACTGAACGAATACCAGATGTATAGCTCAAGGTGAAATACAATGGTAGGAAAATTTTTCTCTCACATTTTTTAAAAGAAAAATAAAGAACTACAGAACCTTAATGTCTGCTTACAAACATTGTTATGATTTTAAAGTTAAATATACCTTAAACACAAATCTTTAAAAACCAACTAGCTGAGAATTAATGGTTCTAGCTTCTTATTTTTTAGACATTTGGCCAAGAGTTAGTAAGTATTTAATTATGTGTGTTAAAATTGTAGATGCCTTTTTTCTTTATTTTTTCCCCTCAATCATTCTTTCTTTCCATCTCTCTAGTTCTCTTTTTCCTCCGAGATATTCTCTTCTAAACCCTCATTAGAAGCTATGCACCTCTGGGCATTCAGCTGAAAAATGTCTTATTATGTTCATGAGAAAAGGGATCTCAGGTTTGTTGAATATTGCCCATCTTGCAGAAAATGTGCAGATAAAGACTTTTTTGGTAAAAGTAACCTCATTTATTTCCCCAAATTAAACTACATAAACTATTTTAAGAACTAACTGAATAACCTCACAAAGCAGAATGGAACAAAAAAAAGGAGGGAAAAAAAAGGGGAAAAAAATGAAGGCACAACTCCATTTCAGTATTTTGTTTCATTTGTTCAAGGTATTGGTCCAGAATACACTGTGACATAAAAGAGTGATCCAGATTCTGTTGGCACTTACACTGTACCATTTCAGGGACATTAAGGTTTGGGTTTTTTTGTGATGTAGTTCTCAATAGATACCAAAAAGAAGGCAGCAATAAATGGCCATACAGTATGAAGGGTGATATAGAAAAACAGATCAACAGCAGGTTCCCTGAGGCAAAAGAGAAATGCTGTCATTTCTGCAAATTTTCACAAGTGCAATGTACATTCAGTTCCATTGGCCAAGTGGAAGGAGTACCACTTTCTATATATAGATGCCTTTCTCATGGAAATCATACCCTTGGAAAATCATACTCATGGAAACATACCCTTCCTGATACTTTATAAGTGATTTGATCATGAGTAGCTTGAAATACGCAACCCCCAAACTTGTAGAAAAGAAAAAAATTAAGAGTCATCAGGGTCAAATGTAAAGTCATTTTGTGCATTATAGTACTTAACTGTAACCAGCAAAATGTCTCTAAAGGGGGAGAACAGCCAGACACAAAATGAGAGATTCTTATGGTATAAAGTAGCCATCATAAGGTCCTGGTAACAGAGACAATGATCTGGAAACCCTCACTAGTGAGAAGTCAATGCTGAAAGCTGATGAGAGTGTTCAAGCTACTGGGATCGTAAAATAAGTGTATGTAACCTCCCAGGAAAAACAAAGTAGTGGCATTTGGGAGTTCTTAGTAGCACGAAATCGTGGGATTTTGAATGCATATAAATAAATGTGGGAGAGATATGTACTAAAAGTTTGTGAAAAACACCAGTAAAATATTAAATTTTTGTAAGAAGAAAAAACCTGTTTCCTAGTGAAAAGTCTTCACTACCAAAATAATGTATTTTTAATTTAAGCTCTCAGAACTAATAAATATGAATAACTTACTGGACTAGAAGTTCATGACTGCCCTTGGGGTAGTTTTCATGACCTGATTGCAATTAGCGTAGACAAACAAAGAACATTCCCAAGCAGTAAAATAGTGGTTCTTCTACATGGTTAATTTTTTATGGTTGAGAAAAACCTAAGCAGAAATAATTGGGAAGAGAAGTAAGACAAATATATGAATGAAAAATTGGAATTCTTAATGAGAATTAAATAACTAATGAGTAACAATTCAAAAGTTCTTAAAATCTCAGCTGCAAATCCATCTGCATTGAATGCAAAAGTAAGTGTAATAAATACAAATTAAAGGTCACACAGTGAATGGAGAATGGAGAATGGAGAAAGTAAATACACATCCGTGCAAACTGAGAGGTATGAAATACCTCAAGTGGATAGAGGAATGTGACAACTAAGGAGTCTAATGAGAGTAAGTGGGTACATTAAGCAAAAAAATAACTCCAAAAATAGAAAGAAATTCTTTATTGGGAGAGTGGTGAGGTGTGGGAATAGGTTTCCCAGAGAAGTTGTGGATGCCCCATCCACTGGAGTGTTAAAGGTCAGCCTGGATGGGGCTCTGAGCAACCTGGTCTATTGGAATGTGTCCCTACCCACGTCAGAGTGATTGGAACTAGATGATATTTAAGGCTCCTGCCAACCCAAGCCTTTCGACGACTCTATGACTGTACCAGCATTTATGAAAGGAATCTAGTAGTTGAAATGATTGTATGGCTGTGAGCCTGACATCAGTTGTAAGCAAAACAAGGAAACCTGTGATGTTAGATTAATTTAGTAAAGAATACCTGGCAGGAATATAATTAAGTCCCTCGGTGTGGTAACACAGATGTTATTAATGCACAAGAAATCTCATTTGATGATTATATTCTTTGTATAAAAAAACAACCAAGTAGTCATTACATGCAGATGCTTTCATAAGGTATTCTACTGATTGCTATACAATATTCCAATAAAGTAATAGCACCATACTTATGAAAAGCTCATTACATGGTTTATAAATTGACTGAGAGCTTCCAAAAAGTCATTAGCAGAGGATGAAAATTCAGTGCCAGTTTCTAATGAAAGTCCACAGAAATGACCACAATAGCACTAATTTGCTTTGAAAAGATCTGAAGAAAATATAAAATCACTTCTATGAAATGCATGGATGTTTCGTAAACTAGCTGTGAGGTGACTAATGACATGCTAATGAGTCAAAATAGAAGCATTTGAATTATTCTGTAATTGGGACATTAAATGCAAACAAATGCATTATGAAATGGTAAATTTAGTTGGACAGTTATAGAACCAGAGCATGTAGGATGAAATGAAAACAATTATAGCCATATCCTGGGATGTGCTGTCTCACAAAAGAAATAAAAGGATAATATGTAAGAATTATGAGCATAGCCTGTATAAAGAAGTAGATTAAGAAGTCAACCTTTCCCTATGTATATAGCACTGGGGGGACTAAAACTGGATTACTGCATATATTTTCTGGCATCTGAATTCTTAAAGTACATTGAAAAATTGGAGGGGGCATAAAAATGAACAGAGGAATAGCATTCTTCAGAATGGTTTTAATCTTAAAGATGTCAGTTTTGTTGTTTAGTGAAAAGTAGTCTGAGAAGTGACTTGCATTGCAATCTGTAGCTTCATGGAAGGAGTGCTGAATACTGAGGAGCTGTTGAGTCTAGCAGAAAGAACCTAAATGTCTGGAAGCTGAAAGGAGACAATTTAAGTTGTATCCTCTGGAATGAACCAACTTTTCTCTGAATACACAGTGCCCCATAAACCAAGATGCTGCCTCTGCTCTCCCCGTACTTAGGATTAAAATTTCCTGTGCTCTCCTTAGTCAATTAGTACAATTTCAAAAACTGTTCATAATTTAGTCAGATTTTGATGTTCTGACCTTAGTAAAAAGTGGGATCCCAGTGGAAGCAAGGCCAGGTGACACAGGAAGAATACAGAGATGCTGCTTGCCACTGTGCTGAGAAAATTCACGTGGCCAAAGCTCAACTGAAGTTGAAGCTGCCACAAATGTGGGGGACAATAAAAAAGGTTTTTTTCAAATACAATAATGGCAATAGGCAATATAGCAGTATCATTGGCCCATTACAGGACAAGAATGGTCACCTCCCAAACAGGGACAGAGACAGGGCATAGGTGCTTAATGCTTTCTTTGCCTCTATCTTCAATACGAATGATGGACCAAGGAGGTCTCAGTGCCCTGAGCTGGAGGACAATGACTGTGAGAATGAACAACTTCCGGTCGACTGAACTTGTGCGGGATCTGCTGCTCCACCTGGATCCCTGCAAATCTATGGGTCCTGATGGGATTCATCCCAGAATCAAACCGAAGAGCTGCCTGATGTCATTGCAAAACCTCTCTTGATTTTTGAGCAGTCTTGGGAATCCGGAGAGGTCCCAGCTGGAAACTGGTGAACACTGTCCCAGTTTTCAAGAAGGGCAAGAAGGAGGACTCCGGAAACTACAGGCCTGTCAGTCTCACTTCAGTGCCTGGTAAAATCAAGGGAAAGATTATTCCAGAAGGTATTGAAAAACATCTAGAGGATGATGCAGTCACTGGTCACATCCAGCATGGTTTCATGAGAGGAAAGTTCTGCTTATCAAACCTGATTTCCTTCTACAACAAGGTAACCCACCTGCTTGATCTATGAAAGGCGGTAGATGTAATCTCTTTGAATTTCAGCAGAGCTTTCGATACTGTCTCTCACAGCATTCTTTTGGTCAAAATGTCCAGCACACAGCTGAATAACCAGGTTACATGATGGTGAGCGAGTGGATCACAGGTCAGACACAAAGGGTAATAGTGAACAGGGTAACATCAGACTGGTGTCCAGTCACTAGTGGGTTTCTGTGGGGCTCCATCCTCAGCCCAATTCTCTTCCACTTCTTCATTAATAACCTTGATGTAGGAGTTGAAGGAATACTTAGTAAATTTGCCCACAGCACTAATATAGAAGAAGCTGTCAACTCCATCAAGGCCAGAGGGGCTCTGCAGAGACCTCAAAAAATTAGAGGGCAGGGCAATCACCAAGCATATGAAGTTCAGTAAGGGAAAGGGCTTGATTCTGCACCTGGAACCGGGTAACCCCGGATGTTTTTACAGACTGGGGAATGAGAAGCTGGAAAACAGCGCTTTGGAAAGGGACCTGGGGATCCTGGTTGATGAAAAGTTGAATATGAGTCAGCAGTGTCCTGGCAGCCAAGAGGGCCAACCATGTCCTGGGGGTCATCACGTAAAGCATTGCCAGTCGGTCGACGGAGGGGATTGTCTTGCTCTGTTCTGCACTGGTGCAGCCTCACCTTGAATATTGTGTGCAGTTTTGGGCACCACAATATAGGAAAGATATTAAGTTATTGGAGAGTGTCCAAAGGAGGGCAACGAAGGTGGTAAAGGGCCTTGAGGGGAAGGTGTGTGAGGGGCAGCCAAGGTCACTTGATTTGTTCAGACTGGAAAAGAGGATACTGAGGGGAGACCTCACTGTGGTCTTCAACGTCCTCGCAAGGGCAA
Organism: Manacus candei; assembly: GCF_025592945.1. Classification (NCBI taxonomy): domain Eukaryota; kingdom Metazoa; phylum Chordata; class Aves; order Passeriformes; family Pipridae; genus Manacus; species Manacus candei. Next base: position 9,188,528 of record NW_026138071.1, read on the forward strand.
GTGGAGGGGGAGGTACCAACTTCTTCACTTTTGTGACCAGTGAGAGGACTTGAAAAAGGTGCCTGAAGCTGAGTCAGGGTAGGTTTGGTTGGACATCAGGAAAAGATTTTTCACCCAGAAGGAACAGGCTCCAGAGGGAAGTGGTCACAGCACCAAGCCTGTCTGAGTTCAAGAAGCATTTGGACAACTCTCTCAAGCACATGGTATGATTCTTTGGGTGTCCTGTGCGGGGCTAGGAGTTCGACTAAATGATCCTGATGGGTCCCTTTCAACTCAGAGTATTCTAAGATTCTATGATTCCTTGATTCAATGGGATCACATTTCAGTAGGTCTTGGCCCATCCTTCTGTTATGGTGAGGTAGCAGGGGATTAAATTCACAAGGCATGATTCCCAGCCTCTTCCTCTCTCCAGATGGCTGTGGGATGTGCATGTCTGTTTTTCACTCAGATGCATCAGCAATGGTAGCTCAGTACTCTCCAGGACAATGTGTGTGAAAATGTTGTGTCTCTGTTTTTCTCATTCTCTCCTCATTAGGAAAGGGCAGTGGTTCCCAATGCTGACCTCTCAATAATGGAGAATGCATTTGGCTCTCTGGGCTGCATTTGCTGCTCAGATAGCTGTTTCCTGTTTCCTTTAGGGGATAGGCATAGGCCAGATGGTGATGCAGGGTGAAAGCACTGCCAGTGCAAAATCATTATCATTAACTACATTTCCCCACAAATAATACATGTTTATCTGTCAAAAATGTTGTGAAATACTAAAACTTTACTTTGTTAGAAAAAAAGCTCTTTTTATCTGCTAACAACTCCACCTGATTAACTAAGAGCATAACTGTTCCTGGACATGACAGTGGAATTTATTTTTTATTTTTGAAAGTAAATCCAGCTTAACATCCCCTAACCTTCACAGAAAGCTCATGTTCTTAGGTTGGAATTATGCCCTTAGTATCCATACTTGATGGTTTCACATGATGTCCTGACTACCCATATGTATGTCCATCTGTTAGGCTGGCATGGTGCCCTCCCACAAGTTACTGGACTTTGGCCCTAGGACACAGCTGAGGACTGAATACTTACTTAATATTTTATGTGACTTCCTGTCTGTGTGGATGTGTGTGCGCTGTAACCCTCATGTTTGTAATGGACAGGATGGAAGGTATTTGCCTGCTTTACTTCAGGCAAAATAGTATAAATGGAACTCAGAACATCTTTTGGTAAGGGGGTTTTTGATAGAAAAATGATAAGCAATTTCATGGAATGAGTTGGATTTTCTAAACTGAGTATCTAAGCCTAAACAGTTTAATAGCAAAACAGTTTTTTTCTTAGGAGGAAATGCCAGACCATTGATAGACCCCAGAATGCCAGAATGAAGTTTTCATGTGCTAAACACTAAATGGAGAGATGTTTAGAAAAGTCTCCTTAAAGAATTTTTTTGAAAGTCTTAGAATTAATTTATTTTGCCAGTTTTGCTTTTCAGGTTGAATAAAATTGTTGACTATATAGCTAAAAAAATTGTGCTGCTTCTGGGTGGCATGTAGTTCAGAGCACGCATCCAGACTCAATCCACTTAATCAAAATGTGTGATTCCAACGTCCTGTCACTGCAAACCCTACAGCTACTGACTCAGGCTCTCCTCCATGAGATGCTCTGCCTGCTGCTTTTCCTCTCTATCACTGATGCATACTTCCTCAGAGCTCCTATTAGGCTGTAGATCCTTTAGCATCTCTTGTCAAACGTTACTATACAGCACACTTCCCCACATTTGACTTCTGATTTACTACTTCGTCAACAGAGGAAAGGAAGAAATATGGATGTAAAGGAATTTGTAGGGAATTTTTTAGGGAAAAATCTCTTAAAAACCAAACTAATACTTTTGCAAATTAATAAAATTGTTCCTGAAATAAGTTTTCTAATGCTTCTTGGATGATGAATATTTGGTTGCTGCTGAGAGAAAGACTGTGCTCTTCTGGGAGGCTCTGGCACATTCATCCCACTCATGAATGTTTCTGTAGAAAAACAAGTGAATAAGGCTTTGAGTTTAAGGTCTTTTATTTGCCATCTTGGCTTTCAGTTTCCTGTAATAGTCCATCAGCCTTCTTTGGACATCTGTTTCAAATGCATTACAGTGACTTGCTTGAGACATAACTTGCTCCCGGCACAGTGCAAAATGGAATTCATAATAGAAAATGATGCAGTGTTCACAGCCACAGCCCACTCTGTCAAACTGTGTGTTCTATGTGCTGGTTCTTAAGACAACTTATTTAGGTATCTGTATGGGAAATGAACTCTGCTTATAATTTTGTTCTTTTTGTATGGGCTGAATTGCAATGAGCTCCTGGCTAATAATCAAGAATAAAAAGGGTTTTGCCAACACATCATGTATCCAGCCTTGAAAATATCCTTTAGCAGGACCCTGTCAAATATAAGTCAAGGCTTATTTCTCTCACAGTAATCTATTTGCTGTATTCAGTCCTTGTTGATTCGGAAGTTTAATAACTCTAGGCATTGACTATCTTTCAGCTTGCTAAACTGATGATCCTTAGCAATTGAGAAATGGTTACCAGTATTTTCTAAGCATCTTTTTTTAGATTTGTTGCTTCTATGGAATTTTCTAAAAACTAGGGATGTGTGACTTACATGGAGCTAGTTGACTTATGTAAATTGTTGGCAATTTTAAGGGCCTTATTTTTTTAACTGTACAGTCCCCTTGAACTTACACATACACACAGCACACACACACACAGAGACACACACGTGCATGTATACAAGATCAGATGTGTTCTATATATGAAACACTGTAATCCAAGGTCAGGATTGTCTGACACCTTTTGTTTTGAAACTGTGCTGTTTACAGTTACATTATTCAGCCTGAATTTTTAAATTGACTATTTTCTTCCAAAGTTCTAACTTTATCAGTGTTGCATAGACTCAGTAAGTTATTCATGACAGTAAGAAAAGAGAGCATTTATATCAAGAGACTGGAAATAAAACTTCAGTTTTTCTGAATTCTCTTCTACAGGTTATAGATGTATCTTAGGAAAACTGTTCCCAATAGGCAATAGTTAAATACCCTATATGGACTCTTGAATAATTTATTCATGATATGCAAGACTGAACAACTGAAGAAAATTAAGAACAGTGAAATAATAAGAAATAAGAGTGCAGAAAATAACAGTGAAAACTTCCCACTGTAGCTTCATTTCAACATTAAATATTGGTAGATAGGAAAATAAACTCCAGTTTTATTCTCCTAAATACCAGTGATCATATTATTTTCATAAGATTTTGTAAGATTTAATGAATTGTACAGATTTTATGTGCTGATTGAGTCACCTGTATCTCAAGAAATTAAAATGTGTAAATTACATTTTATTCATATAATTTCTGACTATTTTTAAATGGTCTATTTATTTTAAGATAATAATTTTTTAATATACACAATATGCATTTTCTATGGGGTGAAACCACTACAGTCTACGGTAAGCTCATTCTTTTCAAATTGCAGTAGATAAATCTGTGGTAATCTCCTTTGCAAGTATGGCATAGAACATGTTATAAATACCACAAGAAGGGCAAAATTTACTGTGCAGTAAAGGTCAAAGTGATAAAACCCATAAAGAGTATAATGAAGCCCATTGGCAGGGATTCAGCTAGACATTTAAGTAGATGACAATTTTTTAGCTTGTGAGAAGTCCCATTGACTTAAGTGTCCTGCTGAATATTGCCACTAATGTGTACTTCGTAGATTACTTTATTTATCTTTATATTATTTAGACATAACAGTTAAAATATTAGGCTTTGGGTAGATATCTGAAATGACAGTGGAACAAGTGAAATATTTACTAAGCCCCTTGTGAGTAACAGAAATTAACAGACTTCAAAAAATATTTAGGAAAAAAAATGCATCCATACAAACATGTAAATTGAAGTCAAATCTGTACTCCTGGCCTGGCTTTTTTCTGCTTTTGAAAAGCTTGAGTTAGGAGTTCTCTTCTCATATTTTGCTTCTACTTACATTGGGCATTGACTTCAAGAAAAGTGGCTGAAGCCCATCTTTTTATTGCAGCACCACAACCTGGTGGGGCTCACTCTGAGTCAGCATCATGTCTATCCACCCTGAATGCCACCTTATCATGTAGCTCAGCAGAGGAACATTTTGACACACAACTCTATGTGCTTCTCTGATCTCCTTGCTTATCTTGTTTATCCATATCCCACTAAAATCTGGATATAATGAAACCGTAGTGCTCCCTTAACTCAGAAGCAAATCAGGCTTTGTGCCCCTGGGCAAAGATATATCAAGAAATACTTTCTTTTTTTTTTTATAAACTTATCTGGGGAGAAATTTTGACTTTTTCTTGAAAAAGAACCAAGCGAAAGTAACAAATACAAATGTTTTCTTCTGAAAACTTAGTCTTTCAAGTGGGAAATAGTAAACTGATATAGAACCAGGTGTAAGTCGTAGTTGATTTACAGTATCTCCTTCTTGTATTTGCTGGATTCTCTGATCGTGCTTCATCTCTGAGGATACCTTATAACTAATTCTTAGAATAGGAATAGTACTGTACAAATGTTTAAAAAACCCTCTAACTTACCCAAAAACTTACAATGACTGAGAAAACTAAAATAATTCCATAGATATTGGTTTGATACAGATCTAAGTATTCGTTTTCATTTCTTCTTAATAGGAATGTATCAATTTAGAATATCTTTATCAAGAGTAAAATTTTTCCATTTATTTTCTCCTCTCCAAAAAGCTTTACATTAGCTTGTTTTAGACAGACTATATATTGGATTTGCACTGCGTGTTTGGTCTTCCCTCAGGTTTATTCGAGTTTGCATACTGAGACCAGCAGCAAAATACTGACTTTAATAGATGGTACCTGTGTTGTATAGTTGTAAATAATGTGTCCAAATTCACTTCCTCAACTAGGGAAACAGTTTTGGTGCAGGTGAAAATTCTCTCACCATAAAACTGAGTTCCCTTTTCTTGAGCAACTCTGAACTGCAGTACAGCTCTAGAATGAGTGCACAAACCCTTTGGAAAAAAACATTATTTCACATCACGAAATGCACTTTGTCCATGTACTTTTGAAGTTGTGCCATATTAGTGTTCCTGTGTTCAAGTTTGCTGTGTGTTCTGGCTAATCTTGTGCTGCTACTGCAGTGCACTCCTGAACCTCCCTCTCAGCCCTGTGTTGCCATTTGACACCCAAGAAAAGCAGGGAGACTAACCTCACTAAACCATAAATTGCAAGGGACATGAAGAGATGGATGAAAGAAGTAATCAATCTCACATGAGAAAAAAGAGTAGGAACACTACATATTCTGCAAGCCAGCAGATTTCAGGCTCAAAGGGGAAGTCTAGCAAGAATTCCAGATTGAGATGTCTGTACAAGTCAGTGGGAAAGAAAAGAAATACCTCTCTCTTCCTTGCCAAAGCCTATTTCTTAAACCAAGGTAAGCATTAATCAAGATTAAAGTGTGTATGAAAAATAAAAAGTCAGTTCAGAGCCAGTTAGGAATATATTCTGCTAATCCATCCATTATTCATGTTAGCACGCTAGTGTGCCCAACTCAATTTCTATGCTTTGCTGGAATTTGCTATTGCAAATTAATATTAATTTAATGAAACATTTTGTGGTTTTTTTTTTTTACCTTGTTTAAACTGCCCTTAGAGAAACATTTGAAGGGTGGTACAATAGACCATAAGAATGCCTTCACAATTACTCCTGCCTAAAGAATCTGAAAATGATATTATTTTCCTGTGAGGCTTCCTTTAACCTGTTAGAATGCATGTAGTAAAATCCCTACTTAGGCGCTTTCTGGCATTCACTTGTTATTAAATTGTATTTTAAAATAATAATTGTCATTTTAATGGCAATTTTTTAATCATCAGCAGGTTAGACTATATTACATAGCTGTTCTGATGGTTAAAATAGAAGTCTTTAAGTGCCTCTTGTCTGTTTTTCTACTTCACTTTCACTACTAAGGATACAAATATCATTATTAGATAGGGGGAAATTCTTCTGTTGGTCACATCAGTAGCAATCCTAAGTGAAATTCATCTCTGTACAGATATCTAGCATGAGTTATCTGTGTTTTGAGCTGCTGAACAAGTATGCATTTTGTGCACACAAAAGGCAAATTGAAGGCAAACTTTTAACGTTCCAAATTTAATGACACTGCAAACCCTATTACACGTGTCTAGTGAAGTCAAAGATGAATGACTCTGTTTTTGCCACCTCAGAGTTATCACACCTGGTAATGATACATTTCAGAAGAATATGAAGGTCATTTTAGCAGCTGGGTTATTTTTCATAGTAAAGAATACATTTACCAAAGTGTCTTGCATAAGCTGCTTACATTTCTGAGGTGAAATCTGTCTTACTCAAGTCATTGAAATCAAGCTTGTTTATTTGTCTGTGAAGCATTTATATAAGTCTTGTAAGACTCAAGAATTATATAAAAACTTGTAATCCTCTGCAGGAAAAAGAGTCTATAACTAAATCCTGTCATAGTGTTCAGGAAATCATCCTTACCAGAGCTCACCTTCCTGTTCAGGAAGAGCAGCGTGGTAAGTGTTGAGCAAGTAGCACTTTATAAAGAACACTCATCATGAAGAGGATGAGGATGTACTCATTGTCCTTAATACTAGGGATCTGTCCATTTTTCTTGTGCCCACTAACCCTTGTGGTAATTATCTGAAGCATAAAGATTTTGTTTAGTTTAGAGGACTTCAGGATGTAGTCATTTGTTATGGGTCTTCGGTGATTCAATTTTTATTAGATAAAATTAAATTTCCATATGTTGTCCTCACTCAAATAGAAGATTTTAGTCTTAACAAGTTCTACCATTTGGTGATGTTGATAATACAGAAAGCTCAGTTCATGTTACTCTCATAAGTTTTGTTGCAATGTAAAATATGTGTCTTGTTTTAATTTGTTACCATCCCAGGTGTTATCTGAAGTGCTATTCTCTGCAAACTATGGCTTGGGTCTATGCCAAGCTCTGAAAAAGACTAAAATCCCATTCATATCAGTGATATTAGAGACATTGAACTGCAGTTGAATTCTACACATAATGCCTTCCTAAAACAGGAGGCATTAGGTAGCAGAACTATGCAAGCCCTTCAGCAGAATAAGCCTACAGATACTGGCATGCAAGAAAGCTTCATTCTTTTCACTTGTCTACTTGACCTGATGAGAGTGTGTATTTATGTATTTTAATGACAGTGGTATATAACATTTGATGTCAAAGTATGTCATTCGACCAAGATCACTATATGCTGTCCAAAGTGTAGACTAAAGCTATACTAATCGGGGAGAGGGTGGGTGAGTGGAGAAGGATTTTTATTTCCATTTTTTTTCTACCCAGACTACACTGTTGAAATACATTCGCAGTCGAAAGGATACCATAAAATATTTAAGTTGTAAAAGAAATTTGGCAGAAGCCAAAGACTGGTCTTAGAAACCTATACATTAGGAGCTGTATGGCTTGTACAGTCTAAATTAACGTATGTAGTCTGAAGTAACAATTGTGCATATACAGTTGGTGCAAATTCTGAAGATCTATTTAATATTTAAATAAAGGGAATATTTATAAATAGCTTAAAAACACATAATAGGGATAACTGTCTAACAATTCATAACTTATCAGAAATGCTGAGAATACTATGGAACACTTAAGGACTAATTTTCTAGTAGACTGTGATCTTCAGACCTGTTCCTGCAGAAATATCGTACGGGTTATGTCTTCATGCAACACTCTAGAAGGTGGAGAAATAAAGATAGGAATGCAATACTTCACTAAAGGGCATTTGTACTCCTTCCATATCACTAATCCTATCCTATTCCATTGGAGCAAAATTCACAGGGTATTTTTGTTGCCTATATTTCCCACCCACATGAAGAGTCAATATCACTGTTTATCAGTTATAAATAAAGTGTTACTGTCAGACCTCCAGTCCAGTGTATGGGCTCTGTTCCAATTTGCAGCTAGAATGCTTTGTACTTGTATCATCTGATGTGTATTTCTCTTCACATGGCAGAGGCCAAATTCTTTCTAGGTTCTTAGAATGCTGTGGGTCTGAAGTCAAAATGTGCCCTTGAAATGACTTAGGCAGGAACCTAATTTTATAAGAGGTAACATGGTACTTAATGCAGACAAGGGCAACTTTATGTTTTAATAGTAAACACTCAATTATGCCTAATTTCTTCTACTCTTGAGCTCTTCATACTTTTGTGCCCACATTAGAGCACAATACTGCATATCTGCGATTGTCATGCAGGAAAACACAAAATGTGAATAACTGCCTACATTACTTTTCTGAATTACATGGCTGTTTTAAGTTGTCCAGTGCTATTAAATATATCATTATTTATAATTTTCCTTTGCAACTTTCATTTGCCAGAAATATTCAGCTTTATTTGCATCCTCAGGAAACACGAGGAGAATCTTCTACACAGAAGTCAAGATACTTTGAAATTTTGCCTCTACTACAGACAGAATATTCCCTAAGGGTCAGCATAACATCTGTGCTTTCTGCCAGTGTGAGAAAACTGGTCATGCTGCTGAAAAGCAACAGTGGTGGCATAGGCAGTCTACCTTGTCCTCCAATCTTTTCCCTGCTGCTGAACAAAGAAATGAAAATAATCTTGCAAATAAGTTGCACTAATAAATTTTCTCATTTATTAGATGAGATGGAGTTCGAAACAATTTCCTTTATAGTCCTCCAGCTGTCAGACTAACTCCTAAACTTTGACCGAAAGGAGAATTTTAGAACAAAACTATATATTGGTCCTTCTTCCAGAAAAGTTAGGAAATAAAATATTCATAGAAGTAATAATAGTACTTATCCTCTCAAAATCCCATATATGCTGCTACAAAGTATAAGGTACTAGCAAAACTTTAAAATTACATCCCTGTATACAATATAGGATATAATAACCTGTATAGGTTATTTTCAAAGTTAAAAATTATTAACTCAGTGGAAAGGCTCAGAGTACAGTGTCTAATACCCAGATATTATTTAGAAGTGATATTTTCTTGAATGATGTAGATAGCTAAAGAGAGTTTTCCTGAATATCTCATTACAATTAAGTAATGACAATTCAGTGACTGGAAGTTAACTGGTAAAATCACCCAACTCCTCTTGTATCCTTCTGTTGTCTTAAACTGCTAAATATGCTGTGGATTATTTTTGCCTTATTTGTTATACAGCTTGGTCCTCTTCTAACAGGTTGATCTTGAGCAGTCATTATCCTGCCCCCAAGTACTTCTGCTCTGATGCAATATCATATTTGCCAGCTTCCACATATGAACAGCAGATGGTTTGAGCCGAATACACAAAATCATATGTGACTGTATGTTGCCATCTTTTGGTTCTGTTTAACCCTTCAGCAGCGCTTTGCCTTTGCCATTTAACAGTCTGGTTTAGGAAATAGGAAGAAATTCAGACTGTGAAAACATGAATATTTTTCCTGCTTGAGGGGTTTTGTTATATTATTGTGATAGCTAAGAATAATTTGCCTAACTGGTCAGTAGATCCGAAAGTCTGTTTTGGTTCCAGCTGCTTACAGCTCCACTGTGTTTAATAGCAGACATGGGAAAGTATGGTTTAGTAAAAGTCAGAGCATGTAGTTCGTGAGGCAACGCTTCCAGACTACTACAAACCACAATTTCATTAATTTTTACAGTTCTGTCTGTTATTATTTTTTATTTCTGCTTTATGCAATAACAGAGAAGCTTACTGTTCTGATTGTTGATAAACTAGTAATTTTTTTTTTGTGCTGAGTCATTTTGTGTAGCTTTACATTCTTCTTATCAAAATACTTATGTTGGATGATTTTGAAATTGTTTCATGTCTCAGGCGATTATTTAAAATTTCAGAAACACAGTCATGACTTATATGAGCTATGCCGAGTGCTTAGCAACAGAAATATGAACATATATCCAAAAGATACTGGCATGGTTAGAAGGAGTTGCCTGCCTTGTGGTGGGGTGCCTGCCTTCAGTGGTTGGGGTCCCCCACAGCAACCCTTCTCGTGCAATGTGAGTCATGGTGCAGGCTCACCATAACTTACTATAGAACTGTCTCTCTTTAGCTAAAGTGTGAAGTGGAAAGTGCAATTTGTCTTCTCTCCTTGAAGTTTAGGCATGTAAGCCATGTCAGAACTCAGCTTGAAAACATTTGTAAAATTGAAACCTATTCCTGTATTTTGGGATGAGACAGAGATGTGCAGTAGTGTGTCCTATCTCCTTACCAATGCTTTGGCTTCCATAGATTGGGAAAGAGACTACATTGCTTTTGACCCATCAATGGTAGTGCCCTGATTGTCTGCCTCAACTGGGATGTGAATTTAAATAGCTTGTAGTGCAGTATACATATAAATAGTGTAGAATAAAAGAAAAATATAGTTTTATGTGGAAAAAGATCCACTGGTATTTGTTCTATCTACACCTGCAACAGCTCAGACTTACAGTAACTCTCTGGAAGACTTGCATTATGCAATGACTTCATAGGCATACATAACAATCTTTTCTGTTCAGTTTTGTACATAGAGGAATTAGCTTCCAATGTATGTTTTCCTGTAACTATATCTTTGCATTAACTTGTTTTGATTATAATATTTGAGGAAGTAATAAGTACCTGCTAAATATTAGTTTTGTAATATGATTAAAATACACAAATAGCTTTCACCAAAGCAATCCCCTTTAGTCCCTAAAGTACTGATCATGCATGACATATAGAAACAGATTTTTTTTTCAACAGGAAAAATGCCATCATCAGTTGCTTGCAGCTGCTTTTAAAAAATACTTTGCATTTTTTATGCCTAATCTGACTCAGTGTACATATTCATTATCTTTAAAAGCCTGTGCAGAAAGAGAGCAACAGTAGAAGACTTTAAAAATCCTACTCTAGTAGTGTTAGTAAATTAAACGGCATTTATAATCCTTTTAGGCTGTCCATATAACCACTCAGAAACCATTGGTGCTGAATGACAGAAGAAAATCCAAGAATCCCAATTTCACATCTATCTAAATACAACTTCAAAAGCATATTGGAGGAGGAATTAAATTACTAACATGGTAATTAGGTATCTGATTCTCAATTACTTTGCTATAGAACTTAAAGAAAATTACTATGATTTATAGCTTTTCCTGCCTATTGGTATACTCATTCAGTAACTTGTTCAAACTCAATCGGGCTAACAAGTTAAATGCACCATGTTTCTTTTAATATATACTGATGCTAAAAAGGCTATTGTAACAAGGTATTATTAACCACAAGATTACTTAATTCTATGTACAGACTTTTGGTTATAACAGCTTCAAATAAAATTAAAAATGTTTTCAACAGAAAGCAATTAAGGAGATACTTCATAGAAGGAGGCTTACAAAATCCAGCATAATACTCAACAAAAGAATGAAGTAGTTTGCCACAAGAAAACTAATGTAAATGGAGTTTATTTTATTTCAGTGTTGTACAAAAACAGGGTAAAAGCAATTATTTTCTCAAAAAATGAAGGATAATGAAAAATAACCCAATTCAAATAAACTAATTTTTATTTCAAATAATCACAGTGGATATTGTGCAAGAAAGAATAATGTCACTAAAGTCACTGAAACTTAATTTTTTGTTGTTGTTTTAATATGATGTACAGTAATATGAAGTATAGTGGAATGGACGTGAAGGATTTTTCTGCCAAAACCTCAAAATAATCCAAACCACATAGTTGGGAGAAAGGTATTTCTTTTACTTTTTTTCTAACTGTTTAACCTTTGCTCTAATGCTGGAGCAGCTCCATCAACAAGATGCTATTGAAGAGCATCAGCCTGCATCTTATCACTGAGATTTATCTTAGTGCTCAGAACTACTCTGTATAGCAAAATGGGAAACCCCATGGCTACCATTGCTACACCAGCTTGGAGCTATGTTGGTAGGAATTTTCAGAGAAAAAAATGATGATTGAGGGAACCACTGATGAAATGATACTGCAGGGCTAAGAGGGAAAAAGGGGTCTGTTTGTAAGACAAACAGACATGCATAAACTGAGACTTTTATGCCATAGCTAAGACTTTTATCTCATGAAATTGCCACCATACCTTAGCCTAGGCTTGCATTTTTTCCATCATGTCAGTTTTGCTTTCTTTACCTTTTGACCTTAATTTTGTACTGCAAGGTTCCAGGACCACTCTTAGATACCCTGTTTGTCTCTGCTACATTTAAAAGTGAAGGAAGGATTCTAGATACGGATGGATGAAACCAGTACCCAGGGTCAGCCACTACAAACTGCAGCCATTCAAGAGTAGGTAGACTGGTGACAGTGAGAGAAAGAGGAGAGAAGCTTCAGGTTGCCTGTGTGCACAAGCCATTCATATATACTGACAAAGCACACGAATACCCTGTTGCCAGATTCACTTGCAGATGCATACCATCATTATGTGTGAGTACATTACCAGCAGTTAATAGTTTCTCATCTTTAGAAGTATCTTCTTTACTAAAACATTTACCATAAATATTTTTTGTCTACTTTACAGTGTTAACAATTTCAAAGAGTTGTCACTATCCACATAAATAGAAGTTTGAGGCAGTGCAGCTAAAGGCTAAATTTTGCAGAAACTTTACATCAACATAAGCCAATGTTTCTGCAAACAGAAGCAGTCCAGCTGCAAATTTCCACTTCATTCAACCCCTTCCCTTGTGCAAATACAGATGCTTGTGTGACTGTGAAACCATAACAAGCTGAAATTAAACTGGTTTTTGGCTGATTAATACTAACTTAATTCTCCTCCCTGTTCCAGATCCCTAAAGAGACATACATCCCATTGTGTAAGTGGGTAACATAGGGTCAAAAATAAGCACTTAAGGCAGACAAGAGTACAAGAAGAGTGCAAGACTCTCTCAGCATCAATGACAAGCTGTTTATGGTTACAGATTCATTTCCAGAAAGAGCTAGGTCTAATTACCTTATTAAATAGATTGTACAGGGCCAATTTCTTTTGCTAGCACTGGGCCTTTCTTTGGCAATATCAGAAAGTCCAGCTTAAATTTTGCCTTAAATTTAGCTGTGTGTATCAGTTGTGCCTACAGTGTGAGTATCTTTTGTTTGTGAAGGGTGTGTGAATTATTCCTTAAATGATAATATTAACAGGTGTCAGAAAGTTTCAGCTAAAAACCTGAACTCAACTGCTTTCTAGGCAAATGTAAAACTTTCATTTTGTAATGGTTGTTGACATCAGTGATATTCCACTAACAGGAGAAAAGTGTAAATTTTGAATTAGTCTTTGATTGCTTTCATTAATGCCTATAGGGTTTATGCCATCCTGGTTGCAAAACAATGCTACCTACTGTAATACAATGAATTTTTTTAAAAAGAATACTTATTATAGATGTAAAAGCAGCTTGTGCCGTGACACTGTTTCAAGATGATTGACTGTTATAGTTACAGATTAGTTGAAATGCATTACAGGATATGCATTATATATCAAGATCTTATAAATTATGAGAAACTACTGTCATGCAAGCAATTATGATAGCTCATCTTCCAATGCTAATTACGAAATGTCTGGAAAATACATTATCTACATTTATGAAGCTTCCCACATTGATCAATGAAGTAGATATGACAGTGTAAAGAGGAGTGCTATGACTACTAAAACCTCAGTTAAGTAGGTATCTAAATGGCACTGGAGAATTATTCACAAATGTAGACTGGTGTAATACTAATCTGTGGAATAAGTAGTATTTGGAAATGATTTTGTGACCTTGGAACAACTTTTTATTCCATAAAGTAGTTATACCCAGGACTCTGGAAGGAATAATATCTTCCAATAAAACCAAAGATGGTGATACTCAAATCTGGCAACTATCTAGGAAACAAGATAAAAGACAAGTGAGATCCTAAAATGCATTTCACTTAAAAGACACTGTTGACACTTCATCGGAAATGTTAAGTACCATTCTGGACATTCTTGTTCAAGAAACTTAAACAGAAATCAGCATAGGTGCAGAGAAAGTAGCCAAGAGACTGAGATGCTTATCTTGCTAAGAAGAGGTGTCATGTAGCCTTACAAAGGAAGACTAAGAGGGCAGATAAGTCCTATATGGCAACACAGTGGGATGAGATAATAAATATTTGAGCCAAAATCAACATCAGCAGCCAAAAAAATGGTTATTAATGGTTCAGATACACACCTCAGCTGAAAATTAAATAAAGGTATATAATCATAACAATAATCAAGTTCTGAAACAGCCTTTCAAGCAGTTGGTTAAATACCCAAGTTTTGTTTAAGTTGGAATTATATAAGTTTTGAAAGCAGGTTATTTGGTGTGATTTTCTGAAATAGAAGCAGGTTGGACTTCATAGAATCATAGAATATGCTGAGTTGGAAGGGACCCATCAGGATCATTGAGTCGAACTCCTGGCTCTTCACAGAACACCCTAAGAAGCACACCATGTGTTAGAGAGCATTGTCAGAACTCAGACAGGCTTGGTGCTGTGACAGCTTCCCTGGGGAGCCTGTTCTAGTGCTCAAGCACCCTCTGGGTGAAAAACCTTTTCCTGATGTTCAACCTAAACCTGCCCTGACTCAGCTTCATGCTGTTTCCTCGAGTCCTGTCACTAGTGGTATCAAAGTTCTTTCAAATTTTAACATTCCTGTTGCAACTGGATCACCTTTTTGAATCTGCTTTTCAGTCAGCTTTCCCATCTCTTCAGATACTTTTTCTAAACTCAAGGGATTATTTTTATCCTTTGCTACGGTATTAATAGCAAGTTAATGGTTATTTCCATCTACCTCCTCATCAGTATTTCAATGATGATTAAATGTATCTGCATTGCATTACACACTATCATTGCTCTTCAGACTGGAATATTCCTTCCTGCTGCAACAATTTGACTAAAAAAAAATGAAAATTGAAAAATTGAGAAGAAATTTCTTTCCATGTCTACCATCTTTGGGAGTGCCATGGAAAATTTGCCATTGTTCAGAAGCTACAGGTTATATAAGATTAGAAGGATAGCCTCTCTAAGTCCACAGATTCCCTTTCTACAAATAGCGGTATGAGTAGCTAAAACCATGGCACCATTTGGAAGGGAATAAATAGAAGTGAGCTGCTCCTGAATCAGAATAGGTCAATTAATTCCTTTGATGCACAGCAAGGAATTGCACATTTTCTTCTTGAAGCCTGGAGTGAACTCTCTGTCTGTGGGACTGTAAGATACCATGGTATGAAGCTCCTAATTTGTGGAATCACTAAAGTGGATATGCTTAGAAATTTTGAAATATGGAAAATTGATGTATTTTTTTTAGATCTCTTTTTCCTCAGAATAGTATATTTTGGATTGCTAGTCACATCTTAAGAATTTTTGAAGTGCTCTTTTTAGTTAATAAATGATTTCTGTCAGATAACCATATGTATGGAATGTGGAAATATTTAAAAAAAATATCTGTAAACAAGTGGATAATACTATACTTGAGAACTTCTGCAGTCTAAATTATTAACAAATCTGTCACAAACCATACTGCCAAATTAAAAAAAAAAAAAAGATGTTTCCTCAGCATTTTGCATTATACATTAGGAATATTTACTAGCAGAAGTTTCTACTGGACAAGGGGTAAACAGTCATTAAGACAGTCATTAACTGTTAGCTGTCCTCTATATTGGAAATTTGTCAAAGACTGTAACAGTACCTATATGTCACTAGAGTCATACTGCCATATTGTAAATTACCTGTAAGGTTAAGCGAAGCTAGTAAGGTCGTTCTGCGCAGAAATAGGCTCATGTTCCTGTATATGTGTTATCTTTATGTTAGTTTGAATGTATCAGATTGCCACTTTTAGTTAAACATTTGAACACCACTATTTTCCAGTAAACACACATTTTGCTCTCTACTGTTAGGATACTAAATATAGATTTATTGATTTGAAGAAAATATCACAGGCTCAGAAGAAATAAATGAGTATCATGATTGAAAATCTATCCTGTCACTTGGGGTTGCTTGTATTTTTAGCTCTGGGAGAAAAGCCAGAAGGTAGTTCAAAGCCTGACCTTTACTCCTCAATAATCAGACCTATATATAGTATTTTACTAGACATGCCTTCATAAAAGAGCTCCAGGTCCTTGGTCTCCCTATTCTGCTCATCGAAGTAAAAGGTTGCAGTTATGGAAAAGCATACTTTGCTTGCAAGTAGATGTGGTAAATGTCTTTCTAAAAGGAATCAATTCCTCATCTCATACTCCATACATTTTTTGGATTTAGGAAGAAGGCATCTTCCCATAAGTGCCTATTTTGTTTGTTCTCTAATAATGGTATATGCCTTCTTGGGTGTATACTTTTTTGTATATTCTTTCTACAGCAAGTGAAACACAGCTTGTATCTGGCTGTATTTCTGTTGCTGCTCCTTCTCTACTGAAATATCTTGTTCCTACTCTCCTTCAATATGCAGCATTGTTCTAATTGAGAAAGGCAAGAAGCATCAAAAAGGGTCCAAACATGTTCACTTTCATGGACTTAGTGTATCATAAGCAGCAACATGAACTTGCCTCTAGGGCTGACTTGACCTTCGTGCCAAGCTTGCTTACTGCAAATGTGTCATATCTCCATAACCGTTTAAAACTTTAGAAGAAATAAAAACAAAGCCCTGTGTTAAGAGTTGAATACAAATTTTCATGATTACTTCTTTTCTATCAGTAGCTTCCTCATATGGTTATAATTTTGTGATAGTCTTTAAAACTTTTGACGGTGAGCCAATACAGAATATACTTGGTCTAAAAGTATTGCAAAATATCATTGCTTTTTCATCTAGAATTTTGAGTGTAATTAGTGACAGAGAAGAAGTTGAAGATAGTCTTGAGCCAGAGTCTGGATCCAGAATTTATAAATTTAGATTAAAATAAAAGATTATTTAATTAATTATAAATTAGAAATAAACTCTTGTTATCTTTCAAAAGCTCAAAAACCCCCTACAAATCTGAATTTTGTTGTGATTGGATATTTTATAAGACTAAAACCATATTTAGAGTACACAGATAGATGCAATTGCTTACCTATATTCACATGTGGAGAACATAAGGAAACAGAAAATACAGACTTGCCTACGAAAAAGATTTGTTCTGTCTCCTGAAAATGCTTCTCTTGTCAAAGAAAAATATCTTTTAGAGAAAGATATTACTTGAAAATAAGATGGGCAGACACTGCACCTTCCTGACCCTGTACACAAAAGAATTTTGCAGTTCCATTAAAAATATATAACTTGTTGGACTCAGTTGACAAGCATGGCCATCTTCAAAGCCTGAGGATTTGCCTTTATGGCCAGCCTGGTTTGTGTGCTCTTTGGCAGCTCCTTCCTTCGTTAATAATTTACAGTGGTTCTCAAATAGTTTCAGTCAGCCTCAGCACAGAGTTCCAATTATACCTTAAGGAGAATCATGTAACAGTTATGGTCAGATTCAAGCACAGTTTGAAATGAAAACACTTGGAGGTGATTAAACATTTTCATGATCTAACTACATGCATATTTGTTTTCAGAGAAATTCCTGTCTGATCATCTTGAAAGTTTCATGGCAGATTAATATTAATATATATGAAAGTACTATTTAAACAACTGGACTAACAAAGAAACAGATTTTGGGGCTGGATCCAGGCCTCAGCTCCTCCAAGAGGCAGCGATATCTTAATCAGAAATGTCTGTTTCCTGAAGATCAACAATAGAGATAAATGTGACTATTCTTCTAATTGATAACAGGAGCATTCTCTTACACCATCCCCTAAAGAATCTTATTTTTAAAATGAAATTTGTATTAAAGTTTTTCCAATATTCCCAGAGGATATTTCAAGGGCATAACAGGAGATGTCCTTGTTTTAGTTACAGTTTCTCCAGCAATGTTTTAGACAAGCTTGAGCAAATAATTCTGTCCAAGTTATTAATAATTCTGATTCATATTATTCAAAATCAATCCAAATTACTAAGAAAATATTTATCCCAGAAAGGTACAGTAGGTCTTGTTCCTTAAGGAATATGATGTCTAACTTTTCTGGAATTTAAAATCTATTTCTACTACCTCTTGTATTCCCATTCATACTTTGATAAGACATTAACAGAGAACCAGACATGCTTTCTATTTAGTTGACCAATAAAGTAAAAAACAGAGTAGGCAAGATAGAAAATATGAAATTCTTATTTCATTTGGGTAAGTAGATATTTTGATGCTTTTCTCACTGGGACCAGATTTCTCTTTGCACTTCTGCTAGGCTTTTTTATATATTTTTTTGATTTCATCTTGATCTCTGATATCATTATCTTCTTTCTGGATAAAGTGGCAGAATTAAAAAATACCCAGTACTAAATGCCTTCTATACTGGTAATCCTTGAAAAATTGATGAGTATATACGAAACAAATATTTAGTGATTTAGTACTGTAAAATATAACGTAATGTGAATAAAATTAATTGAAAAGTAGAACGAAATGAAATTTTGAATTAAGGTTTTCTTAAATGATAAATTTTCACACTAACAGTTATTAAGAAATGTTGTGTCTCCTATCTATGAAATCCTACCTCAGTGAAGTGATTCAAAATGAACTACAAGCAAGAAATTCAGTGCAGTGTTGTATCAGCAACACCCCAGTACGAATGATACATTCAGAATTAAATTTTTACTTTGAATTTCAAAAAATTATTTCTCATCTTGATTCAACTGATTGTATCTGTAGTAGGTAATACAGACCTAATTAGTATATGGGTACCCCATGCACAAAGTAATATGGAAAAACAGCTGTGTGTTGAAAGCCAAATTTGCAATCAGTTCCATTTGCTCTTGGAATGGTATATTCATGCATTTTATTTTGAATTCTTGTAGGCTGAGTATTCACCTGGCTTTCATGATACTCAAGAATTTCTTGTACAAGAGGAAAGCTATAGCTTCCCTGCTAGTACAATTTACTTCCTGCCAACTACAAGAGCTAAGAAAACTTTACACGGCTGAGGACTGCCCCCAAGAACTCATGATGCAGTACTATACCAGGATGCATATAAGAGAGCTGCAGAAAGAGAACATGAGGAAAATAGTACAAAATAGTTATAAAACAACAGTCCACAGTTTAATCTAGCCCAGTATATGCACAGCAAGAGTCATTATCTTCAGGAAAATAATAGTTTGTATCATGTTTTTGTCATATTATGTCTTATTATGACAGAGATACAATTTCTCCTGGAGGGTTTCTTTTGGAATGTAACCTCAGTATGTTCTTGTAGGTATTCAGCTCTTGACTCCAGTATATTTTTATGTCAGTTTATAAATATATTCCTATTCTGACCATCAGTCTTCATATGCGAGTCAGTCTTGAGTCAAATTTTCTTTTTCTACTTTTTCCGTTGATAAATTAGAATTATATCCTCAAGGACTCTGATCCCCTATAGACTTTGAATTTTCTTCCAATATTATATAAAATATAGACTTTTTTCTTCTATTTAATGTATTAGTATTCTTGATTCACTGTTTGAATATAGTAAACAGTCTAAATTCTTCATCATGGAAAGAAATAATTTGCCATTGGATGCACTTTTTTAGTCCCAGAAAAACATAAAATCTGTAGTTCTTCCAAATGCATTCGATCTTGATGGTAGAAAAAAGACATAATTACACAGTGATGACCTTTCTGACCAGAAAAGAGAATGAAAAAGATTAGTTACACGTGACAAATGCATATTTTAAAAATAGACATAGAATATTATTTGTAATTGTGTCTCAAGATTGGATGCAAATGACAAGGCATTCAAATACTGTTACCATATCTTGCCACAAGACAACAGTATGAGTAGGGAAATGTTAAATAAAAGAGATTAAATATAATATAATAAATATTTTACATAAATATAAAATATAAAAATACATAAATATAAAATATTATAATATATAAATAATAAATAAATATAAAATAAAATAATAAAGATGATGCTCTGAGTTTCCAAATTAACTCTGTAAACCTCAATTTTTATTCACTTTAATCTTCTTAAATGGGAAATTGTTATGACTGAAGAAAAAGAGAAGATATTTTTAAATCCCAACATTCTGATTTTGTTTTTAGAGATAATTTTATAGCTGCTATTTACATTATATTTAGTTGTGACAGTCTTGCAGATAATGAGCTTAATAGAAAGATCTATTTAGATATGTATGTAGCATTTTAGCACATCAAACAGAGCTCAGGTTTTTTAACTTCATTTGTCGTGGTTCAATATGTCTTTGACATGCATTAAAGACATCATTGCAGATTTCAAAATGTTTTGACAAATCTTGTCTCCGTATGCACTTTATGGTAACTTGAATGCAAAGCCATTTCGGCACTGTTGCCGGTTGGCATATAGTGCAAATTCTTCTCTGGAGTGTGAAAAACCTACTCCACCAAAGACAATTGCAGTAATAAATACCAGGTTTTATTAGTTAATTTCTATTCAGCTCTATTTCCCTAAATCTGGCAACCTGCTTTGTCCTTCAGGAAAACAACACACGATGCCCCTTCACGTGTGTGACATATTAGATGATATTAAAAAGTTACTCAAAATTAATGCCCACAATGGGCTTGTCTGTATTTTTGTGTTAGTAATCAATATTGGCTGTATTTTTCAGCCAGAGCTCATCTGAGTTAGCTTAATATAATTGAATAAGATTAATCAATATTCAGGCTCACAAATCTGGTGTTCCCTTTGTTTTATTCTAGGGTGATCTTCAGCTTTTGTGTAGTTCTCTGCAATATTTATTCTTTTTTGCAATATGTACTTGAATGAACAATGACATTTAAATTATCACCTCTGGCCTCTGTGTCAGTACTTGCTGAAGTAAATGAGAATAGTTTACTCTTTTGGCTGTTACTTTATACTTTCTGGGATGTAGAAAGACATAATCACACAATTTGCAGTCAGGATACATTAAAAGAAGAAAAAGAAAAAGAAAAAGAAAAAGAAAAAAAGAAAAAAGAGAAAAAAACAAAAAAAAAGAAAAGAAAAAAAGAAAAAGAAAAAGAAAAAGAAAAAGAAAAAGAAAAAGAAAAAGAAAAAGAAAAAGAAAAAGAAAAAGAAAAAGAAAAAGAAAAAGAAAAAGAAAAAGAAAAAGAAAAAGAAAAAAAGAAAAAGAAAAAGAAAAAGAAAAAGAAAAAGAAAAAGAAAAAGAAAAAGAAAAAGAAAAAGAAAAAGAAAAAGAAAAAGAAAAAGAAAAAGAAAAAGAAAAAGAAAAAGAAAAAGAAAAAGAAAAAGAAAAAGAAAAAGAAAAAGAAAAAGAAAAAGAAAAAGAAAAAGAAAAAGAAAAAGAAAAAGAAAAAAAGAGCAGACAGTGTTATGAGTCTGGGAGGATAAACCATTCTTTCAATCCTACTTGGTTGTATAGACCTCTGTTCTTCAAACTTTGGAGCTGACATTGCACAGGAAAAAGTTTCCAAAATTTTCTTGTAGATATATTAGCTTCAAAGTGGTCATATAGAAACAAATGATGTTTCCAATCATTACATCCCATGAATGTTTTGTAAATAAGGGATCCATTCGATGTAGTTATATCAAGTACTCTATCAGAGTTCAGCTACAGGGAGGTTTGTGTTGAAAATGAGACGCAGGCAACTGATACAGTCATGCAAGTGCATGTGCTGGCTTAGAATGCTAACAGAGACCTTCAGCCATTGGTTCTGTTTTACCTAAATAATAAGGATAATCCATAGTACCTAACCTGTCTGGAGCTGGAGATGATTAAATATAAATGTCAGAATCGATTTATTTCACAGGCATAATAGAAATTCAAATGGATAATATTCTGAAAAAAACTCGTATAACTTAACAGGCCTCTCTATTAACTCTGTACCCGTGGCACCAGCTCTTTATACTTAAAGAGAGAGTATAGCATATTCAAAGACTATAAAAGAATCTTCCATTTTCTTTAACCAAAGTGAAAATTAAAGCAACAGGATAAAACATTTTATGTTTTATATTTATATACAGTAATGCAGATAAGTACTCATTATTTCCTGTCTTTAATGAAATAGAGATATTTTTATGTGATTAAGATATTTAAGTTAGGATAAATACATTTAAGACAGATTTGGAAGGCTATCTTGCATGGTCATACCTAATTTCTGGCTGTGCAGGCATGCACTGTAGTTCTTTTTATTGCTTATGGAGGCATGCACTATAGTTCTTTTTATTGCTTATGCTCACCTTTGCAAATGGGGTTCCCGACCATTTTAAAAAAATGTGTGGCAGTTTTATTTCTGCAATAAAATATGTAGACAAAGAATATTGTGCTTTATACCTGCTCCCTCTTAAATTAAGAAAAAAAAACCAATATAAAGGCATAAGTAAATTAACAAAATTAACTGCATTCTCAGCCAAAGTTTTCTATATACAGTTCTTTTGTGTCCACTATTTGAAAGATTTAATGCAATGCTGATTGCAGGGATGTGCTGCGTATTTGGGTATTTTTGGATGATCTTGAGAAATCCAGGACAACCATTCAATTCAGTAACATTTCAGAGCTTCCACTACTTAGGAGCCAAGTCAGAGATGCTAAATATTTTTTTTGACAGAGATTTCACTGTGAATTAAAAGTGCTGATCATCAATTAGAAAATAATCTGACAGTAACTGGTGGAAAAGTGTATTTATATTCCCTTGATACACATTCAAAAATTGAATCTAATATTTTCTTAAGAGTACTGTGTTTTTTGGGAAAATTCAACTTCAGGTCCCCTTTCGCCCACACATTAAATCATCAAATCCTCTTGATAAAGATAAGCTTATGTAACTGGTTGATCAGTGTTAGCTGCCTGAATAACTGAGGGTACTGGTCTGCTACAGTTCTTGGCTAAAAACTAAAATTTTCATAAAGGCATAGTTCAACCTGGCAGTCCAGGTGCAGCTGAAATATTGATAATGAGAAAGGAATAACTTTACAGAACATTTTCTTAAGGTATATGAACTGCAGAATCATAGGTTTAAAGACCAGTGAATCACAGGGCCAGGAACTGTTTTATACTCAGGACAGACTCAGTTTCATGTTCTGAAAGATTTTGTGCACCAAAAGTATTCCTCTTTTTTTTCCAGCTACAGACCACAGCCTAATACATGATATTTCCTTTCTGTGCAAACCATGATTTGCTTGTATCTTTAGGTGAAGTTATCGGTGACGACAGTTACATTAGTCATCCCTGAAATGTTTTTTTGGCCAAGCTCTTCACAGAAATTCCTAGCACTTGACTCCCTGCTCTCTTAATCCACCAGTCAACTGAAGCAACATCAATTTCTTGCATATAGAAAATTGTTTGAAGTAAATGGGAGAAGTGTTTGCAGTAACTAATAGGCTTGAATTTCCTCCAGCCTTAGGAACATTCCACTGATTGGAGGAGCTTTATAAGCCATCCCCAAGGTTAGCTTGACTTCCTGTAACTGGTGGTGCACCTCCCTGAAAACATTCTTTTACTCCAGCCATATGTTCAGGATTAGTAACTAAAAGGTTGTAGTCATGGGAACCACTAAGAAGACTTTTTGTTGTCCAGAGTTATCCTAAATAATGGAAAAAAACATGGATAAACTCTGAAATGTAGTTCTCATTAGAAGTCAGGAAGACCCTTGCTCCAATGGGGAAATACACATGAAAGAAAGGATGTGCTGCAGTGTAAAACTCTCTCCAGTCACGTTGAAATGCTGTAGAAAAGCTATTTTGTACTAAGGATCTAAAGCTCATAGAAAAAAAATTAAGTTTCAACAATGGGAGATCATATTTGTACAGTAGAAGCTTAAGAGCTGATGAATATGGTGTCTGGGCATGTGTCCTGCAGAGGCACTAAATGTTCTGCTTTTGCCTACCACTGTAGTCTTCTGGTTTGTTTTGCAAAGTTACAGCACTTTTGCTGGTGGAAATTGCTGTTTGCTTTTGGCTAAATAAACAAACCCGAACAGATGGAGCATGACAAAAGCAAAGTGATGTAGTTGTCTAATTTATTTCTGCTTATGGAACTACTATGTACAATTGGTCATGTCTCCATGCAGGGAGTCTCTTTGCTGTTAATTCATGAGCAAAAGGCCCATGGAAGCCAGTAAGTGCTTGCAGAGCAGGTCATGAATACCTGGGAAACTAAAATAAAAATATTTGGCAGGAGTGAAGGGAGTAGCAGGGGTCAGAGAAGTTCTGAGTGGACAATTTATTTTTTGCATTTCTTTCTTCCCAGTGTACTGCCTTACATTTTGGTTTCCTGAAAAGGACTTGATATAGACAAATGTATGCATAACCTATAAAAGGCTTGTTGGGCGGGTAAAGTATTTAAAAATACTTTACTTAAAAAAACTCTGCTTAAAACCTTTCAATGCTAGTTTTTGTCCAGTATCTGGAATCAAAACCACCAAATTAAATAAGCTTTTTTTTTTTTTCAACCCATGTAGAATGGAGTTTAAACTAGTTGAGTTTTAAAACAGGGTGAGAAATCTTGTTCCAATTTATTTATTCAAAACAAATTCAGAAACGTTATAGAACTCCCTACATTTATTTCTGCCACATTTTTTTTTTCACTTCCTCTTTATGCTTCTACTACCTAGATTTTGGGAGTGGAATAGAAACCTATTTCTCAGCTTGCCATCTCAGTTGATATCACTGGTGATCTAGGCAGAAAAATCAACTCCTTTTTTTTCTTTTTCAGTACATGAACTTCTGATTTTATTTTTATTTCAGTTTTATTTTTTGGAAGATGTATGTGTAACTCTTCAATATTGACAAGTAAGTTATCTCTAAATTAATAGATGATTAATTGCTTGTTTAGTCTATTGAATAACTTATTTCTCATGAGCAAATGATGTTGTATGGTAATACTTTTTTCCCTTCCCATTTAAATGAAAGTAATAATTAGCTTTAGAGAATAATGAATCATAAATAGCAAATAAAGATTAATGAACAATGAATAATAAATGTTCTTATCTAAAAGCAAACATCAGTACTGGCTTATATAAATGCAATCATTTGTAGAAAAATATAGATTTTCCAAATGCAAGTTGGGTATAAAGCAAGTTTGCTTATTATTAGGAAATAAAAAGCCTGCTCTTGTGATTTCATATGGTTGAGTGGTGCTTCTGCTTAACTACTCTCTTTGAAGAATCCTCATGATCATCCTTAAAAGATTACAATAAATAAATAATACACGCAGCAGTATTTCAGGTGGTTAACTACTCAGCCAGATATTACTTCTGGGCAAATAACAAACAATCTTTGCTGAATCTTGTATTATGATAAAGATATTCCCTTTACCATACTATTTAAATGGATAAGGGAAATAATCTGACAAATTACTTTCAAAATCTGACAAATTATTTAAAAATAATTTTCAAGTTGCAAAAAACATCTGTTTTGGTTTTATTCTGTCATAGTTGCCATTCTGGGTACTTTAAGTATACTTTTAAAATTCCTTTTACATAAAAGACTGGAATTTTGCACTTTACATTTTAAAATTAAAAATATTTTTTACTTAACTTCCATATAAAAGATACTATTTTGAATTGCCACAGAATTTGGTTAGAGCAATAATAAAAACATTTCTCATAGCGTTGTTTTTACTAAGGAACGGTTTTCTAATTTTGACTCCATACCTTCCTGTTACAATTCATAATTCACACAACAATTTTAATTTACAATCATTAGTGTTAAATAAAATTCACATAAAGTATAGAATATACAAGTAAATTTAATTTGTTATTACTCTTAGGCTGCATGCAGAGATAGTATATAAAGCAAACGTTGCCTACTTCCTGTTAGCTATTAAATCTTTGTTTTTTCTGAAATATCTGTCTACACAGTAAAAGCACCTATCTTTTTCAGATGCAGATATAACACACAGTAATTTTTATTTTTTTTCAATGATATTTCTTATCCTACAAATTTGAACCCTGTTTCAACTCACTGCAAACACTTTTCTTGCTTCTGAAGAAATGCTGTGCCATACTGGATGCAATAACAGGTTCTGTGTCAACATGAGTGAGTCTGTATTTTGTAATTAAGTATGTGTAAATAATATTATTTCACTGTATTTTGACATACAAAACATAAATACACAGGAAACATAAAATGGTTAACTTTTGTCCAGTCATGTGTGATTTCAGCTTTCTTAACTTTGATATGAGAGCTAGATTACCAATGTACTTGGTGTGATCTGGTGCTAAAAATCTGGTATGGCCTGTAGCCTTCAAATGGGACATCAAAATTTCAGCATATTTTCTGCATGCACATTTCAAATTACTGTGCTAAAGTATTTGAATATCAGCTGTTTGGTTATAAGCCTATGAGTTATGTCCATGCTTATAAAAGGCAAGTGCAGTTCTTACTGTCTGATATAACACTCTACCACAACCGTGACGTTTACCAAGCATAGGGAAAACTATAATTATAAGGGGATTGTTTTAACCATCTGCCTTACTGTGTGCAGCTGGGGAGACTGCTGAGGTACAAGCGCTGGTTCAGGTGGCATTATTCCTTCTGAAATTATGTAGAACAATGCTGAAAGATTACTGAATGTAAAATAGGAGAAATCTGCACCTTATGCATGATGGCAAAAACGTATGTTTTATATGGCAAAAACAAGAATCCAGGACTACAGAAACTGATATATATTTTGCTAGTGTTTCCCCATGGAACTACTACTATTAAAAAGAAACATTCATTGCTGTGTTACAAACTACATCTTACTGCATTTTAGTGAAAATTGAAGATTTCTAAGTGCAGATATGGTCAAAAGTTGTCATAATTGAGTGTTAGGGGCTAAACTAACAAATTACTTTGAGTGTAAACCTATGCCAATAGTCATATTGCTAAAAAATCAGATGTTAAAAACCAGTGTGTACAAAGGGCTACCCAAGTTTTTCTAGTACTGCTCTCTGTAAGAAGTGCTAGGAAATGCTTGGTTTTGGTTGTGAAATTAGTGTTTATTCAACATAGTCCCAGGCCAGGAAATTACCCTTTTTCAGGATATAAACAGAGGATTAGGTTTAGGAATGTATGATTGATCTGAATGTTAGTACAAATAAATGTAAATAATTTAAACTATTAATAGTTTGTATCTACGTAATTTTTAAAAGTTTGACTATGTATAAAAAATGTGGGTTTGACAATTTAACCTATTTCATAGTAAGAGTGTATCTGCAAATTGTCCATTGTTACATCTTTCATAAGAACAACATAAACCAGTTGATTGTTCATTATTTCTTTTAAGTGTTATACAAGCATTAACTGTTTAATCTTCATACTATTTTGACTAGCATCCTTAGCAGAAAATCCTGTCCTGCATAGCCCCAAATCTCTGTAGATCGTATTGTCACTTGTAGACTTTCATTTAGCACTGAAAATAGCTTGGAAAGTGTTAACTCCAGTTTCTAGCAGCCCATTCAAGTAGCTGAATGCAACTCACAACTTCTTGGATAATATTAAGATACATCTGTAGTAATCTGATGCTTTATTTATAGCATCACCTTTCCCAATCCAAT
Organism: Manacus candei; assembly: GCF_025592945.1. Lineage (NCBI taxonomy): Eukaryota > Metazoa > Chordata > Aves > Passeriformes > Pipridae > Manacus > Manacus candei. The sequence continues at coordinate 9,216,036 of NW_026138071.1, forward strand.
GAAACGCAATGAAATAGCTCCTAAATGGGTTCCTTCCTCTGCAATTCACTTTGTCATGATACTGTCAGTGGGAGCTGTGAGTTATCATTAGGTCTGTTCTGTTCCCCTTGTAAGTGTAGAAAATTTGTTTTAATTTGAGAAAAAAGTATCACATTTTCAGTTTGGTCACTTTGCTTCAGACCTCAAAGATGCTTCAAACCTGATAGGAGCAAGTCGCATTAAGTAGTAGATGCAAGTGCTACAAAGTATATTTTCCCCGTGGAATGCTCCTCTAGGGTTCCTAATTATAGTTTAAGAATTGTGTGTATTCCCCAAGGCCTTCTGATCTTAGGAGCTTCTAAAAAATGCTTCAAAAGCATTATTTAAATAGACTGAAAGATCAGAGATTACTAAAAGTATTATTTTATTAGTTTGTACATGCACATGTACATGTTGTTCACGTCCAGGTAATATAAAAGCTACAACAATAGGCTGAGTTATTTGACTTGGTATAAATATTAGAGTAGACTATTGATTACTGAGGGTAACAGGTGAAGGAGCATTTCAATAGCAACCTTGTGTAGTCAGCCATGGAAGAGCTTAGCTGTCATGGAAAATTAAACTAAGCCCTGAAATGCCTCTGACTAAGGCAGTGTATACAGCTTGGATTGAACACCTGCTGGCAGAGAATAAAATATGAGCCATAAATTGGGTATCTGTAGTCACAGCTGCACTGTTGTAAACCTCATGAAATTACTTTTTGTATGACAAAACTGCTACAAAAGTTATCATTACACTGTCTTCTGAAAATATTTGATGTGACTGCTTTGAAAGATCCTGGTTCTGGAGACACGTGCATAGTATTAATCCTACTGAAATCAAAGAGAAAATCTGTATACATAGTAAGAAGATGACATGCTGAAGGTCTGAAATTAGATGAAAAATACTTTGTTGGAAAACAACAGATTTGGTTGTCTACTTTGTGCTTTTTATTTAACTTATTTCTAGTAAGACAGGGCACTAATAGAATGCTGAGATAGGAAATACCTAATTCAGAGAAAAATATCATGGTGGTCTTAAAAATATTTTTTTATTTTAGCAAAGTACTGTCCTTTTTATAGTCCTCTTTCTATCATCAAAGCAGTGGAAGTCTTACAATTTTATACAAGGTCAAATAGGAAATTTAAGACCAATGATTCCTGTAAAATGCATTTCATTAGGCAGCCTGGTATCAGATATTACCATTGTCTCCAAAGATTTGGTTCTTTAGATTCAGAAGCATGTATTTTTCATCTTTCTCATAGCATATACACAATACATGCACTTTTATTCACATTAAATTATATAAGCATAAAAGCTTTATGAAAATATTGTGGTTAGTATCTACACAGTGAATGTCAGTGCCTTAAGAAGTCACAACAGCTACAGGAGACTTCCCACTTGACACAGAAAGAATAAAGAATAGGTACTATGGAGAAATTAATTTGCCATCATACATTAGGAGTTTCTGTCTCAATATATATACTTCCAGCCCACAAATCTTCCATGTGTAAATGATAGGGGCTAAAAGGGCTGTGGGAATCTTGGATGAAAGCAAGACCTAGGTTCAGCGTTTGTCTGTAGGGTTTTTTAGTCCTCTGTTAACTTCAACCCATAAAGGATTTACAAAGAAAAAGATAAATACACTTTGAAACACTCACATTTTATTTCCACAGCAGAGTTCATCTCTATCATGTGGCTTCCCTAGCAGCTTCTTTGTGCTGCTGTGGAGGTGAAGAGCCTCTATTCATACAACCCTAGCAGTTCACTGGTTCCCTTGAGATTTGAAGAACAGTGGATTGGCTCCTCATAGGAGGATTGGATTGTCTGTTTGTATCCAAGTAGGGAATTCAAGGAAGCTGCCAAGTCAGCTATTAGCAGACAAATGAATGACAATATATATGAAGTAGAGTTCATGTTTCTGGATGATGGAAATTTCATTAGAGTCTATTTCCACTATCAATTATTAAATAAATTCACTGGAGTCTTTTCCTTTCTTGCTTTACTGAAGACAAATACACGTGGAGGAAGTGTGTGCTAATGCTTGTTATGCATGAGCAGATTTGGAAATAAGAGGTATTATATCCCTTTCATGCACAGGGGATTTCCTGGAATGCCTCACTAAAATTCTGTGTCAGATGCTTATGCTTTTCAGGAATGAACTGATGTCAAAGGAGTACAAAACTGTATTAAACATACAAAGAAGAGTACCAAAATGGATAGCAGGGAGTAGCAAATTCTTAAACCCTCAGGCAGACATCTGGGAAAATTGCAACTGAGTAAAGAATGTGAAACTGGGGATTTTAAAAATATGTAAGTGTTTGATATTGGGTGTTCCAGCAATCTTACTGCCTAATTGAAAGAGAAAAACACTAATGTGGAACTCTCAGATACTTTCTGTGTAACCCTCAGGATTTATGTCCTTTTCTTTCTGTCTTCCTTTAGCTGGATCCATAAACAAAGACTTCAGAACTGAGCCTTGTTCTGGACAAAAAATTATCCTCAACTGAAATATAAAACCCTAGAAATTTTTAGTTGAAATAAGCAATTATTTTGAAAAAGAGCTCACATTGTTCCATGTTATTTTCTCATTGAGGATAGTCATTCTGTTTCTTAATTTTTTGATTTTTTTTTTTTTTTTGTGGGTTTTGTTGCAGGACAGTAGCTTGAATATGACCCTTGATGCAGTCAGTTAATACAGTTGTATAGCTGATATAACTGTAAAAAAAAACCAGCTGTGAAAGAAAGAAAGGTTCCTCTAGGACTGAACCCATTAATTGTTGTGATGGGAAGAATCTAATCTCAAGGCCGTGACTTGCTCATGACCCATGCTGTTCTTCACAACACCACAAGGTTAAAGAGTTAGAAAGTTTTGTCATAAATAGTCTACAAAACAGCTTTAGTTTCCTTTAACAAATAAGAGAATTTTCAAATAATATTTAGGGAATAGCATCCTCTTGAGAAGTATAAGTGTAGGTCTTCGAATGGCTACAGAACCATTCAATTTTGTAATTACTGAGTAATGGTGTTCAGCAGGATTGAAATCATCTAGGTTGAGGCACCAGGCTGGATAACTACAGACTATCCTCCACCGGATATAATTCAAAGCAATCCATTTCAAGCCTTTAGCAAGCTGGTACATTGCAGAGAGTTTTAAATAGAAATACAGGATAATTTCACTATGAGACTAAAACCGTGCAAGGATTCCAAATATTTACTGCTGTCAAAAATATTGTATTCCACAGGCAAATGGAATATGTATTAATTTATACTAAAAAAACCCTGAAAAAATGTAGGATGTATATCTTCCACATACAAAAGTGATCCCTAGGAATTCCCTGAAATGTTTCAATAATTACAAGAAAATAAGAGAAGTTGAGAGGGTTCTCATAACTTCTGTGTTCTTATGTGTTAATATATTGATACACTTGACAAACACATAAGCATTTTCTCATTCGGATTTTTGCAAGCTGAAGCCTTTGGAACCTGGACACACACTGGAAGACGAGCAAGCCAAGTATTATGGGTGGCTACAAACTAATCTTGAGACAAATTAACCAGTGCTACCATCCACCAAACATGATTATCAGTACACTAGAACTGCCTGAACCTAGAGTATTATGGATACTTTTTTCATGGCAACCTGTGCCAGCTCATGTTCTAATTTGTTGCCCTAAAAAAATCTGTCAAACTCCCTTACTGCTAGTGATACTGCCCACTTTGTGGATCTGGGTCAATAAGATGCCAAACTGCTACATGAAAGCCAAGAGGAAAAAAAAAAAAATTGATGTAATCCCAAAAGATAGAAAGGCTGTTGCCAAAGGTCACTATAACTACTGAGACTGTTGCTATTTGGGAATGGAGTTTTAAGACACACTAGAAAAAAAGGCATAGACGGGAAAAGTCCAGTTTGCTGTTTCCTCTCTGACATACTGAACACATGCTTATGTCAATACATACCTTTCCTTGTCAACCTTTTTTCTCCCTCTCTCCTTAAAACAGCAGTTGACTGAAAGAGGTAGAAATCAGTGGCACTGGCTACATCAACTAGAGCTAGGCATAAATTGATTTGGGATGAGGAACTGATTAGAGTTCTGCTCATCCATTTGTTCTTATCCTGCAAGACTCCATTTTGTTCTTTCTGGACTAAAGGGTTAAAAGTTTGTATAACAAGTATTGTGAAATCCTGTGACTGTAGAACATCTTGAACTTCCTGTGTAGTTGCAAAAAACTATGTGGGGTGATGGAGCGCTACATTTGCAAAACTTCACCAGCCACGTTGAGGATCTTTTCAGCTGGAAGCAACAGGGATGGGACTTGCATTTTAGGATTGCTCTCTATTATGATGTTAATTGAATATTTTAGTCTGAACTGTCTCAACTGATAAGCAGGCACACATACCTGTGTGTACCTATAGTGCAGGTTTTGCCTGGAACAGAGTTAATTTTCTCCATAGTAGACATCGCAAGGCTATGTTTTGGATTTGTGCCGGAAATAGTGTTGACAAGGCAGGGATGTTTCCTGCAGGGCTCACACAGTCAAGGCGTTTTTCTGTTCCTCACACCACCCCACCAGGGAGGAGTCTGGAGGTGCATAAGGAGTTGGGAGGGGACACACCTGAGACAGTTGATCCCAAATGACCACAGGGATATCCCACACCATATGGCAACAGGCTCAGTAATAAAACTAGGGAGAAGTTTGGCCAGAGGCCACTGCTCTGGGACTGGTTGGGTATTGGTTGGTGGTGAGCAATTGTTTTCATTTGCATGACTTGTTTCTTGAGTTTCATTTCTCTTTTGTTGTTAGTTTCCTTTTCATTACAATTTGTTATTATTGTTACTATTATTTTATTTTATTTTATTTCAGTTATTAAACTATTCTTATCCCAACCCAATAGTTCTCTCACTTTTACCCATCCAATCCTCTCCCCCCTATGCTGCTGCTGGGGAGAGAGAGCAAGCAGCTGTATGGTGCATAGTTACCAGCTGGGGTTAACCACAACACTTTGTCTTTTTGAAGAATTCCAGTGTAATCTTTAGATAGTTTTCAATTTCAAAATGAAATGAACTGGGAGTACGTTGAAGTTTTCTGATGTATGCATGCTATAATGATTTGCTGAGCTGATCTTTAAGCTGTGAATAATTAATGTGGCAGAGATCTCTGGTTTTATATCTTTAACCACAAAAATCAAATCCCTGTTTTCCAAGTGGGCAAAGCCTTATATTTAGTAATAAAATCCCTCCTACCATTCACCCATTTACAGTCTCATTATACATCCACTGTTCAATTCCTCAAAACCACTTCCCATTGCAACATTACTTTGGGATGCTAGAAGTTTGTCTCTATCTCACGTCTTTTCTACTGGCTGGAAAATGACAAGCATCTGACATTTCATGACCATTGTCACATCTGAAGTCAATGGGAGCGTTTTAGCTGATTTGGTTGGATGCTCCTCCTATTTCATCATTTTATGTTGCACATTGTTAATATGTTAATGCAACTTAGCAGAGCAAGATTGTCATCTAACAAATCTGTTCTCCTGTTCTAGATTTATTGTCCATTCCGGTTTCTCTGAGTGAAGAGTCTGTCTTGGAAGGAACCTGCATTGGTTCTTTTCTGTGGTTTTACTGAAGGAAAGTGAGGAAAACAGTATTCTCAAGCCACTGTAGGAGAAAGACATTAAAACTGCCAAACAAACAGAGCAATCACATGAAGGAAAACAGAGTAACCGCTCTGGACAAAAAATACTTATAATTGAACGAATCTGTACTGTTTTAACACTCTTTGTGGAACTTAGTATTTTCATTAAAAAAATAATCTTTGTTACGCGCAGCCCCTTCATTAACCTTAACTGCTTGTTAAAAAGATGAATTCTGAACTTAACAGGATATGTTACCCATTCAACAAAATAATGTTAATTATACTTTTAATGCAATTGGCTTCTGTTTATAAAGTAGATGACCGCAGGAATGGTCTGCTCCATTATATCAAATTCTGTATATACCAAGTGAAAACAGGAGAGTGGTCGCTTAGCCACTGTGCAAAGCTTGGAGTTTGCTATAGCCAAGCATCATATTCAGTTGCTACTTTCCTTTTTACTTCTCCAAGCACTTATGGATTAGAGAATTGTGAATTACTTATTTTGTCTTCTTAAAATTAGAAGTTTTCAAACTAATTAGACTATTAGATTTTTGTCTCCTTTTAAACAGTATGTCAGATGAAAAGTCTGGCAAAGTTATGTTTTGACAGTGAGGATTGCTGATTATTTGGGAAAGATGTATTGTTTCTAAATGATTCATTAAGCTTGAATTTAACTCTCATTTTATTCTGCAATTTTTTATCCTCATCTCTCTGAGTGCATATCACAACTTTAGTTTCTAATAACTGAAAGGCAGTTTTGACTAGCAAAAGTGATTCCTTTGCTCTACAGGAGAATGATGAAAGATCAGTTGCTGTGCTTCCACTGATAAGTGACAAATTATTCGCACGGCTCAAAAAATCTTGAAGGTTATTAAAAGACCAATTTCCAGAACACAAATTTGAAGAAAATGAAAAGAACATTATGATACATATCTGTCGGAGAACTCACTGAACAGAAGAAATCATCTAACAACAGAAACATTTTCTGTGTAAAGAAAATCCAAATAGATTATAGGGACAAGAAAATAATGTCAAATGAATGCTCAAGTAAATTCAAAAGCAAAACTTAATGCAAGTAACTTTCTGTTCTGCAGTTAAACCAATGAAACAAATGACAATTTCCCTATAATTATGCAAACATACATGGGAAGAAAAGACTAGAGAAACTGAAAGGCCTGAAAAAAAGTCTCTGAAAGTTCTCCAACTGCTAAAGTCAAGTGGATGAAAAAAAAATGCCCAGTCACTCCAATACTTTCCCATTTTATTTGAAATTTAGATTCCTGATTCTCTACATTCTTAATGTGTTTTAATAATCACTGGATAGTGATTTGTATATGCCTGCATAACAAGAACTATGATTTGAGAAGAAAAAAATGAGCATTCATATCCAAACATCTGATCTTTACTGGGAAATGTTCTATAATTTATCACAACATTTATAGAGGAAGTAATTCTTATAAGCACACGAAATTATGAGTGTCTCAGTGAAGGATTTTCATGAAATAAGTACTTACTACTGTGGGATTTAATGAGCCTATAAGTTTCTAAAATTGAACATGGAAAAAAAGGAAGATCCAAAACTGCTAGTTCCTGTAGAAAACATTCATAACTGTCAAGTTTTTGGCCTTGAGTTTATAAATATGTGAAGAAGAGGGTTCTCCCTTCAACATTTCTTACATATGACCATGGAGGTTTATTATTTTATGTAATTTTCCTGGTAAATCCCTGCTTGAATGGTGAATACTCTTAAAAAGCACTAATTACCTATGAAAGCTACTTCTTACCCAAAGGGAAGATGGAATTTTTTTAGACTTCAATCTATGTGAAATTTTGCTGAGGTAAATAAAACCAGTTTATTTACACTGAAGTTTAGCAAACATTGCTTGAACTGTACTGTCTTCTCCATTTATCTTTATCTTTGTATACATCCAAAAATATTGTGTCTGTTGGATGTAATGTGACTAAGCATAATATTAAAAAAAAAAAAGACTCAGACTTGGTAATTAAATCAGAAGATTACTGTAAAGTAAGGAGGTACATATAAGGATTCTAGAAAGAAATTAACAGCAGGTCCAGAATGTTTTTTGTACACAACCTAATAGCACTTTCTTTTCAGTCATGTACATCTCATTGAAGTTTCCCAATGAAATGCAATATATTGATATTTTCCTCTTTAACATCTACCTTTTCGATTTGAAGCGCAATATTTTTCTTTACAAAACTACCAAATTTCAGTTATACAAAATGTACCTCATAATTCAAAGAAAGAAATAAATTTGATAATCTGTGATGACAAGATTGAAAATTACCAGAACTTTGTTTTATGGGTTTGTTGTGCTTTGTTTTGATGTATTTTTAAAGAAGACTATTCCTGCAGGAAATCAGCTACAGCTTCTGATTTAGTTTAAATAACATTTTACTTTGATGGGAATTGTCAATTTATTTTTCTGTGTTACGTCTAAATTTTGCTATATTCAATATAACTCAGATAGGAATTATTGTCTCATATAAGAGAGAGCTCCTCTCTATATCTGTACTTCAATTAAAACACTGATTAAGCCTAATACTCAGTAAATGTTTTCCATGTATAATGAGAATAATGAAGCTCTTCTCTTTATGACTAGAAAGTATGTAATAAATTGAAGTCAACATGACTGATCAGAGAGAGTCACATTTCATGGACAAGGTAGATCTTGGGTTTTTTGAAGTGGGATTCTCTGGCCAAATGAAGAGTGAGAATGAGTTTTGCTGCACCAACCTAAAACTTCAGGAGAAATAATAAAAGCAAAAAAAATCTTGGGCAAATAAAAATTATTTTTCGACCCAGAGAAGTGTATTTGGGTTTTGGAAATATTTAAAATAGTTAGCTACTGGTATGTTTTTGGAAATAGGTCTTTGCAAACAGCAACATTTAGAACATTTCCCTTTTAAGATTTTATGGGGTCTTTTTCTTTGAGTGAACTTAAGATCCATTAACAGGCTTCTGTGAGCCCCAAACATCATGCTTTTAGTGGAAGAAATATGTGGATATGAGATTTCACAGAATTTTTACCATGCCTTTATATTAAGTGCTCTTTTTTTTTGACCTGTGATCTGTTAGCTTTCCTCTTATTATTTCATGTCAGTAAAGGAGTTCTCTCAGGAAAGATGGATGGCCAAGCCCATTTGAAATTTTTGGAAATATCCCTTGAGTTTTTAAGAAAGCTCAGGAGGGAAAAGCTCTTTGCAAAGAAGTTTGGTTCCACCTCTCTGCTCTCCAGAGACACTTAATGTTCGGAATAGAATATTTCTATTTAATAGGGCTATTGTGGAGCAGGAAATCCAGACAGAACCCCAGGAACCCCATCAGGTTGGTTTCAAAGTTTTTAGAAAAAGGTTGCAGCTGAAAATTAGGACAACACTTGGCTAAATTCTGAAAACTTCCGTTGCAAACTTGAGAAAAAGGGGCATCCAATCACTACTAATTTCAAAAATCAGAAGGAGAAAGATTTTGTCTTAATATTGAAAAAATTCTTTTTTATTGTATCTAAGAAAATATTTGGGGTTATTTCAGGTATTAAAGTTAAAACAATGAGATATTTGAAATAAAATGCCCTTTCAAGGAACCAAATATTTGGCTTCAATAAAAAAGCTTTCAGATTTGGAGGAAAAGGGAAGGATTTTTATCTCCTTCCTCAAGTGAACACAGTTTCTGCAGATTCGTTTGTCAGGCCTTTAGAGCTGAATTTAAAATATTTTGCTGAAAAAACATTTTTGTGACAAACAATCTACCTTCATGAAGCATCTTTTCAGGCTGAAAAGGATCACTTCAGGATATTTATTTCCTGATCTATTAAACCGAACTTTCAATATCTCAGAAAACAAGGCATTTTTAGGAAATGGAGGACACAGCAGACATGTCTGGGATTTTTTTATGTTTTGTCTCTAATTTTGGAAGAAAAATGAAAAATACTGATTTTAGGCTTACATGCTGTTTTTTGCCTTGGGTGAAATGAGACAAAGGTTTCTATAACCACATTAAAATAGGCCTTATAAAAGAAATATAAGTTCAATGCTAAGGGTAGAGTTACAAATCAAACACAATAATCATCAAATTGTCATCACTTCAGGACACATCATACCCTTCATCTGCATCCTTTATAATTGAATAGAGCTGCCCACATACTCTGAGGGGAGAATATGGCTGCGAAATACTGAAAAACTTGCATATGTATTCTCTGGAGATTTATGGGCAATTCAGGAATTGATTATCCCTTACTGAAAGTAATGGTTATATTACTAGATTTTTTAAAAGAAAATTCCTCTGCTGGTTTGGCTCAATTCTTCTTTGGATTTAACACCAAATAGGACACCATTACTGAACTTTTTATTCAGGAAAGTAACTACTTGCTCTCTGTTTTCACCAACTATATTAGTGCACATAGAACACATTAAGCAGGTGATCTGCAATATTTTGAAAGTTATGCTCTTCTGTCACTTTACTGCTAGAGAGAAAAAAGGCTGCCTGAGGAAACCAAGTGGATGGAGCTGCTTGGAAAAGAGCAGCATCACTGAGAGAAATAACGAAGATGTACCCAGCTGTTACATGTAATGACACAGTATGATTTCCAGAGGCTGGGCAAAAATTTCTTCAAATAGAAATCATGGATGTTGAAAATAAGTAGGTGAACAAGAGCTCTCACTCTGCATATAAATTTCACCTGAATGAATGCAGTCAGGATGGATAGCGACATTACATGGGAATCATTCTTACTGTTAGGCAGGTTGAAAGAAACACTTCTGGTTCATTTACCCTTCTTTCACTGTAGATATATCAGTTGAAGCCACACAATTAACGTGTATTTTGGATAGCCTAAAAGATCAGCTGTGTTCAGCATCCAGGCTGTACCTTAAAACTGTGGACAGAGAAGTAAAGAAGTCTATTTTTTAAACCCTCAGGATTAATCTCAGTGTGAGGTCCTATCAGCACTGTGTAGTACAAATATCAGACCATGACTACTATCTATAATGTTTTAAAATTTTAGATTTCAGTTTAAAAATTAGTATTTAAAGAATATATATTTTATGATGTATGATGAAATCAGCAGCTTGAATATTGGGGGTCAAGGAGAAGCACAGAACAGGGATACGTCATTTCACTTACAGCTTTTCTTGAAATTCATCTTGATCAAAAGGGGGGGAATCTCACTTCCAACAACATTAAAAGATTTTTAGTTTATAATTTCTTTCTGCTGACATCACTTCCAGATAAATAATAATGTTTTCATGATGTAAGCAACTGTTTTTCTAGATTAACTTTGGATCAGATTCTTTTCGAGGTTGAATGGAAAAAAACATTTAAAGGAAAATCATTCTCAGCACTAATTAGTGCTGTGTTTTTTTCTGTGGCAGGTTGACCTCTCTGGCTCGGATTTCTTGTGGTATTGATTAAGACTGTTTGCACAGTGGCAAGTCCTAGACAGGAAATAGTTTTAACCAAGAGGAAAATTGATATTAGGCAGGATTACACTTGCAGTAAAATTTCAGTCTGAATTACATCCTTATGGTTAATTTATGTATCCTCATGAGATAATAGGGGCACTTTAGTCTGAAAAAATAAGAAAGGTACAGCCTTCATTAACATTAAAAGCCATAAAGATTTAGCTAAGGTTTTAATTTTTCAAATTTTTGCAGCTGATATTTCAGCTGCAAAAATAACACTGTAAGCATTCCAGACAAGGTTATGTAGGTTATGTTCATCTCAGTCATCACTATGTTCTTATTTAATCAGATTGATTTAAACTAGGTTGTAAACAAATGCAAATTTGCTAGAGTAGAAAAAAAAGGCTTTAGTTTTGAACATTCTTCTCTGCCACTCTATAGATTTATGTTCAATGTCTACTTTGCAGAAGCTGTTTCCCTGTTGGAAAGTCTTGAATTGTGAGATACAGGAAGAACAGGAGTTCAGAAAGTGATTTACCTTGTGAAACAGGCAAAGCTATCACAAGAAAAAAAATATTGCTTGCCTTCAAAGGCATCGTACCAGCAAAAAAGTAAGGTTGTGAAAAGAAATTTGAGAAGGGCTTTGTAGTTTATTGTTTTGACATGTTTTTTTCAGAAAGGGAATTTCTCTGCCCTGCCTTTTAAACCAGCGCTGTTTTCCTCCTCCAGTAGTCTTAAGATAAAAATCAGAGATTTGGGCTTTTTAGGTTGGGTGATTTTTTTTTTTTCTGGAGATAGGTCAACTAATAGAAGAAAGCTTTTACCAGACAATCTTGGTTATAACTAGTTTCACATGCTTTAGGTGGGACGTGATATCTGTGTGGTCACTATTGTTGTTTACATTATGAAGAAGAATTTCTTCTTGAATTGATGCAAATATTTTTTCCTTTCACTTCGAAGAGAATGATAACCTTGTATAGTTCCCCATTTAACCCCTTTTTTCTAGCAAATTTATTTGAACAATATGGATGAACTAACCTGGAAAAAAACATTAGTTGAGTTTCAAGTGTATCGTTGAACTTGTCTTTTGTAATTTTCAAAGTGAAGCCTTAGAAATAGTTTCTAATAATCAAAGTTCCTACTAGTAACATTGTACCACAACAGGTATATAAATCTTGTTATGTAAAAGAGCATTAATACATTTCTCTCATAGAAACTTTGGTAGCAATAAAGATATACTTTAGTTTTGGATTATTGCTACATATCAAATCCTAAAGACAAACTTACTCTTCAAATAACACAAGAATAAAATGTGTTTTCATTTTGTCTTCTTGATCCCAAGAAAGTGACACATATGGTCACTTCCGCTGATGGTGGAAGTTTTCAGCAGAATTTACCCTTTCTCTTAGAAATATAATCAAGGTAGAAATCAGTCACATTATTTACGTTGGAGAGAGAACAGGTTGCCCCTTTTTCTTCACTTTCCACTACAAACTGACTCAGTGCTCTAAAACGGATGTAGTTCATTCTGATTATTTCTCATGGTTTGAGCAATTAGGCATTTCACTTTGCTGGAAAAACACAGTGTTGAAAAATAAATAACCCGACACAGTAATGACAATGAATCAATGAAAGAGGAAACTACTGTGCCTGCTATTTTCCTTACTTGCTAATCTATATTTTCTAAACTGAGAAAAGGTTACAAAGTGTATAATGACTGTGCTTTTACCTACGCACTGCCGTTGTGTATATTGCAGTGTTGTAGGAGTAGAAGCACAATTCTGATGCATGATTTCATAATTAATCTTTAAAGAGCTTAAAAATATTTTTCCTTAGGTCTGTGTTAATAGCATTATACAGCATTAAAACAAAGAAAGAAAGAAGGGTTGTATTTTTACAGTGTGCTCTGTTTGAAATTGATGCATGGGCCAAAAGATTAAAATATGATTTTCATTCTGAATGAGAATTCTGTTTACACCATTGGTAAAATGCAATCATGTAATTAATTCCACAGAAATCAAATGTTGAAGTACTTATATCCTGTCACTTGCTTCTGAATTTGGTGCCCAAGCTGACTGTGGAAACAAATGTAGAGCTGGAGGGAAAAGTAAACTGCATATGTGATTTGAGGACAACAGATGGTCCAGAATGGGGAAGTCAGTACAAAGATTTTTTTAGATCTTAAAACTATTGATATGTTAACACATACCACACAGGGTAACACCAGGAAGCTAGAGAGAACTCATTGAAATAGAGGTCTGCAATCTTGGAGTTGTGTGGAGTCCTGGATTCCTTGCAGAAGTAGCCCCATTAAATTGATTCCCCATGGCCAAGGTTATCAATTAAAAAGTAAATCAGTTCAAATGGCAATATTTGATGTCTTCCCTCCAGGAATGCTACCATATAAAGAATGCTTATGTAACCTATGAAATACCATGTGCTAAAATTATATTATGTGCATACTATTTATACATAAAATTTATATCATGCCTACGTAAATAGAAAGTATTTTTTAAATTATAAAGAAATTTCCTTGTGTTTTATATCACTTTGTGAAATTAGAAGGCATTTAGTTGAATGGAAAGAAAATTTCAGCAAAAAATCAAAATAGAAGTTCATTACATTGTCTGAGGCAAGCCTAAGAGAAATCCTGTAATAGACATGGTTCCATGAAAATGTAAGAAAACCTGGTAGAAGAGACCATATGTTCTATATGGGCAGTATTGTCAAAATACTGGAATTAGGATCTGTGAGTCAGATGAGGCCAATGTGTTTTCCTGCGAGGAAAACATGCCATAAACACACATTCATACTCAATCAAATGTACATCAACTTGACTTTCAAACGGACATGTTGCGTGTTCTTGCAGTGGTGCAATGCATTTCAAACTAGGGAAACACAACCAGATCATACATTGACTGTGTAATTTCACTTGCATCCCTGGTAAAATGATGCAAGTTCCCTTCTCACCTATCTGCCATAATGGTCAGAGTGGCAAAAAAAGAGTAGATATGCTCTAGGTTCTTTCTAGAGAAGCCTTAAAATCCCTTGTTATCATAGCAGAAAGGATGAGATAGAAGCCTGCACTCAGACTCATTTAAATAACCATTTTCAGAATCTGTTGAGCTTTTGACTGATCACATATAGCATACATAAACCCACTCTGTGCTGTGACAGCCTCTCCTGGTCTGATAGATAAAATTTATTCTGTCATCTCATATGTGTAAAACAGGGAGGCATGGACTTGCTTCTTTCTTTTCTTTGTCAGAGGGAAATACAAAGTCTGGCTTTTTTGTTTCATTAACATGCTCAAATCTGACTTTAGGTCTGTAGAAAATCAAACCTGATTTTCTACATCTGTAAAATTCTGTAAAAAACACAGAAGCACTGTTAACTTTTATGACTGCAGTAAATATTCAAAACCTTTATCAATCACACTTATGCATCTAAAAAAGTCCTTTAAATGTTTCATTTTAAAAAGTAAATGAAGATGGTGGTTTGATAAATGCTTTAGAGCTGTTATCATCACATGGAAATAATTGCTAATAACATTACACTTTGCCATTGGCAAATCCAGCAGAAAGCTCTGGGGAAAATAATTTGCTCTACTCTGCTAAAGTACTTTTGTAAAATATCTCATCACTCTACCAAGCAAACAAAGCATTGCAGAGGTGTTAAGCAGTAGGAAAATATATGCCCAAATACATATTTTAAAGAGATGGAAATAAGAGTAACAGAAAATTCACCTCCTTGGCTATAAATTTGGGAGATGGGATTTTCAAATGTACTTCACAGACTCTGTTACACAAGTCCCAGAAAGATCCCTAAGGATTAGCCAATGAAAATAGAGTCAAACACTATCAAGTATCCTTAAGAAAACATTGTAGAAAGTAAAAAAAATTAAGTACCTAATTTTACTTTACAAGTATATTTAAAATGATAATTTTTTTCTCTTTAATCCTATACACAGTGCAAATTTCTTTTGTTATCTGGTGGGGCTGCAGTACAGATTCTCTGATTCAATCCATAGTAACTAGGTCTTAATTTGTCAATAAAACTCAGCTTGAATCACTATTAGTGCCAAATTAAGTGATCAGACTTCAGTAGTATTCATCTCAGGCAGAATGAGCCTTTTTGAAAACCTGAACCTGACTTACGTGCTGAAGTACAAAGATTTGAAACTTACTTTAAAGTTCAAGCAGTTAATTGTTCATTTGCCTATTTATTTTGTCATGAAATATACTGAAATACAGGATTACCACACAAATCAAGAGGTCATTGAAATCTAGGTAGTCAAGGTATACTGGATCATCCCTGTGGTATTATTAAACACATAGGACATATGAATATGGCCTGTCCTGCTGCTGAACTTTCTGCAATCACAAATAGTATTATATCCTCTTTGCTTATTCTCACAATACATTTAGTTTAATTTAGGATTATTGCAGTAGCCATCTAAGCTACTTAGGACAATTTAAGAACCATATGTCTACTGAGCAGAGGTTTCCGTTCTAGATATATACTACTGGCTTTCATGACTATCCTCATCCTAGTGTTTTGTAAGCCCCATTCACTGGGGTCTGTGTAGCCCATTTTGATCCTCACACAGGGACTGAGAGCTAAAAATAGCTTTTCATGCTTTCAGCCCTAACCTTCTGTAACCTTCTGGTTCAAGTCTGCATTTGGAGAAGAGAACAAGATGTATCAAAAAATAGAGGGAGCTTCTGTATCTATATTCCAGTATTTATTAGGTAGCCTCAGTGTTTCTGAGCTCTAATTATCAGTTTCAGAGCAGCTAGCCTTTATTTTATTAAGGACTAAATATTTCCAAGTTGTAAATATCCTGAGCCAAAGTATTTTTCTTACCCAGAAACTGTCCGTCTTTTACAGCTATTTTGGGCTCTGGGAAGCTCACAAATGGAATTGAATGTGATCTATTATGAAACATGCTGTTAAAAATAAAACATTAGAAATAGCACGTTTCTATCTAGCAGGGAATGATTGATTATTGCAGCATATAAAAATCAGCATGTTTACAGAATAACTGTAAAGAACCACGTTAGAGTTGCTGTACATAAACCCAGAATCTTTTGTTGTTTAAAAGGATATAGACTTTCCAAAACAAGGAGGTGGCTACCTAGAAAATAATTTAAGATGTAAGGGCAGAAATGGTGATATTTCTTGTGTCATATCAGATTCAGTTTTCTTTTTTTAGATATATTTACACCCGTCAGTTTTTCAAATACTTGTGTTCAAGAATATCCACTTCGTTACTTATCATCTGCTGTTGTGAAACCTTTTCTCATCTTAGAAATGTCTGATGGAGAAATGTTCAGAAAATAACTTTTAAAAATATTTCTTACCCTGATATTTTACTAAACCTTTCTATCTTCTCTTCCACAATATGAAAGAGGAGAAACAGAACTGAAAATGAGACAGCACGTTTTACTTTAGCTGGTTTAGGTAATACCTACCTTTGCATTTGTGGGGGTAATTTTGCACTTCATTCCAATTTATTTGTTCTAACTCTATTCTTGACATCATAACCATATCCCTGGGGCAAAAAATCCATTTAAAACTGGAGCACACACCTATTTGATCCTAGTACCACTGCAAATTGAGTTAGGGTATCCTGCTCTGCTGCTCTTATGGTGACATTACAAACAACTAGAGAAATGTAAACAAGGTTCCTCATGGAGGTGAAAAAAAAGACACCACCAGACTTGAAAACGTTACAATTTCTGCCATAAGGCCTTCCTGTTTTGACAATGGAACATTGTTGCCTAGTAAAATATACTATTGTTAAACATGTCTCAAAAATATCTGTGCAGTATTGGAAGAACAACATAAAAACTGCTGAAGCTACAAACCTTGATTTTTATAGTATCTGTGTCTCTTCTATTAAATGAAAATGCATAAACTGGAAGTCAGGTTTAACACTAACATAGATGATTATAATCTACTGATCTTCAATTATGTTTTCCCTTCCATGTCACAGGTGAATTTGACCTTGTATTCAGTGTGTAATATTGAGTAGGCAAACAAATAATCATGAAATGCATGTAGACAGCCACATTGAGTTTTAGTTAGACAAATTTAGACTTTTTGTGGAAGTTGTTTTATTTGTATGGTTCTTTACTCAATTTTTTTTAAGTTTCCTAACAGAGAAAGTGATGGTTATGGGGAAATACTCCCTGCTAGTATGGAATTAACAAGACAACTGATACTGTGAACTGAAATTCTTCACATTCATGCACTTACAGACAGATTTTGAAAGCTATATTTTTTTCCAATTTCTCATAGGCTTTGTGATATATTGTACTTCGAAATTGAAAAGCAGGCACATGAATCTATACAGTTTCAACCTTTTCATTCAAGTGTTTATGAAAGAATTTGAGTTTGAAATGCTCAAGATTCTGCTGTTGCTATTTCTAAACCCAAATCTACACCATACTGGGGGCCTATAATTTCGTGACTGATTGTCGTGAACGAGCATAAGAATATTAAAGAAAAATGAAATGGGAGCTCTATGAGTTCAATGTTTTCAAGAAATTGTAGAAGCTCTTCACCAATATATTTATCCTTAGGAATAATTATTATTAGAATATCACTAGAAGGACAATGGTTTCACCAATTCCTTTCTCTCACAATGCGTTTTCTACCACATCTGCATCTTCTGAATACTTTTTCCATCACTCTTCATCCCAAACTTTTAATGATTTATAGTAAAGAATATGTAAATCAAAAAGTTGATGTTAAACTAAAGCAGATCCAAATTAAGTTAAATGCTTCTACTGATTTCCATTGATTTCCGATTTGCAGCTTTTGCGGAGGTTCTGACTCTGCGGAGTCCCAATTCACGGTAGAAAGAGTTTTTCTTTTCTTAATTTCAAAAGTGTTCCCAGATTGGGAAAATTATTTCCCACCTGGTTCTAATAATAGCATGTTTGAGTGGGTTGTGCTTTCATACCTACTGTGTCTGAGTGCTTTGCCAACAGTTAAATCAGGGTAACCTACCTTAAGTTCTTAAAAAGCCTGGCTCTTGTATAAGTGCACCAGAAAACTATATGAATAAGAATAAACTCATAGCCAGTGAATTGTACCCCACTGGCCAGAGAGGACCGAAGTTTACTTTGTCCCTTGGATTGAGCTGGGCATTTTCTAAAATAATTGTTAAAGGAAGTAGATCTCTGAATTCTTGGAATTGCCTGCACACAGTGAGAAGAAAGTTACAGAGTCACTTCAGTGGCAAATTGCAGAGGAAGCTGGTTGCTGAGTATCTTCAGTCAAGGTTGTAGGGTTGAGACACAATGGGACTCATATTACAGTACTTATTCTGGGATTTGTGGCTATAGTTGTGGACACTGAGCAGTCAAAAAAGAGGATGTATGAAATTGTAGCTCCATCAGTCCAGTCAGATTCAGTGTCACTTTCTGCTTTAGAAGGTCAGGGAGAATTTACTTGTGGCAGAATTAAGAAATAAAAGAAATTGGTTAGGGAAAATGTAAAATATTAAACACAAACTCTGGCTCTTTTGATTGGTGGTGTCTATTCGTGTATCTGTGTGACAGAGAAAGCAAAATTTTCCAGCTTCTCTTGATAAGCTAGTAAACTCTGTTTCCTGGTTGTATCTGAAATATTTAAACACAAAAAAGATAACTGTTGCTTTCAATTTCTTTCCTAACATTTGAAAGTCTGTTTCTTTTTTAACTCTGTCGAAGACTTCGGGGAAAAAAAAATTAAATTCTTGCTCAACTAAGCAGGTTTCATTTTTTTTATAGGATGAATAAATTCAAACAAATCTGTTCCTCTCTTTCAGGATAGTGGATTTCCTTGTCAAAATGCTGAAAGATCTGTTGCTCTCTTTAAGCTCAATGAGAAAACTGCTTAAGAGATTTCAAACTTTATGTGGTCATCTATTAGTACAATTTTTTTCTAAGATACATGAATCTTATAATTTGGGTTCTGAGGTATGACAACTTTGTTCATCAGACAAAATCACTGAAAGAAAACTCTTAGGGAAATCTCATCAAAATATATGCATTTGTGATCATCACGCATGTATATTCAGAGTTTGAATGAAATTAATTTTTTAAGTACAAATCACTCAGTGCAGTTCTGTGATAATAATTCAGTGCAGCAGCTTTAATATAGAATTTGGTTTTAAGTGCCATGAAGTGATTTTTAGCAGGATTTTGGGTTTCTCTTTAGTCAGCAGAAAAACCATATATTTCATATATACATTAAAGCATCTATAAAAATATTCACTTTACTACCTAGTACACATGGTAATATTTTTGAGGGGCTCAAAATTCTCCTCTAAGTAAAGAATAAAGTGTGCAAAGTTACCAGTTGAATTTATCTGAAAAATTTTGTACTGGAAGAAAAACCTTGAAGATAACTGGAAAATAAAATCATATACATCCATATGAAATCCATGTGAAAGGCTGGTTACCAAACACGTATACTTCATAAGACAGCTCTTCCTTTTTCCTGTGTTTCTTTCTAATTTCTGCTTTAAAATGCGCTGACTTTCTTACGTGTGTGTATGTGTGATGCACCAGGGAAACCTAGACTGGATGACTAAAAGCTGTTCTTTCAGAATATGCTTGGGCAGGATTGTCTCACCTAGCAAATGGTGATTGTTGGCATTTTAGGTCTCAGAACAAGATTATACAAGAATCTTTGGCATCCAGGCAGGCGACTGGATGAACCTTTCTCCCATTTTTCACTGGGGTAGAAGTAAAGAAGGGCTCCAGGAGGGGTGGAGAGCAGAGCGCTCCAGTTGGTTCTTTCTCACCGCCTGCCATGTCTGTTAACTGGAACAGTTCTTTTGTTACGAGGGACACTGATATCAAATGAGAAGTGGACTCAAGAAGGATTTAGCAAGCAAAGTTTTGAGGTCAGTCATGAGAGTTTTGGCAGGGCTATACTCTAGAAGTATACAGAGGTGTATAATAGGAGATCTAGCCATGGACCAGGGCCTCATTGCCCTGGGTGCCTCTTGAAGACTGGATTTCATTCTTACTATGGCACTAGCCAGCTGTCAAAAATTGTTATAAACACTTTAATAAATGGGATAGGTATTCCTTTAGTCTTATTTAGAAGTTTTATTTGTTATTGAGCAAGCCATTATGGCAAAAACCCAGGACAGAAGAACTTAAATTATATGTAGACTCAAATAATCACTTTTTAAGGCTACCTGGTGACAACAAATCCCCAATATCCTACATTGCTGGCCTACTATGAGAAATACACCTTATTCTTTTAAAAAGCTAAAGTGAACTTTCATACTCTTTTTTTTTTTCCCTTTGTCTAACTGTCTCCCTGTCTTTCAGTTGTTGAGTAAGAATTTAGCTTATTTTGGGGTTCGGTGTATTTTTTAATGAATTCAACTCGCTTGTTTGTGGAAGGTGATAATTTCTGATCTGTTCATCCGCTGACATAACAGTGACATACTGCAAACCATGAAATCCCAGAGATTTCCCCTGTGATTATTTAAGACACGTTGCTGAAAATCATACCCTATGAAATTAAAATTATGTTACCCTTATAAGCAGTGCTAAGATTCTGTTAGGCTTAAGCTTCATTTTTGTAAGGATTAATGTTGGAAATTGAATTGCTCTCCCTCCACTGGAATGGAGTTAGTCCCTAGTAATCATATTTTTCAAGGTCTCATATCCAATAAATTACTTCTGCACTTGCAGAAATTTCATTGCTCAGTGTGCCATGTTCTACCAAATTCCAGCTGTTTATATATTCCTACCAGGAAAAAAAACATTTTTAAAAACTTGCCTTATTTGTATGTGGGCCTATATATTAAACCAGCAGATGTTATGTAAATATTTTTGTTTGTCCTTCTTTTCATACATTATTCATAAAAGTACAGTCTAAGGATGTTTAAGAGCTCATCCAGTGAAGCTCCACACTGAAGGCAGAATCGGATGTATCATATAATTCCTGACAATTGTTTGGATAACCTGTTTGTGAGATGCACCAGTGCTGAGGGACTTAGCCTCCCAAGGAGTTTATTTTCCGGGGTAATCTATCACTAACTGTGTTGTTAGAGGTTTGGGGTTTTTTTTATATTTTGATTCTTTTTAATGCCTAAACAAATTCTTCCTTGCTACTTTTGAAGTCTATTGTGTCTTCTACTATTTCATATCATTCTATTAAACTATAGAAAATATTATATTTCTTTTTGTAACAACCATTTACACATTTGAAGACTGAGATAATCCATCTTGAGTCAGGGAGAAGCATCAACCCTCCTCTTTCTGGAGGGTGTCAATTCGTTATAATTTAATGCTTAAATTTCAATGTTTTTCTCGCTGCTTTCATTTTTCCATTCATTGAAGCTTCACCACTGATATTTGTCCATGGTCCTGTAGCCTAGAGTGAACCTAGGAAATGCTGAAAGAACTTAAGGAAACACCAGGCTTACCCACCTTTAAGCATATGTCCTTAGGCCCATCCTGCTCCATACAAGGATTTTCTGCTTGGTGCATAGTTCCACTATGACACACATGCTTTGCCACATGCAGATACCACCCAGCAGAGGCACAGCTGATACCATATCATCAGAGATGCTGAAATGGGGAGTCTGACTTTTAAAGTAATCTTATTTGTGTTGAGTGTGTTTTCTTAGCATTCTAATTTTATCACACCGTGAATGCACCAGCTGGAAGCAATGTCTGACAGTTGATTTCAGGAAATTTTATTGCATTTTTAAACCCAGAACAGAATAATTGTAGTCCTGCTCAGCCAAAGTTCTCATAAAACTGTTAAGAATAATGTGTATGGAGGGTGCTAAAGCTTAAATAGTTCTGAATTTCAGTATTGTGTTGTGTTGTGTCCTAGGAATGCTATGTTTTCTTCTGACTGTTGCAAATATTTTCTTCAGTGTCCACCTACATTTCGAATCCAGCCTGCAATTTTAAAATAAACAAACAACTTGTATTAAAATGCTTTCAAATTATGGGGTTTTTCTCCAGCAGTTGTGCAAATGTCCAGCTGTAGAAAGACAGGCTCTGGTACATCTTTGTGTGAGTCTCTGGTGGAGTTAAAAAGTAATCATAATCTTTGAGGGAATATGCAAATTAGAGCACTAGCACAATATGATGATATTATCTGAAACAAATGTTTTTTAATGGTTACACTGGGTCACTCTCAGCAGTGCAGAGAATGAAACTGCAGAATAACTTGACACAAAACAATTCATGTGGCATTCTTGACTGGGTCAGTATATAAGGAGAAATTAGACTGTGATGAACCACTGTTTCTACTTTTTTACTTTAAGGCAATCCCATCTTTTGAAGTTAATCTCAAATGGTAGACTCTGGACCACTTCACAAATTATCTACCTTTCTTATGTATTTCTCACCTATTTGAGAGACAGAATTGCTGACAGTGTGTTTCTATTCATTGTGGCTTATCAAGAGAAGATATTTTCATTTATGGTATCTCATTCTTCAGTCCGCTGAGTTAATTCTTGACTTGCAAGGGTGAAAATAAAAAATTAACACTATTGCAGTTAAATTACACTGATGTAAACACTGAAAATGAATAGTTTGATATTTTTTTGTAAAAACTAGAATTTCTGCACCATAAATCTGGGATGGTTTCTGAGATTGGGAACATTCTAGTTTGTATATTGTTTTTTAGCTTGCATCACTATGATCTTTGCGGGAAAGCTTTACCATTCCTGAAAACCTATTCTGTTATCATACCAAAGCCGTGGTATGATAAAGCCCTCTGCCACATCTGAAAGAAAAAAACACATGATCCCATCTTGAAGACTGTCTCATTTTATTTTTCCACTTAGCTTTTCATGCAACATCGTTGTGTTTCTTTGAATAAGTGTGGAGGGCATTTATAGAAGGACTAGATTAAAGGATCTCTTTAAAATCCATGAGTTTACAGAGCTAGATGGAAACAAAATGTTCATTGTGATATAAACCATAAGAAAAAAAAGTAGTTTAAGAAAGTATATTGTGCTGTTCCAGTATAGTATCAGACTCTTTGATTTTGACAAAAAATAAGACATAACATAAACAATAAAACAAAATCGAAACTTAATATTTTTACTTTCTTTCCCCTTATTACATATACTTAATCTCTCATTATACTCAAGATGTCTTATTTATGGGTTAGTGAGGGAGGATTGAAGACAGAAGGTGCTATACAGAGCACTCTAATTGCAAGTAGTTCCACCTCTGGCCTGTCTTGAAAGCTTCGCAAAGATCAGCACCATTTTATTTGCAGCTGTCAAATGAAAAATCTGTTGAAAGCTACCAACAGTTTTATATTTTAGTGTGTAGTCCATTTTATCTAACTGTATAGCCAGTTAGGAAAAATATCTGTTAGTTAGAGAAACACTGCAATTTCTGAAGTTCGTAGTCAAACCTAGCTGAAAACTCCACTTCTTGTAGCAAAACCATCATTAGGAAAGCTCCTTCCACGTAGACACAGAACTCTGCTCTACACTTTGTGCTGTGCTAGTCAGTCTCATTTTCTTCTAGTTATACGTGACCTGTACTGCCATGGCCTTCCTCTTGCAGTTCTGTCATGCAGGGGTATGAATAAGACTTGATTTTTTTTTTGGCATTTGCAATCTCTAAGCACATGCCAAGGAATGGTCACTCTGGACAAAGGTTTCTTACACTTCCCATCACTTCTAGAATGGCTCCAAGCTCTCATCTAAAACTTCTTGAAACATCTCATCTACACACCTCTAACAAGACCTGTTATCCAATGCCAGGAAAATGTAGCAGAGGGAGAGGCCATTCCTTTCATAGAAAGAACAGGCTCACGTTCTGAAGTACCAAAGATGGGTTTGGGGCCAAATTATAAGAAAAAGTGAAACTGGACACAAATTTAAACATCATCTTTTGCAATTTTGCTTGAAGATTCTAGTTAGTTCTCACAGAACCTAAACGAATCTATGAATCTATAAGGACGTGCTGCTGTATCTAAATGAAAGCGATTTCCTTTAAACAGACGCATGATGTGGTAATGGACTTATTTAGAAAACTATGATCTTGTACTCATGGGTATCAAAAACAGGCCATAAATTAAACACTTGAAGGTGATAACAGAATCGAGAGATTAATTATTCTACATGAATAAAGCTTATCAAACTATAAACAGTTACATACACACAAAGCTGAGCTATGAGAAAATCATGTAGAACAATCAAGGTGAAATAATCTGCCAAGGAAGGTCTGTTCCTTATGCAACAATCCTGAGGTTCTGAAAAAACAGATTGAAAAAAAGCACCTAAAAGAAAACAACTTTAAAGACTTACATTTCTATTCTGAATTGATTTTTTTATCACTCCTCTTGTCTGTCCTCTTAATTTAGTCTTTATTCTGTATGCATCTATGTTTCCAAAGACTACCTTTAATTGCATCATTATCTCCTCCAGAATGCATATTATGGGTTTGGATATAAGCATTGTTTCTTTAAATCTCTATTAGAAAATGACTACTACAAAAAGCTTAGCAGTGATACAGGGAAGAAAAGAAAACAATTTCCATGTTCTAGTAAAGTTCACCTTTGAGTTTTTGAAAAAAGTAATTATATTTGTTATCTCTAGCACAGCATTCGTATAATTCCTAAAATTTAAAATATTAAGAAGTGAATAAATTCCTGCTTTCAGTTACACCTAGTAAAGTAGGTGTTTCTGGTTTGACAACTGGACACATGTCAGATAACAGTATTGTAAGTTAAGACTTGGCTGATGAGTGGAACACTTGCTATAGCAGCAGATTACAATGATGTTTCTCAAGAGGTCTTCACCTATAAATGATGTTCAGCCTTCTTATCAACTCATGTGGCTGGAGTTAATCAAAACAATACAGAAACAAAGCTGCTTCACAAGGGCTCCCTAAAGGTCCCACTGCCTTCTGAATTCTGGTATAGGTAGAAGTATCCAGTGACAGGTACCTTGTAAGAGACCCGCATGTGATTTACAGTCACAGAAGTGTTGAGGTCGGAAGGGATCTCATGATGTCATTTAGCCCAAGCCCTCTGCTTAAATTGGGTCAGCTATAGCAGGTTGCCAAGGACTGTGTTCAGGCACATTTTTAATATCTCCACAGATGGAAACTCCTGGCAATCTGAGTGCCTTGGGTAACTAATCTTTATCACTTCTTCAAGACACACCCAAGTCTTCTCTTCTGAAGGCTAAACAGTCAACTTTCTCAGCCTCTCCTTGTATGTTAGGTACTATGGTCCCTTCACTAGCTTTGTGGTCCTCTACTGGACTCATTCCAGTAAGCCCCTATCTTCCTTGTAGTGGGAAGCCCACAACTGAAGACAGCACTCCAGATGTGTGTCACCAATGAGTGGAGGGGAAGGATCACCTGCCTTGGCTGGTTAGCAATGTTCTTCCTAATGCAGTTGGACTTTTTTGTTTGAAGGATGCATTGCTGTCTCACGTTCAGCTCATTCTTCACCAAGACCCCAAGGTCCTTCTCTTCAGAGCCACTTTTAAGATGGTCAGTCCCCAGCATGCACTAGTGCCTGGGGTTATTCCTCCCCAGCTGCTTCATAGCATACCTACTGTTGTGAGTACAAGGGCAGGAGCAGATCATATATTCCTGATAGAATCAGATTGAGGTTTTGACCAAAACGTTTCTAACATTTACAGAATGTTGACAAAGACCAAATGTCTTTCAATACAACCTTCCTACAGATCAAATGAAACATTCTCCAAGTACCACAGCTTCTTTGTTGACTTTGGCACACGTTCAAACTTTTGAAAGACTAGATAAAAGGGAAGCAGGATTATTCTTTTGCCACACTGTTCTCCCCTTGCAAATTTCCCTTGTGTCTTTCGCAATCTGAGTCCAGGTTAATGCTGAATAAAGACTGATGTTGTCTTACTACAGAGCTGCCTTTTGGAAGTGGAGGACAAGAGTTTTTGAGATGACAGTGATATCTACCACTTGTGAGACAGTCCTGGCTGGAAAAAAAAATCAAATTCTACTTGCTGGTCTGCAAAATATTCCTTAGGGATACCCTGAGTATCTTTAAATGTGCCAACCCAGCTTTTCTTGGCTGGGACTGCTGAGGAATTTCACAGATGCCAAACAAGTACAGCTCCACCAGAAAAAAGAGGAAAGGGCCAGAGCCAGGGCCTGGGTGCTAATGAGAAGAAATGTGCTCAGCTTGGTTTCTCAGATCTTATACCAAGTTTGGGATTTGTTTATTATTTCTATTTTTCTAATTAATGTTGCAAATCCACAATGTATCTAATAGCACACTGACTCTGTAGGATATGACTCCCTGTGGGAAACTTTGCAGGATGCTGTTGAGAATTCGTATTATTTAAAAATAGCAGTTGCTTTTTTGCTGACTTTTTTAACAGCTTTACTTTATCCTGAAGATAAGAACCTCCCTTTCTTTTTACAAGTCCACTGACAAAGGAAACACAGACAACATGCCTCATGAACCCAGACCAAGTCTGATTGAGTCTTGTTCAAGTCATGGAGTGCAGCTCCATGAGGTAAACTTTTCTGGTGATCTTAGCAACACTAAAGTAGGTAGTATAGGAGTACAGTCAGGCAAGTGTCTTCTACACATGTCATGGTGGGAATGATTTCATACAGAGGGTACTGGATCTGAATCTGCAGGTGGTTTAACATCCAGGTAGGCTCAGGAAGAACACTGTAGAGACCACAGAAAGGTGAAGCAATGAGAGCTGCTTCAGTCTTTCATACTCTTTGGTGCAACCTGATAACTGAATAGCACATAGTACCAAGAATAAATCAAGGCTGAAGAAAATAACCAGAGAGAAAGAATGGAAGAGATAAAAACTCCCGGAAACTAAATATAGGAGATCAAATCTGAAATCTAGATAACGGAGACAAGTGGAAAGAGATTCAGACAGTACTGTCATTCTCTATTTGCAGACAGAGTGTACCAGTAAAACTGATGGTAGTTTTCGTTTGTAAGAGTTTATTGAGTTTCATGTTTTTCAGTTAGCCTTGGCAGGGAAGATGACTGTGAACTTACATTGTTATAAAAACACAGTCTGCATAAAATGATAATACATAAGAGACATATAACTCATTATCCTAATTTCCTCAGCATACAAAGTGAAAATGAGTTTGTACACTTCAATGAAAAATCCAAGTAAGTCTCTGGTAAGATTTTGGTCTGAGACTGGACTGGAGTGAGAAACTGGCAGTTAAATGAAAGATTCTGACTTGAATCTTTATAATAAAACAGAAATTTTGAATTTTCAGCTTGAAATAAGACAGTAACAATGTTATTTGTCTGAAAAAAATACTAAAGGTAGTAATATCTATTGATATCTTTAGAATCTGAAAGATTTTTTCCGAGTATGTTTTTGCATAAATAGGAAACTATCAAAGGTAGTAACTAGTAAAAAAAAATTGCAGTAGGATCATGGAAAGGGGACTTAATTAGTAATTAGGGTAAACATATATCCAACTGTGACTTTATCAGGGGCATACACACATTTAGTCATTCAGCAAAGTAAATAAGTGTGGGCAGAGAACCACACTAAAACAGTGACCCTGCTCCTAATTAGAGAAGTGCCTCACTCAGTGATTCAGTGTGCATCATTAAAAAGTACTATACAAGTAGACTGGATTGAACAGAGGAATAAGAAAGATGCTTACTGAAGAAAATGACAGAATCTTCAGGTATTTATGCAAAAAAACCTGTATAAATATATTATAAAAAATACTATTTTCTGCTGTTTAAAAATAAAGTTTTGAAGCCTAAAGGGTACTGTATATTTGAAATACTGCCCTTTCCCTTACAGTCTATTCTAACAGCAATACTGACAGAAGCACAATTAATTCAACAAGCAAAGCAAACATTTTGATTGTGCCTTGACTTCACAAAGCAGTAGTGTTGCCAGTATAAAAAGAATACTACGTTCCTCTTATATCTTCTGTTTTCAAAGCAACAAACAGAACAAGTTTCCAGCCTTCAACTCTCAAACTTCACACTGATATTATCTTTAAAAAAACCCCAAATCTGCAAAATGGTCTTTAATGACAGGTTACAGCTTGGAATATAAACTTGTATTCAGATACAGTATAATTAAAATATTTCTGTCTTATACTCCTCCTGTAATTTTAATATTTCTTGATATAAGATACATAATTTCATCAATAACTGTTCATGTAATAGCTTAGCCAGAAGCAAAATCTACTTGAATTGAAACTGTAGCTTGAAAATTGGAAATCTTGTTGTAAAATTATGTAGAACAGAGCTCTCTCTTACCCTGAACAGTCAGTGTACACTAGCCATGCTAACAATAATATTAAGAATGTGCATGAAGATCAATAAATTCAAGTTTTCTACTGCACTTCATTTTGCAAAAGTAATATTTTATAGCATTACAAATCTATGGGTGTTATTTTCTGTTTTCCTCCTATCAAGTTCTTTAGGTGAAGCTGAGAATAGTCAGTATTATATTGTGTAAGCCATACTGACAGCAGGAAAGTAATTTGGTTTCTCCCTGGTAAGTTATTACAGAAAATTAGGCAGATGATCTTTTGGTTACATTTCTGCAATCAGTGATGGGAGCTTCCTGTCACTGCAACAGGTTTCTTGTATGAGATTGATTCAATTGCTTGAAATCAAGCCTCCCATAGTGTCCTGAACGCTGTCCAGAGTAAAGCCAGGTTTCTCATTAAACTCTCATTTTATCACCTGATAAGAGCTGGATGTTCAGAGCAGTTCAAAAGCCAGAGAGACAGATTTTTATGAAGGAACATAAAAAGTGCTGGGGGTGAAATACAGTGCTAGTCCTTTTAATATATCAGGTCTTTAAAATAACTATGAACATATTCATCCTTCAGTCTCATTTCCCAAACTCCAAAATGGGGACAATATTAAATGTATCTGCAGAGTATGAAAGGTGTGAAGATGAAGTGATTTGACTTTTATGCAATTCTTAAGTGTTCTGCTGGTAAAAAACTATTAAGAAGCTGTGTGGAGAATAAATTAAAAACCAAAGAAAACAGAAGATTTTTGTTTTGGTGTTTTTTTTTTCAAATATCTCTATATTCCTTACTTCACAGAATCAGAATCACAGATTATGCTGAATTGGAAGAGACCCACAAGGATCCTCCAGTCCAACCCTTAGCCCTGCACAGGACCATCCCCAGGAGTCACACCATGTGCCTGAGAGTATCATCCAAACGCTTCTTGAACTCTGTCAGGCTTGGTGCTGTGATCACTTCCCTGGGGAACCTCTTCCAGTGCCCAACCACCCTCTGGGGGAAGAACCTTTTTCTACTATCCACCCTAAACCTCCCCTGACACAACTTCAGGCCATTCCCTCGGGTTCTGTCACTGGTCACCACAGGGAATAGATCAGTGCCTGCCCCTCCTCTTCCCCTCATGGGGAAGTTGTAGACTGCGATGAGGTCTTCTTTTTTTGGTGTGAACTGCCTTTACTGTTTGTTTTTTTTCTGAGAGACTGGACCAAAAAGAGGTTTTTACTGAGTTTTGCCTCCATATTCTCACATTTTTGTACAATACCAATACTAGGGATGAATCTTACATAGTTTATTCCTGATTGCATTATATACTGCAATATCACTATTTTTGTCTTCCCAAGCAGCATATTTTCAGGAATATAAATTAGACATGTATCTTTCTTGCTTTAACTGCAAACTCCTGGGATCTCTTTGTGTATGAGATATCATAATCTAAGACTGATTTCAGAAAGCAAAATGTTAACCAAGGTATGAAACTTATTATGGATACTGTGGAACATTTTCCTCTTTCCTTGTAAAATCTTGAAATGAGGTGAATATGAGTATGCCTTCTTTCTGATTTATACAAAAGAATAAACTCTCCCTAATTTAGAGAACACGGAAGTGCAGTGAAGCTTTTTAGAATAAATCTTTCCTGACAATTATAGCTAAGTATACCCCTTAAAGATAAAGGCAGAATTGTCCAGAGGACAGCCATTAACCAAATGTTTGCAGGATTTATTTTTAAATAGGAAACTGTGGGTTTTCCTCTTGATAACAAAAAAAATAAGGCAGTCTACACTTTTTAATTATTTGCTTATTGATAACTGAGCTTGCAGATGCATCCTTCCTGAATTTGCTTTCAGTGCTTCCCGTCTTTATACCTGCTGGTGATAAATAATGTTGCCTTATGTGGTATAACGCAAGGCCATTTATATCATTCTCTGAATTGGTGGATATTTTTAGTCGTGTTTAAAATACTAAGAGCTGTTGGCTACTGCCAAGATAAGTAAGCAAAGAATACTGTCACTGCAGGGTTTGCTTTGTCTGTTGCTGCTTAGGAAACAGACACAAGTCATACACTGATTGACAAGGCTTCACTGCTGCTCTTGACAACTATCAGGAAAGTTGCCATGTAGTTTAAATTACTTGCACAAAAATGCAAAAAAAGGACAGAGATTCATTATTCACAGCACTTTCACACTAATCATAACCCTTGGGTTTTTCAGAAAAACTCATATGTAAGCTATGAAATCTTTTCTATGCTTATCTAAACGTATATCCAAAGTATAGCAAACTGCAGAGTATCTACTCTAGAAACAGTAATACTGATTTTAGAAAAGGGAGTTGATAATGGTAGTAATAAGAATATGATCATAGGCACTGGTCCAAAAAATAGAAAGGATTATCCCACCCAATTTTGTGCTTATCCTGCTTTCTAACTTAAAATCATATATAGCCTAGAGCAACTGAACCTATTGCTTATTCAAGAGTTATGCATGTATAGAATATTTCCCTTTGTCTTGTAGGAGAGACACTCTCCCGTGTTCAAAAATAAAACTTAACACTCAGCAGCTTTCGTGGCCATGAGATCTATCCACTACCACAACTGGCAGCACAAGCTTGCCAGAGGCATGCTCTGCTCATTTTTGGAGTGATAGAACAGAGTATCCCATAATGTGTTCAGTGATTCTCCATGGAGCCCACTTCTGCCTAACAGAGTTTCTTCAAAAGAAGAAAGTTTCCCTAGGTCTCTGTGGAAGAATATAATCTAAAAGGAGTGGTGTGCAGGTGATATTTCACTGATTTGAAGGCTGTTAGTAGTTTATTGTAACGGGAGGCAGATGGTATACCAGCTAATAGAACACAAAGAAATGATCCAGAGCTTAAATTTCATGCTCATAGATTGGAAGGAAACTGTAAGAATTGTTTCTTGTTCTAGTTCATAAGATGTGATTGAAAAGGGGAGCTGTAAACTGGTAATGCTCTGTAACACACAGAATTGCTGCACTGGAATGATAAACTGTGAATGAATCAAAACTCAGCAAAGTTGTGCCAATTTTACTTTGATAGACCAATAAACCTAAAACAGAACTTAGATAGAAATGACAAATTAATCTAATCAAAAACTCATGTCATTTATGCTGTATTAGCATTTTACTAATCTTGGCATGCCGATAAGAGCTTTTCTTATGAGTACCTTGAAGGAGGTATGTTCTGACAAGCCTTTATTCCCCATTGAGAATCCATGGAAACCACATGGAAACAGTTGGCTTCTAGATCATCCTAAATACATAAAATGGCTGGCTGCAACTAGCTACCTTCAAATCAGTTAGCTAGTTAATTCTCATTAGCTAAGAATGATTATATTCTGCAAAGTTAAGAGAGATCTGAAAGCAAATGCCTTATGTTCTCAATAGCAAGAAGTGCATTGTAATACCAGAATAGAACTCAAGACATTGGAAAACAGAATATTATAAAATATTGCCCTTTGGGGGTCCCGAGAACCGCTCTTTTTTCTTTTTTTTTTTTTTTTTTAATTTGTTAAAACATTGGAACATCAAACCTTTCAATGTTCTGTGTATCTGTAAATTAATTTTCACTTCTAATTTGGTCTATACACTGTCAGGAAAATGTAAAGCAGTTCTGTCAAGAAAAAAAAAGTCTTTATAGTTAAATTTCTTATTGAAATTAGAAGTATCATGATTTTCTAACAACACTCCATCTCATGAGACCTTTAATCCAAGTACTTAATAGGCTTTGAGAGTTGCAGTGAGTTTTAGGTTACTGAGTTAGTTGGGTTACATAGCAAGTTTAGGATCTAAATCGAACATCCTTACCTTGGAGAACTAGTAATATGCACTCTATTTATATGTTTATGTCTTCCTATTAGGCATCTTCTTTTTAGCCTTTATCTCCAATCTCCATGGTTCTAGAGGCGATGGGAAACAACAGGCTATGAGATCAGTAAGTTAATGCATGATTAAAGTATTCAGGTGTCATAAGAAATGAGAGTTGTAGGTCAATAAAAGATATTGCGCTGATATTTTTAATGGTTCTATTTTATTTTTTTCTACTTCATGTGCCTAACTCTACCTGTGTAGGTACTTGAAAGCATTTTTATTACTTTCATAATTATGTCTTTCATATGTCACTGAGTGACCCTTGAAATAGAAGAAGTGCAATTACAGTCTGCTTTGCAGACAGTTTGAAGAATTTCTCGTTTCTCTTTCTCTTTAATATATACTTAACACTTTCTCTGGCCACCTACGGTAGTAATTTGTATGCTAGTTGTTTTAGAAGATCTTTCTCATTTCTGAAAAAAATTGATGGAGTAATGTCAAAAGACTGATTTCCGTGGACTTTGGGTCAGTGAGTTTTTGTCAGTAAGAATAAGGAAATGAAAGATTTGGTTCCAGTTGGATTGCGAAAATGTCTTTGAATCCTTAGGAAAACATTCTTAGGTGGTTTTATTCTTGAAGGTATATTTGAGTTGCATGTGATATGTTTGTATTTATATTTATTACATACTATTCTATGGATATGAATGCTATTTGTTTTGTTGGATGCAGTGCTTTAACTTAGATTTCACATATGTGCATGGGTATGACAAGAAAAGAGAAGAAAATGGAATAAATGCATTAACATGAATTTCCAATAGCTCATTGTTTTTCTCTTTGTTATAAGCAGAGCAGCCCACAAGCTGATCTTACACACCAGAGTCTCTGGTGCTCCAGTGGATCTGTAGCATGACTCAAAATGCCAGCAAAATAGTCACTGTGAGGAACTAGATAATGTATACATGTATAGTAACTGTATGAAAAGTGTAGATATTTAGAGGAAAAGTTTAGAAGGACTATATCGACTTAAACAGTTGGTGATCCTGGGAAAACCCTCCCCAGCCTCTTAATGTCTGGTAGTACATGATCAAAGAATGACAAAACCACAGAATTACAGAACGGTTAAGGTTGGAAGGGAGCACATAGGATCATCTAATCTAGTCCAACTCTTCTGATCAAGCAGGGTCAGTAAGAGCAGGTTGTTCTGGACACTGCCTAGTTGGGGTTTGAGTGTCTCCAAAGGTGAAGGAAACTCCACAGTCTCTCTCTGGGTAACCTGTTGCTGTCCTTGATCCCTTTTACTCCACCTGTCAATTATACATTGCTACATAAGATACACATAAGATACACATTGATGGGATGTTTTATTAAAATAAAATAGTTGTCCTGATATAATGGCTTAATGCAAAAAACCCCACTGTTATTCCTTGCACTGTGTGTAAACTGACAAGTTGCAATAATAGAGGAACTCACTAAGTTTTACTACTTTAGTTGCTGCTTGATTCCTTTTCTAATTCTTTCCTTCTCTCATTCTTAGGGATACAATAGTGTTTCTAAATAGTAAGTTCAGTAGTGAGATGAATAAATCTCCACTTAAAAAGAGAGAGAGTACACAGAACCAGAAGGCTTAGTAAGTCTTGACAAATGTACCTCAGTCTGTGTCAGTAAATTTGGTTATCAGGACCACCTGGAAAAGAGTTAGGTTTTTGTCTGAGACCACAGAAAGGTGCTATTTAACTTTTGGGCAGGAGTTTTGACTTCAGAGAAACTGTATTGTTAGTTGGACCTTCCTGGAAAGGACAACATGTAAGGGAATGAGCTTTGGTGCTCTTGAGGAGTGTCAGCAAGTTTGGGAAATGTTCAGAATGAAGATGAAAGTTCAATATGCAGGATGTTAAAGTTCTGTGAATAAATAACAATTTCTTTGGATTAATAACATTGGAAGATTTATTGGCAAGTGCTTTCATGGAGAAGATCCAGCAGATCATGGGAGATTTCAATGGAAAAATGAATCTAGAGTAGGGAAACAGTCAGTATTTCATGTTAGGGCTCAACAATATTTACAGTATTTATTTTTTTTCAGTTTTGCTGTGGAGAAAATCCTGAATGCTGCTGCTTGAGGTACCTCTTACAGAAGGATGAATCCTAAAAAAAAGGTAGGTAGTTTGAAAAACTGATAGATCTTTGGACCAGTGTTAATATGGCAGTAGCTGCTCAATGCCTACTCATAAGGCAGCATTTTGTCTGCTGTGTTAAATTTCTGAAGTTACTTATTGTTAAACATACTTCACTGTATTTGTTCATTTTATTGTCTAGAAATCAAGTGAAATGAAAATTTCATTTCTGTGTTGTGTCTGTAGCACACTAATGAAGTCTTAAAGTGGCAGTTTTTTACATGCTTTTGTAAATCTCCAGGAAATGTCTTTCTTAGTGCTCTTGGCTCATACTTGTCTCTTTCAATCAAGAATGAAAGACTAAATGTTGAAGAATAAGGGAAAGCTCAAATCATAAATACTGTGAGTGCCTTGGTTTGTTCCCTGACTCATCAATTGATTTTCATATGGAAAGTCAGAGATGTGAAGTGCAATGCTATTACATATTTGTCCCTGAAGAATTAAGCTGCTTACTGAAAAACCTTCACCAAGGTGACCTCCCATTCTGAGCTGGAGAAGTAAAGGTTCTTGCTTAATGTCACTAAACTCTCATTCTTCCCCTGTCTGCTCCACAGTGATGACAAACACTATGTAACAGGAATGTATAGCAGGTTCAGTGTGTGAAATATGCCCATGTTACCACGTTGCAAGAGAATTTTCATTATTGTGATGGTGGCAATTCAAGAAAAATGAGCTCAAATTAGAGTAGGAATAAAGAATAATGGTACTTGCTTTAGCACTTTATAAATTCTTCATAAACAATGCTTCATTACCTAACCCTGTGAATACCTATCATCTCCTACATAACAAACATAATCAAACATCTGTATGCCCTGAATTAACTAGACCTGCAGCTGGCCAGCCATCTGCAGGGTGGTTGTCCTCATGAAACTGTCTGCCTGTTCAGTTAATATTTGCTTCTCTTAAACTCTGTTGTTCATGATGGATTTTGTATATCTACCTCTTAATGTATGCTCTGTTTAATTTCTTTGGTGATGATATGGGCTTTCTATCAAAGTGGTAGTGCTGGGTTGATGGTTGGACTTGATGATCCTAAATTCTATGATTCTATAACTGAAGCCTTGAAATGAGAATGGGGAGGATAGTGAACTTAGAGCCATATCTTTAAGGTGGATTGTGTGATCCACAAATACTACATGCAGCTTACGTTTTGTGCAAGTATTACAACCAGATTTACAGACCAGTTTCTAGGTGGAAAGTTAATGAAATACCACTTAATATTTGGTCTCCAGTATATGGCAATTATCTTAAATATTACACTTGTTATTCTTTGTGTATAAATCTGATTTCTTTGTATCCTACCAAATTTTTGACAGTTACAGAAATTGTAGATCATGTTACAATGCTTTCAATTCTTGAAAGGAGGTGAACAACCATTTTAAATACTTGTGGCCTGTGTCACTGCCAATGCAATCAAATAGGACCCCCAAATAGCTATGCTCTGCAAGTCATCAAAATCAATTTCAACACCTATGAACTGAGGGTTAACACTGGCATTCATTTTGCAGTTTTGTTCTGTTCTAGTATATAAAGCAAAAAAAGGGGAAAGTTTCTTGTCTCAATTTCCCCACATTTTGTAATTAAGTTCTTTCTAGGTCAGCAGTGTTTCCTCATGAGTCACTTATTCTGAATTTCACTTGTCTCTTTTGGACATTCTTTCTTCTAAACCTAGCATGCATTTGGGTTTTAAGAGTTTTCACTCTTTTTCAACTTCCACTATGGTTATAAAATTTACACACTCTTGTAAGCACTGTGAAAATAAGTCTTCAGACTTTCTTTTGAATCAACTCTGATTTATTTTTAGGTACATCCAATATAACTTCAGAGCATCTAAGATTTATTCTTAGTTTCAATAACTTTTATTGGCTCTTCGCACACATTTTTCTGAATTTCTTAATTCTGTAGTTCCCATAGGGAAATGTATGCATTTCGCATTTTTTCAAGTTTCTCAATATACCAACACTCATCATTGACCTGCATTTTTTTCTTCAGTTTTTGACAGATCTACATTTTACATCTGCAGGCAGGGAAAAAAATGGTTTAGATCAAGTTACCATTTTGAAAACCTACATCTAGGACACATGGATGTTAATCTAAATAACTTGAAATAAATCTGAGGCTTGTGGATGCTTATGTTGGCAATGTAGACTTTTCAAGTTGTCATTCATAAATTAGCAGAGAAGCTGATAAAGCAGCCTTAGCTAATCTAGCATCAAAGTCAAGTCCCCAGCTAAGTGAAAACTGATTAAGTGAAAATTTTCAGTCTTGTGTCTCTGAGCCTATATGGAAGGTCTAATAGCTAAACTTGTACAGTCTGGATTGTTGCACAATTTCCTTAGTAATGGAATACCTAAAGACTCAGCTAGAAATAAGTGTCATCTGCCAGTTTCTCCTCTATTTGCCAAGGACAGGCAAAACTGGTGGTGGAGGCAGAGAATGGCAGCTTAGGTCTCCTGCATGCTTTCCCTCATTCAGACCACAGCTAAGTGGTCCAAGTTTGTGATGGTCAGTCTATTCATCTCATGCATGTTTGAAGGAACATATGGTGATCTGCCCTTATAATGATTGTGTGATACATGTATAGCAGAGTTTGGAGAAGAATATTTTTTCCTTAACCAGCCTTTGTGCACCAGTTCTCCTGACTAAGATTCTGGGACTTCCTTTGTTGGAATCTTATCTTTCTTTTTATAGAAACTTTAAAGCATTGTGCCTTCTGTTCTTGAGAACAGGAACTTGGTGCTTTTCTTAGATCAAACCTGTGTTAATTTTTTTTTTTTTTTTGCCAGGAGAATTTTAGGTTGGGCTGTTGATTACATAATTGTGTACTGGCAGAAGGCCTTGTACAGCTGTAACTCCAAGAGCTGAGAATTTTGCTGTGCTAACTTCTGTTTGCTTGTGGCACTGGTTAAAACTACTTTGAGGGAAACAGTCTTTGCCAGGAGAAAGGGTATCTACACTTCAGGATCTAAAGCTATATTTTAGGTATCTACTGTGAAGCAGGCTGCCTAGTATGGTACCTGAAGTAGAGAAGACATGCTGCACAAGCAAGTGCATCAAAAGCTGGAATATTGCTGTAAGTAGCATGAGTACATCAAGGATGAGTTCACTTGAGTAAACCCACAGTGACTCACAGACTGCTTAAGCTATGAAGACTGAGATAATTCACTTATCACTAGCTCTATTGATGATATGTCAGCATATATACAGTGATAACAACCCAAAGGACTTGTAGGCTCTATCTCATTCAGGTAGTCAAAACTTGACTTTTAGTTATTCTAACATCTAAATTTTGTTTTCCCTGTTTTGATCAACCTTGCTAGTAAGTTTCCTTTTCTTGCAAAAGCTGATCCTAAAACATGCCTTTTTTTACGTTGTGTGATTTAGTATTGCGGACCAATGTTTCAGACTGACCTCCTGCAACTTTTAACAAAGCTAGTGAAAAGCAATGGAAGTAAGGAAGCTGTTGAAAAGCCAAGTGATTTATTACAAAACTATTGGGCCCAGTAAGCTGGAAAGGTCAAGCTGACAAAAATCTACCCTCAGAAATGCTGTTGCAATATAAGAAGGCATTATCTGGAGGAAAACAAAAATCCAATGAGAGTATTCTTGGGGAAAACACAGTTTTGTTATCTAAGAAAACAATGTATTTGTCCTCCAATGTTCTTATTTCGAAAAGCTCCCTGAGGAGGGGCTTTTCTATAGAGTAGGAACTGTGAAGCTGTTGATGCTTCTGAAACAAAATGTGAGGGAAGGATTCAAGAAAGAGAAACCCATTGAAGAACAACTAATAACAATAGTTAAGATATTCACTTCCATAAAATACCATATTCAAGATTTTCTTCTAGGCTAGGCATGGCAGAAATTAAGAAGACCCTTGGTTTCCCAACCATCAGGTGAGCATTTTTGCTAATGGGGAAACCAGGAGGGTGGGAAATTGGTAAGTAACACCTGTTAGATCCCTAAAATGATCTAATGATCAAAAATGGTCCTGGTTAGATGATTTTCAAATGCTTAGGTGAACATATTGATTCTTCTGATTTTTTTTTTTTGTTTTACTCATGTAAACCAGGAATTATTTCTGGAGGAATTGGTGAGATTATGCAAATCAAGGAGAAAAGGAGTTTCAAATTATGTTTTTGTGGTTTTGTGCAGATTGTAGAGAGCAAGAAGTTAGATGCTATAAGTGTTTACTGAATCTGTTGTCATTGTAGTAGCTTTACAAGCAGAAGATTTGAGACACTTTCCATATAAAATTCTTCTTTGTGAATGGGTTTTGTGGTTTTAAATTTAATATACATTGACTAAATTTAAACTCTTCTGTGTTTCAGTCAAAGTTCACCACAAATAACTTTCTGTTTTGTTGAACAAAGCCACATATTTCCTGATCTTTAGAGGAGTTACAAAGTGAACTCCATTCTGTGCTTTGGAAGCCATCACCCTTAAGAGCTAGGTTTTCTAAAATATACCATGGATTGTTGCTTAACGAAGGTGTGCAGCATCATGGGAATTCTCTTATGAGGGATGTACCCTGGCTAAGGGAACTGAAGTGTATCATATGACAGCACCAAGTTCAACATGCCACCATAAATTGAACTTCCTGCAAGAATGATCAAAATATTCCATTTACCATGGAAAAGAAGTTGTCAAAAAAAGACTAAGAAACTGCATTTATGTCCCTAGTATTTGTACTTGAAGCCCTCAATGGAAGACTTCAGCTTTCTGTAATACAGATGTCAATACATTTGCCTTTCAGATTTCTTTTCTATTTTTTGTTGATACTTTCTGCTTGATTTAAAAATTTTCCCATTTCATATATCTGTATGGGCTGTAGGTCAAAAACTGTGTGTTGAATAGACTGGAAAATCACTCCATCCATTCCAAGGATCCAAGAACATATGCTTTCACTAGAACAATATCATTGCCTTATTATCATGTAAGGAAATGTATTATGTGCTCAAGTGCTTAGAGTATATGCTTAGATTTGAAATCTGTACAAGTTATCCTATTAGCTAAAAAAACATACCCAGTAAGGCTGGAGTAATTATATAAATCAGGAAAATATGTGAGAAACTAGGCTGTGCATCTTCCTCAGTTTAAACATAAAGGCTTGTCCTTGCATTTGCAGTAATGCTAACAAGCCAGTCAAATATTTGAGTCAAACACACCAAATCTGGCTGAAACAAACTGTGCTTTGTGGATTGTACTCTAACTACATCTGACCTTTCCTAGGCTGGCTGTGTACTCATTTATGTGAGCATCTGAACAGCATTTAATTGTTTTAAGTTGTCTTATGGATAGTTATTTTTCTACCTAGAAGACACGTTCATGTTCCTATTCAGTTTTATTTAAAAAAAAATACTCTAAGTTGATAAATAGTATCATACATTTCAACTAAAAAATATTGTGTTTTTATTGAATGAAAATGATCATGTAGGCCTTTACAGTGCTGAAGTAAGTTGAGTTTGAACATGTGTTATAAACATGCACATGCAATTGCAGTACATTATTTAGCTAGCAGTAGCTTTCAGAGCTTTCTGCATCTCACTAACACAATATTTTGTTCCTTCCAAAACCAGTGGCAACTGTGCTAAGGATATAATAAGTTATCATAGTTCATTCTGTGAAAATGGAGAAGTGAAAATACTCTCTCCATTTCAATATATGAATAGAATTTCCATTTTAAAAATAAGTTTGTTTTTGATAGCTGGAGAAAAGGGAAGGGAACATAAACAAAAGAAAAAAAGTATCTCTTACTTTGAAAAAATGCCATTGTTATTTTGAATTATTTTAGGTTTTTACTTCCCTTTCTCTGAGGAAAATAATGATCCTTCACCCGGAGGCTGATGAAGATTTGGAATTAGACCTGTTCAGGGACAGACACAGTCATTTTATGTTAAAAAGATTAAGTGATGCATAAGTGTTATATACCCAAGGGTATCAGACCACCTCTCTTTAATTTTGTCATATAATTTTAAGGACATGGGAAGGTTTATAATCCCCATTGATCTTTTGCCCTTGTTCTGAGACAAGCTACAAATTCTTAATACAGAAAACAATATAGTTTATTTTTTTCTTGGAGATTGCAGTCCACTGGATAATTATGTCACATTAACAAACTGAATGATCCAGATTGTTAGACAAGCACAGTTTTTCATCACCAGCTACTGAAAGCCATTTGAACTAATGACTAATCTTTGAGCCAACCGTCCCTCTGCTCCATGACACTCTCACAATCTCAGTTGAAACTCATTTCTGGTCCATTCCGAAAAGTAGTTAAAATTACACTGCCACAGCTGTCTTTTAGGGGTTTTTTGTTTGATTGATTGGAGGGGTTTTTTATTATTCCATTCAGAATGTCATGTACCTTGATCTAATACCTTGGCTTCATCTTTTTACAAATCCAGTTCTCTCAGAGAGCCCTGTTAAAATGGATTAAGGATGCTTTTATAGCTCTGTAATAACTAAACACTGTGCATTAAAAGCAGTATTTAGGCATATATTACTACAAAATTAAATATATTATCCATGAAAATGTATTACTTAAGCTGGGAAATATGTTATCCATGAAAGTGTATTACTTACACCAAATACATGCATTCTCTTTGCATTTCCACTAAAATAGTTACATCTCTCTCTGCTGCCATTTACAGACACTATATTTTTAGATCTGTTTTCAATGGAGCAAACACACGTATCATAAAAATAACATGCAGGCATAAAGTTGCATTCTTGCTATATTTGATGAGAAAATGTAGTCATGAAGTCTGTTTTGTATTTAAAACATGATTTCACACATTACTAAAACTTAAAATATAAGAAAAATGTACCAGTTTGCACTGAATATCAAGAAGTACTCAACTGTGGAGACAGCTTTTTTTTTTAAGCAAAAGTTTATGACTCCACTTCTCAGATGATCAACCTCACGATAAGCAAACCCAAAACACTATTTGATGGAAAATAACAATTAATTTCTGCTTTGCATTGGGTCATCTCCTTATTTGCAAAGGACTGATATTGTAAAACAGGGCAATGATAACTGTTCATACCTGGAGCAAAGAGGAATTAGAGCAACAGTGATTGGCCTGAACCTCACTATAAATTCTCTGTCTAAATAGACAGGCAATGTTCCAAAAAATTATATGCTTTGGTATTCATGAATGCCTGGAACTCTCAATCGAATTTAAAAAAGATTTAATAAAATAAGAAGGCCTTTCTTGTTTCCCACGTGTAGGTTCTCCCTCATGGGATTTTATAGTTTATGCAGACTGTTTATGAGAATATTTCATTAATTTTCACTCTTCCTGGTATGTGTTTCTATTTCTAAGATCCAGTACATTTTATCACTTTTCTTCTTTACTCAAATCTGCTTTTCTTAATTCTCATGCTCTGGGATGTTTTTTTCCCATTACTTTATTCCAACAGTAGCCATCACTAGAAGTGTTCTTTGACATCTGCTAGACCACAGTATAATGGTTTTAGGCAAACTGGAATTCCCATTATTTGAGAAATCTAAAACAACCTGAAGCAAACAATCAGTGTGTATGGAGTAACATATGTATCACCAAGGTCTAGATGCAAGAACTTTTGAAATCCTTTCAAACCCTGACCTCATTTGGCTAATTTCTGAATGACTGACTTAGCTCCTGGAGAAGGATTATAGCAAAAAGAGGAAGATCTCCCTTTTTTGTTATATCTCCCTGTTTTGATTTGTTTTGTTTTCTTTCAGGATATAAAACTAGAAGGTAAGCCTAACTATTTTACAAAATAGCTTTGAGGTTTTGCTCAGTTCACCTCTATCCTTAGATGTGATTTATTATCTGTCTGCCAGTAAAGATTAAAATACAAAATGTTAAACTCACCTGTATTTTACAGGGCATGAAATAAAGAAGCTTATCATGAGAAAAAAATTACAACTTAATGCCCAGCCAACAATCACTTGTCCTAATACTTATCTAATACATGCTGGAGAGTACTCTGAGGTAGGTGTGGGGGGGTTGTTGGATTTTTGGGGGGAGGTGGGGTTATTGTGGGGGTTTTTTTCTTTCCTCTATTTGGTCTAAGTGACATTTGCAAAAAAGTGGGTCTGTTCCTGTACCTGCAAAAGTTAACAAGAGTTTTGTCACTCTTACTAAAGTGAGTAGATGCAAGCTAAGGTGTAGGAGAAAAAAAAAAAAAGTGAAATCCTTTATTATACTTGTCTGGAATGCTATAATATTCATTTTAACCTTACCTCCTATGAGTAATGGAAAGATTATACTTAGAATTTAGGCCTTCTTACTGGGACACTTTACCTTCCCTTTTTTTCATACTGGCCCCTTGTTCCTAATAAGGTATGGTTTAGATAGCCAAGTAGTAAATGGCCATGTTAACCCTTGAATTGTTTGAACTTAAAGAACTAGATTTTGATTTTGACAGCTAAAGGGGAATTCAAACTTCCATTAGAAACTCAAGGCTGGAAGAATGCTTCAGGTTAATAATAATTTTATCGATAAATCTTTCTAAATTTTTATGTTTTAATTAACTGCTTGTCCATTTACTAAAGCAGCTACAATACTTTCTAGAATTGTTTTTTAATATTAATAACACAGATGTTAGAGCTAGGAGAAGCTGATTGAAAGTTACTATTTGCAAGTATGAATTAAAAATCCAAATAGCTGGAGTGTTCAGTCATGATATTGTACCTCTGGGTTTGAATATTTTCAATTATTCACCAAAAGACATTTGTAGCAACACTTCAAAAATTTCTAGCCCTTAGGAATTCCCATATTTGTCTCAAATGCAGTGTATTTATCCAATAATTCAGCAGGTCTTCATTCATCAACATTCACTACTGGTTATTCATTACTTGCCTATTTTCAAAGTTGCAGCTATTAAGATGTGCAGCTAAGAGCTATACCAGGTGACTGATTAGACCAATTACTTACACCAAGACTAAATAACAAATAAACAATGAAAATGAACTAAAATACATAAGGAGCCAAGAAATACTTACAGAAAATAGAATGCACATAGAAAAATAATTTCAACTATTAACATATTACTGCCTTAGAGAGGGAAGTATGTATGTATATCATATGGATACTCAGAAGTGCATATGTAAGTGTATAAGTACAGAGGAAAATTACCAAACCCCACAAACTTTGAAACTCAGCTGAGTACAAA
This sequence comes from Manacus candei, assembly GCF_025592945.1. Classification (NCBI taxonomy): domain Eukaryota; kingdom Metazoa; phylum Chordata; class Aves; order Passeriformes; family Pipridae; genus Manacus; species Manacus candei. The sequence continues at coordinate 9,259,539 of NW_026138071.1, forward strand.
GCTAAATGTATACTGGCATTCAAGTACTGAAGAAGGAGAAAAAAGGTCTCATTATGGCAGATTCTATTCACATGAAGCTTTTTAAAGTGCAATAGAACATTTGAATTTGCACAACCTCAAGGTCATTGAAAATGACACTAATTTTCAAATTAATTACAGCAGGAAAGTTTGGTTATATGCATAATGATCTCTTATCTAGTCAGACCAGAAGTTAATGTGCCTTATTATTAATAATATATGAATAATCTATCCAACTTTGTTCATTAAGGGTTTGAAAAGTCCACTTCAATTTTCAGATGCAAGTTGGTAAGGGCTGCAGAATGTCAGATGTGGATCAGCTGAAGATAGCCGAGATAAGACAGTTTAAAGATAAATAGGGGTAGAGAAGCATGACTTCTGAAGACGCAGCAAACTGAATTTGTTAATCTAGAGCACTAAAAGGAAATCCAATTGTTTACATATGTGAAATACAATGGAACAAAGGAAAGAAATAAACCAGTCTGTATGTCCAAAAAAACAAGATCTACCACTTGAAAGATTTAGCTTAGCTGTTCTGGAAAAAGCCTCTAAAGATGAGTATAATTATATGCAGGGGAAAGATTGCATGGGGAACTCATGTAATCACTATTTTTCTTTTAAATCACATTCTGTTGCATTATTTACTTTTAAAAGGCAAGTTGAGATGATAATGAAAATAAAACATAAATGCAGAAAACTAACATTTATTTAGAATCAAAATATCTGACTATTGAAATGATTCGAAGAAAGGTAAATAAGATGATTCAGAGAAAAGTCAGCCACATCCTTGGAAATGCAGTTTGAGGCTTCTTAACTTCTCGGGATTGTCTATACTCTGTAGATTTAAAACAGAATCCTACAAAGAAGACTGACTGGAAGGTGGTTCAGATAACATCTGTTGTATTCAGTAAGATTTCAATTTGAACTCAGGGATACTTGTGGATTTAGAAACAGAAGGAACAGAAATCTGTAAATGGCCCATGAATGCAACTTTTAAAGGACCCTTTAAAATAATTTCTACACATGTTTGAGTGTCAGCATAAAGAGAAGGTTATATTTTCTGAGAGTTAGTCAGTTGCTAGTTGACTTCTATGCCATGACAATTTTTTGTATTGTATAAATATTCTATATTAGTTATTTAATTTTCCCCCTGTGTACGCTGAGAGTTTGAGTTGGGTAAATTTAAAGGTCTCTCACTAGGCAGACACAATACATTTAAGGGTTAAGGTTCCCTTTCGATAACATTTAAAAAGATTATATTCTTTTTCAATACAATGGAAAAAAAGATCAGTTGTGTAGAAGAAAATACTTGAGATAAAAAATTGTGTGGATCATGACTCATAATGAGGCAAGCACCTGATTTTCCTTTTACTTTGATGATTTTCCCGAAGTAATGGTAACTGCAGTATGACCTGAGCACTCAGATAATAAACACAAATGAAAAGAGGGAAAAGACACAATAAAAGAGGGCATTTGCCACCCAGCTAAACTACTAGCAATTTAACAAGAGAATAGGTCCTCTTTCTCTTCAGATATCTTAAAAGAAAACAAAAATTGCAAATGGATGATTCCAGTGAGTGTAAGGAAAAGAGGGACTAACTCCTTAGCTGTGTAGGATCATTGGTCTTTGAGCACAATTGCAGAGGAACAGCCTCAGATAAAAGAATAAAGTCAGTCTCTGCAATATGGACTGATAATATGTTTTTGCTAGGGGTAGCACAAGACCTCTAGAGAATATTTCAGCTAAGAAACTGGAGCTTTTAATGCCAGAATAGCTTGTCTCCTGCTCCCTTAGAGAAAAGAAGGGCCAGAGGATAGGACAAAAATGCAGACATATATGCCTGTAAGAAGGGGACATCCACCACCTCAAGCAAAGGCAAGCTTATAATGCTCTTTAAAGGGGTCATTCCACAGTTTGGCTTTAAGATCTAAATTAGTGTCCTGTAGAGTATGAGTATATCTTCTCTCTGCTCTTCTGTGCAATATGTTCCAAGATTGTCATGTCATTGTGTTCTTTCAGGAACAAGTCAAGGAATACTGGCCAGTTGGCTAAAGTCTACCCTTTTATATACCTGTGCAGGCTCACAAAACTAAAGAGTCATGTGAGAAATGTATTTTGCTGAAACTGGTAACAACAATTTATTTCTCTTTAATACAGTCAAATATTTTTCCCATGGAGTAATGGTCCTTCACACTTTTTCTATATATAAACTGTATGTTAAAAGCACTGTCCAGCTTTAAATTATGGAATATAGCTCCCTCATCTGTCCAACTCAGTACATTAAAATATGTCAAAAGCCAAATAAGTTTATGCTCAGTAATGTATCTTTCCTTTTTTCCCCAAAGGTTTTGCCAGCTTGAAGTCATATTTCTAATGTACACTGGTAGAGTAATTCAATTTCTGTGATTTGTATTCTGTATTCTCAATTTTTCTGCAAGATATTCATAATGATAGGATTAAATGTGATCATCATAGAAATCAAACTGAAGTGAAAGTTTTTTTGATGTGTTTCACAGCTTTAAAAACCAAGAAACTTGGAAAACAGAATGCTTTACTTGTCCTGTTTCATATATTTTCTTTATTTTCTTATTCTCTTCTAAGTTCTACCTGCTGAACTGGCAGAGCTTGGCAGCCTTGACTCTGTAGAGGAGTTTCGATGTAAATAGCTGCAGTACAGACTTATCCATCAATGTCATACAGCTTGGTCCTTGTCCCTCAATATTTATCCACAGTACTCATTTCATTGTTTGGTATGTAATTAAAAAGGGTCAACAACTGTGCTAAAAGGGACCTACAGTGAAGACTTTCTGTTGTGTGTATTGCTGACTTGAATACACATCATGAAAATCATATCATGGGCCACCAAAAGTAATTTTGCTGTCATCTATGTAACTACTCTAACATTAATGATTTTTTATTGGAAGCAAAAATGCTTTATTATGACCCTTTTATTGGAATATAAATACTGAGAAAGTCTATCTCCAGCTATTAATCTTTCTATTTAGTACATTATAAAATATAGCATAGTGGTGAATATATTATAAATGTTCTTTTCTTTCACTGAGATCTTCCTGACTGTCAAACTTTCAGCTTTTATGAATGCTGCTCCTGAACAAATAATTCTGAAAATAATTCGAAAAATTTTAGCTATATGCCACCCAACAAAACCAAACCATCAATTAGCATCGTGTTAAAGCATACCAATTGCAAACTTAATTTTCTTACACAGTGCTTACATTTAGAGAGAGAAAAATATCTTGTGTTGTATGCTGTACCATAGCAATATCACAAGTGGCTTCCATTCAGAAAAGCCAATAAGACATTTTGATAGAGGAATTAAGACTTTCTTAAATTATGAATAGTGGGCCCCGGATCTGAACTGTTTGCAATTTTTGTGTATTAAAACTATGTACTCTACAGTTGTCTTCATGTCTAGTTGCAGTAGTACATGAAAGGTAATGAGATATATTCATATATCAAATAATGACATTTGGATGACCCAATGTTCCCAAAACTCTACTTGGTTATCATCACTTCTGTGATTTTGAGTGCTGGCAGTCCTTGCTGTCCCTGCTCTTGTAAACGCTCTTGCAACATAACTATGACTTAAATGTTGAGTGTCAGTTTGGCCCTTTGTACTTCACCTGTGGGCAAATCAAAAGCAGAAACACCAGATTTTTCTCTTTGCTTACATTACTAAAGAAATAAAGCATCAAGTGCCTACACAGCCAGGGTGTGACAAATGATGACAGAATAATAAAATCAATCTCCTTTCCCTCTGTCTCACTGATGAAGAAAAGGTCCTTTTAAAAGGCCAGGGACAGGGGTAGGAATTTAAGAGCAGGTACATTTCTGACCTAAATATGAAGCTACGTGGCTCTATGTAGTTTACAGTAATCAATCTATTATGTCTATTGGTGTTATGTTTAACAGTTTTCCTCCATTGGGTAAGCATGAAACTCACTCTGAGCTAGTAGTGGTTGTGTGGGTCTTTCTGTCTCAGATCTTGTAGATTCAGAGAACCCTATGTTTTATTTTCACTTTTTCTTTCACTGAAGTGAAACCTCTGTGGCTGCAACTCTGCAAAATCTTGTTGATGTCTGTGGGGTTTGTTTTGTGGCAGGCACTTCTTTTAATCCTGTTTTTAATTCATTCTTCCCTCATCCCAAAATAGTCTCAACAAGATAACAGAAGATCTCAGAACTTGAGTCTAAACATGCTATGACAGGCCATTGGGATGGTCCAGACAACAAATGTAGGAAAGCTTTTATTTGTTAGCCATTAAAAACAGGTGTGTCCAGCATATCTGAAAAATGATTGATGAAATTCAGAAAGCTATTCTGTTATGTTAAACTCTAAGAAGAAATTAAATTTCTTTTCCAGGCTTTGGAGTTTAATGGGTCATTGCTATTTCCAAGAGTGAAGGTTCCAAAAGTCTTTCACATAATATAGGTTATAATATTAGGTTATCTGAACACAGTTAGTGACATGCTAGTATTTTGCATTTTATTCATGTGTACCTTAAGTTCCCAAAGCAGAGTCCCCACTGTCCTGCAGACCATGTTAGCTGAATGAATGTGATTGATTATTCTAGTTATATTGGACAAAGTACAGTTTTATGACATTTAACATAGGTGGAATGTTGGTGTGTGTGCCATTGAATAATAAGTTGTCATGATTTGAGAGCCCCAAATACAGTTTGCTGAACCAGCTTTTGGAGTAGCTTTTAAAACCTGTCATTGACTGGCAAGAATAAAGTGTCAATTATTACTTTATTAACCCTTTCATAATGTAACACATTATAGGGCACAAAGAGGCATTCAAATTTTATTGTTTTACTCTTTCATCCTGCTCCTTTAAATCCTAGTTACGTGATAAATGTTCACGCTCTAGTTTGCATAAAACAAAGCTCAGTTTCAATATTTTAGCCAATTGCAACATCTGCCCTACAAGGTTTTTCCCTTTTATATACAGGCTTCCCTGAAGATATAAATATGGTCTTCCTAATAAACACATTTAAAATGTCTCCTGAGAGAGAAGCTTCCATAGAGAGATTAGGTTGTGGCATTACAAGACTCACTAAAAATGTTTGATTTACCTCAGTGTGAGAGATGGGGCTCATCATGACTTTAATACAAACCTAGCACCAAAATGAGTGTAAATAAGAACAGAATGTGGTTCCTGATCTTTTCACAGTATTAATGCCTTAAAACTAGAAATGCATGAGAATCTCCTTAATATAATGAGGCATATTTGTGAGCAATGTTCCCATGAGGCCAGGGAAGTGGGTGCACATACAAGCCATTCTGTCTGTCACTATATCAAGGGGACATCCTGTCTTTTCAGCTGAGGTGATCTTTTAGGATACTTATCATGCAAGCAAAATATGTGAAAGTAAACTGTAAAAAGTACTAGCTCTTTTGATTTTTAAAAACAAATGTTTCCTTGGTACTGTAGTCTGCTATAGTATGACCGGACAAATGTTAGGAAACTCCCGAGAAGCTTAGTTAACATATATACTACTTTCTAGTTTGGAATAATATTAATGTCTTAGTGGTTTGGTGAAAACATACTACTGTTTTATACTTGACTTTCAGTGAATCTTTGGCCACTATCAAACTTCCTGATTGAGCTAAAGCATCATCAAAGCCTCTGTGATCTGTTTGGTTGGCCAGTCACAGAGTGTGAATGGGAGAGAGACTGGTCACCTATGCACTGTAAGTTTCACTGTAGGAAGCTGTTGTGTATTTTGTAAGTCTGGACAAGAAGGTATTAGAATAATGAATAAGAATAAATGACATAATGATCCGTTTGGCAGGAACAGAAGTTTTGGGGCCATAAGTTCCCTAAGTTGGGTACAGTTTACAGCACCAAAAACAGCGATGCAAAGTTGAAGGTTTTTCCTTTATGGTTATGCTACTTCTCTATATGCACACTGTATGTCTATATTCATTCTGTGTGTGTTTGAAATATGTCATATTTTTAGAGAACTTGCTGATATACAGTCTAAAATTATAAATGTATCTCACTGAAAAGCAAGCTTCGATACCTAGCTAGAGCTGCCATCGCTGATGTCATGCTCAGAAGAGGTGACTGGTGGTTGTGTGTTCACAGATCACAAAGCTGAAGCCACACATATGAATCTCTTAACTGTTTTTGAGGTGTGGGGCTTCATAACCCTAGTGTTCTCCATAAACTTAGTGTTCTCTAAAGTGACATTTCTGTAATGTAGAACAGACTCAGATCTGTTCTAAATTCAAGATGGTGGCAGAGAAGGTAATACTCTCTAATTAATAGGGTCATTAAAATCATGGTCTATTTTATTTTTTTCTATACAGAAAAATACTATTTACATATGTGTTATAGTTAAGTACAAAGTCAATTTTTATCACTTTTATTCTAGGTGAAGCTACTCTGTGATAGTATTTGGTTGTATCATAGACATGATAAAACTAAAGATTTTAAGAATGGCAGCAGAAACCTGAATGCAAACACTAACTGATTCCACTTTGCCATTGAATACTACTCTAAGGGAAATTTTAGAAGAGTTTCTCAGCCTACAAAGATTTCTCAGGAAAGTGACTATTTGAAAGCCTAAGCATGAAATTAATTTTGTCAGACCCCCAGCAGTATTATATACTACCAGTGTGGTCACTTAGCTCAGGAGAATAGTAATGGAAAATTGGTGCATTCACTTCAGTTCATTAGTTCACATTGGGTCAGCATGGTAAGAGCACATTTTCCTAACAATTTGGTGATTACTCAATAGACTATGTGAAATAAGTTAGATTACTCTGTTCCTGCAGATCTATTTCATTCGAGTCTTCGAATGCACTGAAAGGATTTGAACTCAGTGTCATTTTCCATAAGCACTGTAATTTGTTTTTAAAGGAAATAGGCCAATGACCCCTTAGATTAAATGTACTGATGCATTATAATCATAACAATGAAGCTTTTATGGTGTCCCATATTTTGTTTGGGAAGTCAGGGTGCATGTTATATATCTTGATTTTAAGAACAAACTCTTCAATGTAAGGCATTTGTAGAGCTGAATGCTTTCTAGCGATGCAGGGAGACAGGCTAGGATATTGTTTGTTACACAATTGAGAACATTTTGGTTTCAGCAGCTCAAATTGCTGAAACTGATCCTGATGGTAAGGATACTTGATTATCTAAATTTTATCTTACTATTTGTTGAGAAGAAATGTCAAAGGGTTGAAGGAAATTTTGTTAAGCAATTCATGTTAAAAATCCAACTGTGGAAGCATTTTCTGTTGAACCTAGTACTATTTAAATAAATCAGAACTAATTACATTTGAGCATGTATTTTATAAGTACCAGCAAAGGCTGGTACTTAAAAGTAAGACATCCATCTACTGTTGCCTTTCATTAAAGATTAGGCGTCTAATTTCTAGTTCAAGATATCAGACACAATGAATGTCTAAAAAAATCATGACTGAATACATGAGAACTTTTTGAACAATGTTGGTACAGAGGTCTCACCAACAATCATTTGATAATATCCATTTTTGTTTTGGTGCCTTCTGATAAGCAGAGACAGCTATCAAAGGTAATTCCAAAGAAGCATAATGAAAATATGTACATTGCCCAGAGTATCAGCTTTCTTATATGCCAAGTTTTGACATGGTATTAGCAGTCTTCCTACCAATTGGTCTCTCATGATGGACTGGACAGACTTTTGAATATCAGTGAAAGTGTTACCTTTTTTTTTTTTTAGCCAGTGCAGTGTTTCTGTCTTTATGTTGGGAAAAGATGGTTCAGTAAAAATGTACAATTCCTCCTATACGCTAACACTACTACAATGAAGTGTCATACGGTAAACTCAGATTCTTTATATTTTTACATGAGTTTGTCACTGATAGGAACCATCAATTGAAAGGAAACAATGAATTAAAGTACTCCTTGTCAGAAACATGAAAAGATTATCTATTCACTATGAATTAAAAGTATAATGTGGGATTTCCACTTAGCTGTGAGAATCCAACTGAGTTCATGAAATCTCTTGATCATTTTGCTCAAAGCATTATTTTCCAAGTTCATCAAAATGAGGCACATTCTTCTGATTTTTTACCATGATTCATGCAGACATACATTTTATGTATGAAATACCTACTGTTAATCATAATAACAATCTGAATAATGTGATTATAATAACTCTAATTATATACTTTTTTTAAATCGGGTCTAGTTTTTAGGTCTATATATTTATCAAGGATAAAAAAAAAAAAAAGAAATGTTTCTTTTTTCTGGCTTCTTGCCAGTAAAAGCTGACACAAATACTAGCTATTGCGGATCCAGGAATGCTGTCTTGATAACGTATCTCCATTCATTGAGGAAAGAAACAAGCTTGGGGACAGAACCTAATTTGCAGACGCTGAATTTTAAAAAGAAAGCATTACAATTCACAACATGCTGTTGCCTACAGCCCATCTTCCTTTTCAAAGGATGTTTAAATTTTTTAATTCTGTTTCCCCAGTTAAATTACTATTTACTTTACTAATGTAAATATGTGCAATATGCGGAGTTGGAGCAAGTCCTGTCGCTGGGTGTTTTAGGACGGCTCTTGCAGAGTTGGGCCCGTTAGAAGCCTGCAGAGCTGTACGCATTTATCATCTGACAGACCCGGAGCGCGTCCTCCGCCGTTCACCTTCGCCGGCTGTATCAGCACAGATCTCCAAGCGCGTTGTCCAAAAGGGGATGAAGCGTGCGAGGAGCCCCGCGGGCGGCGCGGGGGAGGATGCTGGGCCGTGCCGTGCCGGGGAGCTTGCTCAGGGCTGCCGGGTTGCTACGGCAACCGGGGCTTTTGTTTGTACATAGGAGAGCAGCTGCCTCCCGCGCGGCCCCGCTCCGGCTGCGGCGGGGCCGGGCCGGCCGCACCCACCGCCCGGGGCTGCGCGGCCGTGGCGCGGGGGCCTCTGCGGCGTGGGAGTCTGGGAGTGGGAGATTAGTTGGTAGGGACGCGTCTGACACTTGGAGAGATCAGGTCCTACCCAAAGAAACAGGCTGCAGTCTGAAACAGTAGCTGTCTCTCTCTGGGTTTTATTCGTGTACCAGAAGGTTTGGGTTAGTGGCTCGTCTTATTTCAAGGCAGAAGAACGTAACTAGAACTTATCCTTGAGGACCGTTCACTCCTTGGGCAGTATCACAGGTTAATAGCATAATATAATACAAAATTTCCTCATTCCATAAACATCTCTGAAGACATCGTATCTTTAATTCAGCCCTTTTTACCATACTATTCACATAATTTAAGAACAGATAAATAGTAAAATCCCCACTAATATTTGTTCATAAGAGATGAATATCTCCAACTGACAATGGTGTGGGCCTCGGAGAGCTATTCTTCAAGGAAGAGTTGAGGAGGGTCATCACAGGGTTGAGTGCCCTTTCATAACATGTGAACCTATATCAGTTGCCAGAGCATGCTTTTAAGAAAATGTGAATAGATAAACACAGATTAGAAGGAGCAAAAAAATTCATAGCAAACTAGTTCTCTGCCAACACCGTCTTTTTCATGTAACAATTGTTATAAATAAATCAAAGCATTAGGGTTAGTTCAGCCGTCCTTAAAGGGCTGACAGTCATACTCATTTTGCTGAATAACCAGACTGAAAATTTGTGGACTATTTGCATGCACAATATTTGCATGTACAATATTTCCACAACTTTAACCAGAGTTTCCCTAGAGACATAACATCCATGTGACCTTCACATATTTTCACCTTTTCTTCACAAAGCAGCAAAAAAAAAGAATGTTGATTTTGCTCAGTTTTAAGAGCTGGAGACAGCAGTGGGAAACTGAGGACGTGATACCAAAAGAAATACAGATTATGAATGTTTCTTTAAATAAAAGCCCTTCAAAGCCATGGTAACTTAACAGCAAATGAAAAGCCCAACCAGTAACTTGTGGGATTCTTATAATTTTCAAAAACAAAAGTAACAAGCCAAGTTAAAATGACATTAAATGTTCCCTATTATAATTTCATTACTATTACTTCTGGCAGAGGAGGATAGTGTATCTCTGTACCCAAGTGATACTGTTCCAGATATAAAAATGCTTGAGAGAATTCACAAATATGAAGGCAACAGCACAGTGAAAGATTATAATTCAGCCAAGGTTTCACTTGAAAAATCCCAACTTTTATGAGTAACACATTGACTCAGATAGTCTACACACAAATGAGATCATTTCAGCTTTAAATTCTAGCCAGCTGAGACTGACTGAGGTAGATCCTTAAAACGTACTGAGGATCTCATACTGAACTCTCTCTCAAGAGGAGGAATTGAGACTATGAAAGTCAAAACTAGTAATGTGCCAGAGGAAAAGTTATCACTCAGATGTGGCTGGCTTCTGTCTTGCTCTCAATTCTTTGATGATGATTCCTGTCGCTTTGAGATTACTGGTGTCCCTGAACCTGGCCGAGTGACCAATCTTTTGTTTGCATAGAGCATGTTGGGTTTCAATAGTGCAAGATTTATATCTATTTACCCTCACAGAATGAAAGTAAAATATTATATGTTTTTAAAGTAAAAGTGTTCAAAATAGTCTGATTATACTCACTCTAGTTGTTTTATCAACCTGCTCTCACCATCTTTGTGATATACCTCCTACAATGATTTTCTAAAGATATAAGCTGATGTCAACATATCTGAAGACGACATTGTCTCAAATTTTTGCTTGTTAAAAACCTTAAAGTATAAGGACTATATAGTAGGGGCTTTGTGACATGAGTGGTGCTTCATTTATGAGAACAGAAAACCTGGTCAACTAATCCAGAAAAAAAGTGGATCGAATCAACAGGTTTATAATTTTATTCAAATAAGAATTTGCTCCTAAGAGACAATCTTTTCTTATAAATGTTTAGAGTGACATTTTAATGATATTTTTAGTAATATCAGAGTCATGGCTAAAGAAAAAAACAGTGAACAGTCAATCAGGACAGGAGAGCTTTGAAGAGAAAAATCTGTCTTTTCTTACTGATATTCTATGGAGTTTAAATTATTTTCCTTTATTACTCCATTTATTTTAATTATTACTGTACTTGGCTCTAATTTTTTAGAAATTCTCCTTTAAAATCTGTTGACTGTGTTCTTGATGTCAAAAGCCAGTTGGGGAAAAAAAAGAGCATTTCATTTAATACCAGAGAAAATTCATTCTGCATTCTAAATTCGCCAATTCTTTAGCAGCTCACTTCATTTTTCATCAAAAGAGCAGAGAATTCTCAGGGAGAATCTAATGGCCCCATCCTAACCAAGAGAGATTAGCCCAGGACATAGATTACAATGAGGTTTCACATTAATAATACTTCATTATTTTTTAGCAAAGGTATCACAGAACAGTTACCTCTATGGTCTGCAATATTCTAAATTATTAAAACCCAACAACAAGTACTATAGTAAATTAACTAAGTTTACATCATCATCCATTATTCTTTGGTTTTAATCACAGAGATGAAATTCATTACCCTATGAAGGGAAACACAAAGCTCACTTAAGTGGCGTACAACTGAAATGGAACTTAATCTGCAGATTAGTGGTGATTTCTTTGGGCCGTCAACCTCTACATTAAAGGAAACTTGAAATAATTTGTTAGTTCATACTATTCCATAATTCCTGGGGGAGGCAGATTTTCTTAGTCAGTTCTAGTGCAAAAAGCTAAATTCTTGCCCTAAAAGCTGTAGTTGGTGTGTGCTTTACACTGGAGAGAAGCCCCTTTAATGAAATATGGATTCTGGTGTTCTTCTTTGTTTTTAAACCCTATTCCCTGTATTAATTATTAATTAGCTGTACTGAAGTGGATACAGTTATATTTAGATCACAGATGCCAGTAACCAAATTTCAAGTGGTTGTCTGGTTTCATATTTTTGTAGGATAAAATGCTGCACTCAGAGAGGTTAAAAAAAAAAATCCCCAACCCCAAAACCCACATAAAAGTAGTTCCCATATATTAAAGCAGAAAACTGGTACAGTGAGTGTCTGCAGAAAATAGCAGGCAAAGCAATCCCTCTTCACTTCTGCGAGAGAAATGATGGGAAGAACGGAGTCACAGGGAGTCCTCAATGCTCTTATGGGAAAAAGGGAAACAAGGAAAAAAAAACAACAAACTTCCCATTGCTCTAAGGAAGAGAAAAGAAGTATCATAATGAGTAAGAATAGCAAAGGGATTCCCTCCCTGCTCAGAGAGAAGACAGAAGGGGAAGGGAATTCCCTCTCTCCATTGGGAAAGAACAGACGGGAAGGGAATTCCCTTTGTTGCGTTTATACTTTGAGCTCTAATTAATCTTGAATGTTTTGCACTTCTGTTAACATCAAAGCAATTCTGTATGTCAGGCACAACTTGCTTTCCTTGAGCAGCAGGAAGTCAGTCTTGAAATTCTTATGGAATATATGGATTTATGTCATTACTGTCATATGGCCAGATGCAGTCTATAACTTTTACATACAATCTATAAGGAGTATTGGTTGCTTTAGCCTCAGGCTTGGAGAGATTTTTCTTACAGCTCAAGATTTGTTTTTCTATGATTTAATTGTCACTTCAGTTAAAGGGCAAGCAGCAGAGGTGCCAGTAGAGCAGCAAAAAGCGCCAGGAGCAACATATGGGACTGAAATTCCTTATAAAGTAAGGATCCCATGAACACAGTTGCCTGCAGGGGGAAGGTTGCATAAACAAATATTTAACAAGGAAAAACAGTGAGGTCTTTGCAGTAATCATACAAATATCCAAAAATAGATAATGAAGACACATAAAGCACACAATTTCCTGGCGTGCTGCAGCCCATGCGCACATGCTTGAAATAGTGTGTTGGGTTATGCCTGTGTTGTAAAGATGTTTTGAGCTTTGCAGTTCTAGTGTAGGATGAGGAGGGGGCAGTGCAGGGTACTGTGACCTTCTAGATATCCACGTGGCATCCTCACTGCTAAGCAAGGTTAGTTTGGACTAATTTTCTGAATGGTTTGATGACTGGAAAAAGTGGGAACAGATGAGATGCCATTGTGATCATATCACAAGGGAAAGGTTACAATGTTAAAAGACTGTTTTATACATATTTTATTGGTTAAAAGGTTGAATTTCTTATCCTGAAGGAACATCAGGACTTTGTTATTTCTCTTGCCTTTATCTTCTTACTTTATGTGCTAAGGTAATGCTAATTAGTGCCTGGATGGAAAAATCAGCGTGGTGCATCACCATAGATAGCAAAGAAAACTTGCATTGGCAATTTCCCAAAATTCTGCCCAATTTTGACTTTAAGTGCGTGGATGCCACAGTCACTAATGGATATGGGACTTGATACAGTGAACTGGGCACCCAACCAATTTCACTTGTGCATAAATTTCTGTAAAATTCCTAGAAGATTCAAGTGTTATCTCCACCCACAATGGACAATATCTTAAGTAACACTTAGCACAGGCAGAACAGTTTGTTTTACTAAGATGGCCATAACTCGACTGTGGTCCTAACAATCCCTGAAAAAGGACAGTAGGGGATGGACATGTTTGCTTAAAAAGACAAACTTCTAGTGTATGTAGATGTGAGTAGTGAATATATTTTGACCTATTTTAATTTGCATCGCCTGTATTTGAAGAAACGTGAGGAAACCACCTGTTCACATTGCATTTCTCCAAAGTGAGGACTTCAGATAAGAATGCCAAATATATCACCCTTTGATAATCTGTCAAAACACCTTTCTTTTTTTTTTTTTCCTATTCTGCCTGCCGAGCAACCTCTGTCTGAAAAGCTGTTCCCAGGGTAAATAAGGAAATGCATGAAAAAAATCTGGGGGAGTTACCAAGTCTGATCTTATCTTTTGTGTCACTATGTTTTAAGGCACTGAAGTTGCAGAGAAGAGAATATTTCAAAACAAAATTGTAACATTCTTTTTCTTCCCCTGACATATACCAGAAACAGATGTGTTTGTTTTTTTACTCGAAAATTTGTTGGTTGTATAGCTGATCCTAGTTGCAGAGTATGACAAGATCACTGAAAGAACTCTTGTTTTGTACTTTATCAAGCCTAAGTTTGAATACATAAAAAAGAAAGAGCTTTCTAGAGTTTCATTAAACATTTATAAATGCTGTAGCAGTTCGCTAAATTAAATTTATTTTTACACATGGAAGTATATTTCACTGCAGTATTTGTAAAATAAACTTGTGACCCATTGAAGAGATCATATCTTACATATTTTAAACAATACTCCTCCTACTCTCCTAATTTCCACTTGACTCAAAACAAATGTACTGAAAATTGAGCTAAAACAGGGAAATGGCTGACACTGTTACTGCAGGTTCAGGGAAGAATAGATGGGTGAGGGAAAGAGAAAACAACCTCTGTGACCAAAAATAATATCCACTGATGCTGAAGTTGGGGCTAAGTAAGCATAAAAACTTTTCTAAATGTCTCCCAAATGACCCCTGCAAGGTAGTTTAACCATTCATATGATCAGTCAATAATTTAAGTTTTGAAACTGGGGCAACGTAATGTTGAGACCATGGGAGGAATACCCATGATCCTGCTAAAAGAAAATGAATGATTAACACAAAAGGAAAAGTAATGTGGGAACAGCAAACACATAGGAATAGTTATAGGAGGAGCAACACAGTTCAAAGTGCAATTTATGCACCTTCAACAGGAAAGCAATGACAAGAAGCGTACCACAGGACTAACCCTTCTGCCACTTCATTTATGGAAAGCCACTTGCTGTGAAGTAGTTGGGATCTGAAAGGTGAAGTTTGCTACACATAGATGCTGAAAAGCTGTTTGCAAGGAAACAGTATGGCACAACAGCCTGGAACCAGTCTTCTCACACCCACCCTCAAGTGCTATTTACAAGCAATTCACCCACTGCAATATGGTTATTTGAATGTAACAGAGGACATGGGAAATGTGTATTTTGCTAGAGAAGAGTGGCATTGCCAGGTTGCATTAAAAAAATGTTAATAGTACAGAAAGTAGATCAGAACAGCCCTCTGAATTGAATGAAAATAGTCTAAATTGAATGAAAATAGTCTAAACTCTCTGAAGAACCAAACCTACTGGCCCTACAGGGTTCTAAGAAGTCCTAGCAACCACTGGTGCTGGTAGAGCTCAAATCTTTCATTAACACTGTGATATCTCAGTATTTACTGTATTATATGCCAAGTTTTTGGGAACTTGGACTGTGATGCAAGGCTGCTGTTACTCAGGGTGAAGGTGGTACAAGGGATGAATTCACCAGTGTTAAGCTACATATTATGGGAAAGGCAAATTATCTCATGGAACAATACACAGATGAGAGGGAAAACTGCAGATACAGTATGTGATTATCAAAATTCATCAGCTGTATTTGAGAAAATGCATTTGGTTAACTTACTGTCCGCTAACTAAAAGCTTTTGGAAACAAAGTTAGATTTTGCATTTTTGAGTTTCATTGTGTTCAGATTGCCACAAATTTGTGGCTTACCTCCCAAGGTCTCTGTCTTGAAATGGTTATTATTGATGTTGGTGTTGAAAAAGAACATACTCATACCCATTCATTAAAAATGTTCTCAGTGACTCTAGCAAAGACCACAGGCTGTTATGCCAGTTGTTTAAAGTAAAATTCTTTGCCCATTTTTCAATCATTAAAGGTCTATAATCAAGAGAAGAGAGAGGAAAAAAGAGAGAATGAATTTTTGAAAGCACATAAATTTAAGAAAATATCTTTACTTTGCTAGAAAGACAAGTTTTATATATGCAAAGTTGCTGCTAGATAATTGGGGAACATTATTAATACTTGAGCAAGGCAGAAGACTTTTGGAGAGTAAGAATACTTTGGCTATATTTTTCTATCTAGTTAAGAGGAACCAGATAAGCCAAGGTAATAAACAAAAGTTAGTAGAGATTCTTGGATGGCAGGTATCAAGCAAAGTTTAGTAGATATGCTACATTTATTACTCTTTATGCTTCTGGATGCTTTTACAAAGCGCTTGTCCTGAGGCCCTTTCCACATGAGTTCAAATGTGCTAAAAGCTGTCAGACTTTTCCTTCCAATTCTATATATGTAACTTCACCCTACTACAGAGGGCTGATGAGCCGAATAATGAACTAGTGTGTCACAGTCCTACAATTCTTGCTTTGTTCTTTGATTTTATGAGCCAACCTCTCAAAATATCAGGAAAATACAAATGTGCTTTTTTTTCTATTTTCTTTTCAGCTGATCTTTGTGCTTGGCTATGCCCAACCACATACTTAAGTAAAAGTTGAAAAAAGCATTCCTGTAGTTCAGAAACCAAATTCCTTGATATAGACAGAAATGGCTTGTAAGAATCATTTGGATACCTCTTAAATACCCAGGAACAAAATACTGGCAACATTGCCACATTATGAAACATACAATTAGGTAGTAATCTGCTTTCTTTTTATATAATTTTTTATGTGGCACGGAAGCAGTAATCCTCTGGCTGTGATAGGATATTTGGTGTCTGTTGTGCTTGATGTTGCATAATGTGGAATGGAAAATATAAAAGATCAGAGATATGGCCAAGGTTAAGGTATGTGAGAATGATGTTTCAGAGTTTAGGCCTCAAATAAAGAATGAAAATGAGCTGGTGTATCTAAGATGGCAAATGAGGAAAACATAGCTAAAACTAGGTCTTCTGTATAAGTTGGCAGAATAAATAAATTTGCTGGCTTAACTCAGTAAATACTGTTTGAGAGTTAGAGGAATAATTTTTTAATTTTTTTTTTTTTTTAAAGAATATTCTCCTTATTACCTGACTCAAATATTTTCAGTCCCTTCCGAATGGATTAGTGAAGACTGGCAGAGAGAAACAGAAATTTCCAATTAAGTCTAACAGGGAAGGTTGACCCACTTTATTCAGTCCACTTCAAGTGGGTTCATGGAAAATAATAAAAAATAATAATAATTTAAAAAATTCTAGAGGGACAAGTTTTGCTAGAAAGTTTGATACTGCAGTGCATGGCAAGACTTGAGGCAATGGTACATTTCATAGTTACATAAATGTCTTTCAAAAGTACCTGGGAATGTTTTTTAAAAACATAAGGAACACTGAAACTAAAAAAAAAAATTATCCAACAGCAAATTATAGTTTAAAAAATTTAAGTATTCTGAATCATAAATCTGTTGATGCCAAAAGGAAAAATGCATAGATGTCAACATGGTTTTTAGCCAAACACCTAAGAAAAAAAAATTGTTGTATTCCCTTCCTATTAATGCTGTTGCTAATGGTGGTGACACAGATGAGAAGTTATGTGGCAATATCCTTAGGAGATGACAGGGAACCTTCCAAACATAACTGTCATGATAAATCACTAATTTGGTAACATCAGTTTCTAACTTTCCACTTTTTCAGATATGATGTTAGGTTTCTAAATATCTTGCTTATTTGTTTTGGTTTTTTGATTTGGTGTAACTAGGTTTTGTTGGTTTGTTGTTTGTTTGTTTGTTTTCCTTTCCAGATATCTGACATTTTGACTAAGTTCTAGGAAAAAATCTCAATGTCATAGGTAACATCTGTATGGGAATGATCCAGCACTCCAATAAGCAATGAGAAGCAAGAGGTGACTAAGCGAAGAACTGCTCTTTTTATCTAGTGTTTGCCCTGCAGTTCCTGGCTGAGTGCCTCTCCCCCACTTCACCATGTTGCTATAATTCACTATCAGCCATCTTTAATTTATCCTGTGCTGCGCCTCAGTGACGGCAACTGATACCAGGTCTGTCTGGGACTTCAGTGGTGTTCAATTGTTTTGCTGCATTTTGTTTTACTAATGGATTTGTCTTTCCTGCTAAATTTGTCAATGGCTTTAAATGTGAAAGTTCCACAGATACTGTGCATCAAAAAGGCTTTTATTGTGCTTTGTGTTTGCTAGCCAGTAATCCCTGCGTTCCCTGTAACAGGCTCTCACCAGTGCCTTCCTATCTGGCTGATTTTTCAGATAGACTCTGTTTCATATCTGAGTTTCCTCATTGTATTTATTCTAGTTTGGGTACTTAAAGTGATTTAAAGTTGAACAGAAAACAAAATGAGAAAAAAATCAAATCTGAAGTCAAAACACAGTAGAAAACTGTGTTCTGCTTGCACATTCCCATTAAAGTCAAGGACACTGCATAAGTAGAAGGCAGTTTAGAACAGGCTTTGATCCATAACTACTGCTATTGTGCAAGGGGATTTACAACTCTTTTAGCTGCTTGGTGTAAGGGCACATGACACTTGCTTCAGTGGGAGATATCTGGTTCATTAAACTTAACAATTAGCCTCAAGAAAATCTATACATTGGATTAGTTAAATCATCTTTTGCAGATACAGAAGTGCTCATTAATTAGTAGCAGGAATAATTTGAGCTTTACTGCAATATCAGTCAGGATTAAATGTGTTATATAATTTATTCATTAGGCAGCACAATTATGTTGCAGTTAAAAGAATTTTTTTTTTCTGTAACTGAACAACATAAAGGAAAATGAATGTACAGCTAATGTTTTTTACAACAGCACAAGAAATGATTATAGGTGATATAACTAGGAACTTATACCATCAAAAGGGAAGGAATATTAGGACTTTTTTTTTGCCACAATTTCCTTGAATTGAAGCTGTCTTGAATATTTGATTAGCTCCATCTTTATATTATTTCTTTATATTTTTAGATGCTAAATTATTGCTCTAGCAATTTATTTTCATTGCTCACCAAATCCTTCACTGTAAGGTAAACCAAGATTCTTTCAAAAATCAGAATATGGGGAAAGTATTTCAGCAGTGCACTATACCACAAACTTACAGAATGATACAAGTAATAACTTATCTAGTTCAAAATTAACCAGCAACATCAGCAGAGTAAAGTTTGGATACTGTGAGACGGTCACTTACATTCTGATCTTCACCTCACTAATAAGCAAAAGCAAATAGGACAATTTCAAAGCAAAGTATTCCTTTAATTTTCTAATCCCAAAGTTAAAAGCAAGGAAGAAATGCGTCAATCTCGGTTGCAGAAAGCCCTCTCCTGGCCTATCTTTCTGACTTTTAAATACCAAACCACTAATTTAATATGTGTTTGTATGCAGTTTTTAGCCCAAGTTCTAATTCCAGTTAAACTGATGTACACATCTGGAACAATTTTAGTGGAGTTGCTGCAAAGGTCCATTCAAATCAGAGAAATGCTCACTGAAAAAGACCTACCTTTGGATATATTTAATTTTGGGGTTAGATGAAGAAGAATATTTTAAAATACATTCTACCATTTGCAATAAAGTAGTCAGAACTTTGCAGGCTTTGATTGGAACTGCTGGAAAGTGCTTTTGAGCTCTTGCCTAACAGCTTGAAAGGCATTAAAAGTTTTATTCTCAGTTTATCCTGTCACAGTAAAAGGCCTAAGTGACTTGACTCTGTGTTGTATGAGACTAATCCTTTCATTAGGCCTCAGTTGTGTGTGCTTCCTCACCTAACAAAGTCTGTTATGAAATAGTTTTTGAGGAAATTTAAAAGAAGAACTGTGAATAGATTTGTTCAAGACAAGTAATTTTAATCACAGCTGTAGCTTAGTAAGGATGAGTGAGGAACCAAACTTCTCCACGGATGTAGATTTGCTGTTTGTTATTCCTCTGATCTTCCTGACTGCCTGCTGGCATAACATCCTGAACACTTTGCATTTACAATCCTCCTATCTGAGGACCTAGTTAAAAAGTATTGGTAAGGATTAGGAAGAAAACAAAGACAGTTAAGTTAGGAGTTGAACTACGTGTTTTTGTGCATGTTATAAATGTGTTATATCTACAGACTTTTCAAGCACTGCTTTGTCCTATGTCAGGGCTATATCTGACTCTCAGAGCTGCCAGAAACCTGGTATCCAGCTGTACAAACTCTTTCCACCTCCCCTTTTTGGCCAGCACTTCCTACATGCATAGTACAAGATGCTTATACAGAATCAGGACAGCTGTGTTGTCCTAAGGGTTCCTGTCAATTATAACAGCATTAAAAATGGCTTTATAATTATTTTTTTTTGCCAAATATGTTGGAGAAAGAGGTTACTGCATTAATTTTTGTTGCATGCAGATCTTCAAAAGCAGAAATACTATCAGGCTTTGGTATTGTAATATATATATAATTACAAACAGTCATTCTATATATCATTTAAGTGAAAAATGTTTCTAAGGATCAATGTAAGAAGCTCTTATATTAAATATGTGAAACTTATTATTTATAACAAAAAAAATAGTAAATAAAAAAAAAAACCCAGAAACTATTTATGACTTTGGATTGATTTGGAGAAATTTTCAGTCAAAGAGAGTAGATGTGAATTTTAAAAGGTTAGTACATTTTCTTGAGAGAGCTCCATGGTGTGCAATTTCATATTATCATATGAGCTCCTGAGTGGTTAATGCTTAACGGGTATCCAGAGGTACTAGAGTGTTTCTCCCTTACTAATGCTGTGTGTATCTGCGAGCTTTTGTGTATGGCTTCTACTTGTGGGGCAGCTTCCAAGAAGGAGTGATGATGAGTGTTGCCAATTCTAGCATTTGTGAGAAACAGCACCAATTTGTGGGGCTCCTTCATCGGGTATTCTGGGCCCTTTATGTTCTAACACCGTGGTGAAATAAGCCACTATGATATCTGTAGCCTTAGTCAAAATTGTATTTTGCAGCCATGTCTCTTATTTTCATTTGGATGCTGGGATGCAGAGCCAAATTATACCTCTAGATTTAAGTAGCTGTTAGTAGAATTCAAACCAGTCACATTTACTACAAATGGAGTGTTATTAGCCACATACTACAACTGAAGTCCTAGAATAACACGTTAGTTATGCCATTCACGTGAATATATAGCTCTGGAAGGAGGGCTGCTACATTTTAAAAGAAGCATTAAAGTACATATTAGTAATGCAATTTCAATATGATGATTAGTATCTCTTAAGCTTAATGGGTCTAGTCCTGTTTCTGCAACAGGCTGGAAGAAATTGCGCAAGTGATGTTAAAACAGGATAAATAAGAATCCAGTGCATTGTAATTTAGTATCTATTTATCTTGTTGCAGCAATGCAGCAACTATTTTTAAGAAAAAAAAAATGTAATGCAGTATATCTTAGTCTTTAAATTTTCTTTCTGTGCTATTTAGACCCTTGATTATTTTTATATGATTATGTCTATAAAATTCCAATTATTTGTATCATATTCCTACTATTTGTTCTACAACAGTATGTATTTTACAGCATAATTCAAAGTAGAGTGAATGCCTTTATGGTTGAGCTCACAGTAGGTTTCTAAGCTGGCTGGGAAACCATGAGTTCAAGTCCCACACCAAGACTTGGACAGAAACCCAGAAGTGATACCGCAATGCAGTATTAGAGATAATACTGCGTTTGATGTTCATTCTTTAGGATAAAATGTTACGTTTGTGTTTGCTTCATTAACCTTGAGTGGTGGTTTTGTGGAAGTGGTTCAAAATGATGCTTTTAAAAAGGAACTCATAATAACCCTATTTCCTGGTCAGCTGTCATTTCTCCTCCTACTCAATATTTAAAAATTCTCTTACAAGCTGTTTGTGAGCACACAGTAGTTGTTCTTTTACACATCCGATAGGTATGTCCCTATTTTGGGAAGTACTCAGAGATGAGGATAAATGTATCAGGTCACATTCTGGTTTTGCACTTCCAGCAGCCTCTCTGGGTTGTAGAGTTTTTAAGAAAAAATGTGCACTGAAGTGACTGTAGAAAGAGTTCTGGTGATCTGGGGCACTGCAGTTAAAGTCCTGCCATCTTTGAAATTGGTACAACACCGTGTCAATAAATAGGGAAGCTTGTATTACCACCCACCAACTCTTTGCATAAGGATACAAAGGGTAAAGATTCTTGAATTTTCCATCTACTCATTTTACATGGGTGGAAGACTGGAAAAACAATTAACATGTATATAGGTAACTAGTTAGATTGCATTCTTATCCCTAAGGTATCCCTCATACAGACCATGTTCTTAATTTGCTGTCTGCTCAACTTCCACCACCTTCTTGTTTGCCTAAGTATGACATGAAATATTTTTATCCAATGAAATAATTTAAAGCATAATAGATAGGTTATCTCTAAGGAAATTGATATTTGGAACTACAATTTACCTTGTTTTAGTTGTTAGTGAAAAATTGTGTCTGAAATTTTGTAATAAGAAGGATATTTGCAAAAATCGATTATTTTATACTTCCCAGAAAATTACTGTTCTTGGAAGTTCTGATGAAAAGCTGCTCTATAGGAGTATGTGCTCAGTCTTTGGTTTCTGTATATAACCTTGAAACAAGTACCACAGCTGATCATGACTTAACTATTGGTCTGGACTTGTTCTGTTTCTGCTGCTCATTGGTAAAAGCTCTGCAAGGACCAATTAATGTCTTCAGTATTTTTTAAAAAGTCAGAGATTTTTCCTAAGATGCTTCTTCTCTGATAGACTAATTTATACTGTGCTTGAGAGCATAGAGTTAAGGGGCAGTGGCCGAAATACTGCTTTAAGCAACAAAAACTAGTTTTAGAAAGGGAATTGTAATCCAGTTTTCCATGAAACTATCAAATATATAATGTTTGCCCTGTGTTAGCCTGTATGGCTCTACAATTAGGAAAATCTTGGTGTTTCTGACCGGGATTTAAATGAAAAGGCAACTAAACAAATGACAAGAGGAGGGCATTAAACAGAGAGAGGGAACCAGAAAAAGTAGTTAGAAATTAGTCTTCTGCTTGCAGTACTAACAATACCTTTAGAAATATTAAGGTGCCTTCACTTAGATAAACAGAAATTTAAAAATATGGCCCAGACACTGAGGAATTATAAAACAAGAATGGTGTCTCTGGGGAAGCAAGGCAGACATGTAAGTTTTCTAAAATTTTCTAACAGTACTTATAAATATTTTAGAATGGGTAGGTAAATTGTAATTTTTTTATTTGTCTGCCTGCTTTATAAATATGTACTAAGTATTAAATGAAAACACTATACATTGCTTTTTCTTGTTTTCTATGTAATACAAAGGATACTACAGGATGTTACAGTAAGTACATCAGAGATCTATTTTATAAGTACTTTAATTTTCCCTATATGATATATTAAAAATCATATTAAGTTATTATATTATGTGTAAAAAAGGGCCAGACCCGCAACTTTTATCACTCCTTTAATTCTACATCAGCTGTTATAATTACTGAATTTCAGAGAATCTGAACCTAAACATTTTAGAAGTTCAAAAGCTTTTTTTACCTGTTTTCCTCCACCACCCACGAAAATGCTTCAATTGCTTCAGAGTGAACATTTTAAGAATATAATGTACATCTAAGGGATAACTCACTTTCAACAACATTTCAGGTTTCAAAACTGTTATACGCTTGAAACTTGAGACTTTTTAAAAATGTTTTGTTAAAGAAACTCTATTCCCGTATTTTTTTTGATCATAGGACGTTTGGGATCAGTGTTTGAGTTGAGATATTATTTATTCTCCTTTTTGCACATTTCATAAAGCCTTATTAATTTTTGAAATTAATGAGACATACAATGGGACTAGTCACATTTTTTCATTAAGAATTAATTAAATTAACATTTTAATATTTTAATAATATATCTGTCTTTCTCCATTGTTTGATTGTTTTTCCAAGCCCAGAAGATCAAACATTTTTAAGTAAAAACTGATCTTAAATCACTTTCACCTGAAATTTTTAAAATGTTAGTCATATTCACTTGCACTGGCAGACTGAAGGGAAAATTTTTGGTTTGATAGATACAGCAGCCTTCTCCAAGTACTGGAATAATGGTCCCTTTTTCCTGAACTTACATTTTGGCTGCTATATTTTCTTCTGGCTTTATTGCTGTCTTCAGAGATGTTTCCACAGAGGGCCATACTTTGCTTTCAGTGCTTTTGTGACAACTCAGTGGGAGGGAGTCTTTGCTTTATATCCAGATAGTTGAACTCCTGTTGATTTTATTGCACTTTCATTGCAGGGCATGTGTCTCCCTATAGCTCTCTTTGCACAACATGCCTTAGATACTCTATGGAACTATATACCTCAATTAGGTAATACCTGTATTTGAAAGAAATTTGTAAACAATACACAGCAAATTAAGTTGTATCATTGTTAAAAAACAGGCAGAGATGAGACTTCTAAATGGCAACAGTCAGAACTTATTTTAACAAGTATCTGGAAATAATTTGTTTATGATGGTGATTTTGAGTAGCTGTTTTGTACTTGGAAGCAATTCGAAGGAAGAAATGCACTTCAGGTTACATCAAATGGAAATCTTTATTACCTTGATGAATCAAAGGAATGATAGGAAAATATAGTCAGAGAAATAAAGTGGTCTTTCAGTTAAAAGACTTTTCCCAACAAATTACCCCTGAGTATGGGGAGAAGGGTTGGAAGGTCTTTTGAAGTGCTTCCATGGATTTATTCTCGGATTGTGCTGACAGGAATAGTGAAGCAAGACTGCTTGTGCTCCCAGGAGCAGTGAGAGGCTCTGACCACCTTATGGTTTCAGAGGACTCAAAGCTTAACACTGGGTTTGAGACTCTTGAAATTGCTGAGTTTTCTTAGGCCCAGGCTGCTGCAAATTTATCTTTCCATTGCCACACAACAGAACTCTAATTTTCTAAGCAGTAAGCTGAGTGCTTAGGTGTTAAGTTTACTGCCAGCTGCGTTCAAAACTTGGATGTAGTCCTTCACATTCACATATACATGTATGAATCTGTGCTGCGGATTTGAGTCATGTTAGCACCTGTGTGCTGTGAACACAACTGCACTGCCAGGGGCACCACTCAAAGTAGTTCAGGCTGATTCACAAAAACCAGCTGTGAAATTTATAGCTGATTCCCAAACCAGCTGTTAACATGCTCTCCAGCACACCTTGCTTTAGCCTCTTCTGGAAGCTCCATTCCTATATCAAAGATGAGGAATGGTGTCTGCTCGTTATGAAAGAGATGAAGCAGGGAAGAGAAGATCCATAACTGTCCTCTAAATTGAACTGAATTTTTAGTCACTACCCTGACTTTCATTCTTGGCCCTAGAAATCCTTGGACCTTGTTTAGTGATTGCTTCTTATGACTGGGAGAAGATGTTTGTCCACAGAGACCCTTCTGCACAGCTCCCTGGCTTCCTATAGAAGCATTTGTTACTGTTATGTGATCTTGCAGAAAGAGATGCCTGAGTGTTCAACAAAAACTGTACAGACCTGGCAAATCAGTGCAGTGTAGTTAACAAAGTAAGTAAATAAGAGCCCTGGCCCAAATTACAGTATTTCTACACTGTATACGTCATAAATCAGACCTTCAGAAATATCTTATTAGGTAGTATTAAAAAATCCTGGATAATTTCTCTCCGGTGATTTTATCACTTTTTTTTCCCAATTAATTACTTTAGAAAATAGATTAAATGTAGTGAAGCAAAAGCACATCAGGAAAACTTAGCACTCAAATAATCTACATACAGTATTGCATTTTATATCTTTACTCTACTACAGAAAAAATAATTAATCAGATTTTTTCTGTTCTATAAATAGCTGTGCTTTTATCAAGGTTCAAGACAAAGAAAAACAGTTGAACCACTTTCCAAGACACAGTCTTAACTTTCAGTCCTTTGCTCAGCCTGGTGTGTGCTTGTTTCAGTGAAGGTAGATGAAAGAAAGGGGTTTTAGCTCACCTTCCTACTCTTCTTGTAAGCCTACTTAAAAGACAAAACCAGCTCCAACCTCAGTTATGACATTTGCAACAGTTCCCATGTAATCAATGTGGTAATTTTGCTGTATGGTCTGTGTTCCCTGTTCATGTTCTCTTCCCATCTGGTGGATACATGCCATTTATGATTTGTTTGTGTGGCCCTTTTGCATGTTTTCTGCCTGCTTTGTCCTGGTTTTATGTACATTATAAGCCCTCTATGTTTGGAGTACCATAGTAATGAAGATGTTGTTTATTGACAACACTAACCCTGAAGGTTTAAGTTTGAAGATGTCATTTATTTGAATTTCCAAAAGCCTGCAGATCTAAATTTCTTAAGGTAGAGTAAAAATGTCCAAGATAGTCTTCCTGCTTTTGAATTCAGCTGTTTTAAATCTGGGTACAGAGAAATTTAGCATTTGCGAAAATAATTCACTTAAAACATGACATGGAACTTGAAAAAATATTAATTCTGTTGTCATCCCACAGTTCAGCCAAGGAAGCAAAATATTTCATGCAGTCGCATCATTTATGCTCATGTGCTTTATGTGCTTATATATTTGCTACAGCACCTAGATTTTCTTTCTTTTCTTTTGGAGTGATCAGTAATATACAGCTTCTCCAGGGGGTCCTCACTCTTGAAGTCTAAACAGGGCTCCAATTCAAGTAGTACATCAAGCTTTCACTTTAATGAAGAGCCAAGCCAATTTCATGTGTAATATTGACTGTATCATTGATAAGCAGTGTTAGGCATCCAATTATATAATTATGAGTGATTATAACCACCATAGTAAATGTATTTGAAGTTATTTACTATATTTCCTATAAACTCTATTAAGCTAAAACTTGTCATTGGTACCAAAGCCAATGAATATTCACTGCTGGATTTTGCTAGTTGCTCTGAGGAAAAAAATTGTGGAATAGTAGTGAATTTGTAATTTGTCCCTTCTGTGTTTCAGCATATTTATGACATTTATTTTAAAGGAAACATGAAAAAGATGTGCAAATAAGCAGAAGTAGCAGTAATGAAAAGACATGAATTATTTCATGTCTTATTTTGATATTATTGTTCGAAGATGTTTCTGGATGAAGATATTATTGCTGAGTTCTACAGTTGCAGAAGATAGATCCTCTATTAAATAATAAGAAAAACACCAGTGAACTATTCAGCAAATTGGAGTTTTCACTTTCCTAAATTTGTAGCTCAGACTAGATTTCAGGAAGGATCAGTTCATATCTGAACTGATAGGCACAGAATGCAGGCCATTATTTCCATGCCCAATAAACAACCAAAATCAAAATCCTCACAAACAACAAGCTAATTTGATAAACTTTTCTTGAAAATCTGACCATGCATTGCAATGCCTGCCCTGAAGAAAAGGTGAACATATCTCATAATTTGAAAAAAATTACAGGGTTAAAATTGTGGGCACCTTTCTAAAGAAAGACACTGTGATTCCTGCTAACCAGCAAACCACAGAATTGAGTTAACAGCTACTTGCCAGGTGTGCTCATCTGATCCATGTTCAGCATGTGACCATACCAGATGCTTTATCTGACCTGAAAGATGATTTTAACAAAATAAAAAATGTTTTTCTATGTATTATTGAGAATCCATGTTTCCCTTCGTCTCCCCACTGAAAGCTGTAGTAATATTAAAGGTGAAGTGTGCTTTATACATGGAGCTAACTGCAAACTTCTCTGGCAGGTTTTCATATGCTTTTCTTTCACTTGCTTAAACACAAACTTCTCAATTACTCTAAGACTGTAGCCGTGAGATTCTAAAATTTCTCAAAATAGATTTGATTTGACCGCCACTGATTGAAAGCTGATACACTTGGCACAACTAAAACAGATTTTAACTTGATTCAATTCTAGTAGAATTTTCCTTTGTATACTGCTATTGCATAAGTACATTGTCAGTTTGCTCAAAGTATTGGTAGCACAGGAGAAGGGCAGAGACTCCAAAACCTTTTGGTTTTGTTTTTTTGTTTGGTTTGTTTCGGATTTGTTTGTTTTGTTTTTGCTTTAGTAATCTTTTTCATCTGCAATATATAGATATGTCCATGGCAGGTATTAATGAACTTTCTTTATGATTCTTCATTCCTTTTTAGAAAGTTTCCTTTGCAGATAATATCTCAGAGATAGCACGTTAACTTTGATCCCTGATCGAAGTTCAGCATCGCAATTCTGGTATTTTATTCTCATAAAATATAAACCACTATCAAACTCCAACATGGGTATTCTGGAAAGCCTCTATACTGCCTAAAATATTGAAAGGAAAGCTGAATTTACCATTGCAGTCTTTGGAAAAAGTAATTTGAGGTGATGCACAGTATCCTTTAGTCAGAGGTTCTGCTTACACTTTTTGCTGCATTTCTGAAAGGCTGATTAGGCAGGCTTAATGGAGTTGTCAATCCTGTACTCAAATGGGTTTATATTTAGCATTGACACTTTAAAATAAGACCACTCTTTTTCCCAGCCAATAGACCTGGGGCAGTTCCATGGTTGAACTCACTGGTTTGATCTCTAAAATTTCCTATGATTATCTTGGGTTCTAGGGAAAAAATGTAATTTCAAAGAATAAATATGCTATATTAGAACTGGAGTTAGTATGAAAATAGTTCAGTTTTAAAATTATTGTACGTAATTTTTCACTTATAATTGCTTGCAAATATATTCTGTGTCTAAAAAAGAATGTCTTACTGATCATTAAAACGGTGATCTGTTCAACAAAGTCTCAAAAAAGCATATATTTGTAAAGCCCTCATCAAATACGTAACTATTGAATATTTTCAAGCATTTCAAATCTAGATAAAAACATAAAAGTTTTTCAGTTATTTAAAAACCTTAGAGTTGAAACTTAATTTGTTTGGGATGTTTGGTTTACATCTATTTTGTTTTAGATAAAGACCATAAATAACTGTGATGTAAACATCATTTTGGAAGTTATTTTAGCCATGAGGGAAAGTTGTTTCATAATACCTGTGTGTAAAGATAACTGTATTTCTCTGCAAAGCACAATATTAGAAACAAGGCTAGAAAAGCCATCCTTTTGGCTCTTCCTCACATTCTGACTTTGCCCAAGCCTTGTAGGGCCAAGTATCTTCAACTGTTCTTGACAAAAAACAAGTCAACACTTCCAGTTGTCTAGTCATGGGCAATCTGACAAGGACTACTTGGTCCAGTCCAAGAATGAAAAATTATTTGTATATTCCCATTCCTTTAAATTAAAAATAAGTTATATATCCCAGTATATATATATACCAATATATATATTGCACACTAAATTAACCCTATGCAGAAATAAAACACATACAAAAAGCTACCCTGTTACAAGCACAAATGATTGCAATTAAACTGTCACTGTGTGAATCTCCCATCAATTATCTTAGAAGTAGGAAAATAAAAACCACACAAATAAAAAATTACTACATAAGAAATCCTTACATAATACTATATTGTAATGCGTAATCTAGATGTGTTCTCTTCTGCATCATCAAATTAATTGATGTAGGGGCAACCAGCATGGCTAATGTAATGCCAGAAACTGCTGTTGTACACCCGCAAGATACTTTTATCTGTCACATGGGAAAAAAAAGAGAGAAAAGACACTTATTTTAGGCAGTCAGTAGAGCAGGTTTTACCTATGAACTTTTAAACATCATATTACGATGATTAAAAATAAAATCCAGCATGAAGAAGCAGATTTGTAAGTGTTAAATATGCATGCAGTATGGACAAAAACTATTTTAATAATAAAATTAAGAAATTTGTCGGTGTTTGTTTGGTCAGTGGAAGAATATCTGATGAAGCTTATCAACACCTTCAAACAGCAGTTGTACTCATTGTTAATATTATTCATTAACTATGCTTTGTCACATTGTGCTTATTTAGCAGTCCCTGTCTATAGATAAAAAACTGAAGGAAAATATGGAACAGGTTACAGATCTGAATAGGCTGTCAGGCCACCAGCTGAGGTGACTTAAACCAGTAGGACTACGTTTCAGGTATCTTTTCTAATATCCTCAGATATAATCATGTCCCTAAATGATGGGTGTTTGTAGGGGCACAGCTTAACCACAGTTCTGACATCAGTGCAGTAGCACAAAAGGTGCAGGATTCCTGATGCTCTGCTGTTGACACGTTGTGCTCTGTGTGTTAGGGACCAGCTCTGGCAGGATGCTGAGTGCCATCAGTGCTGGTAGCCAGATATGCTGAGCTCCTGTCAGGATGCAGGTAGCACACTTCCATACTGGTTGTGGTGTTTTGCAGGGTAAGGGAAGTGTAGTTGGCACTGTCCTAAAGGAAAAGGCTGATATTTACTCTCAAAGAAAACAGCAGATTTCTATCTCCCCTAGTCAGTAACCTGGAAGAAAGCACATAGGACAAATCTATCATTTTTTGTAAAGAAAATATGAAATTAGAAGTGGCAGAAGAGAAATGCAGAAGGAACTGCTGTCTTTTGCATGACTTATATAAGGAAATGTTAGCAATAAGCTTTTTCTTCTGAGATGAGACAGTGTTTCCATAATGTTACCTTACTTCTGAAAGTCACTGAAAGAATTCCACACAACGTGAAAAATATTTAACTCTTAGAAGATCTGTTTTCTGCATATCTTTAATGATGGGGATGAAGTGCTGAATAATGTGTGCCAGGGATGCTCTGGTTAGTTGCCAGTGGCAGTTGTGTTTATCTCCCAGTATAAGACAATTGATTAGCTTCTAAAACTTAGAAGAACTCCATCACAATTTTATTTAGCATTAAGCTGTTTGGATGACTGCAATCCCTGGCAAAATAAGCATTAGAATGTTTGTTTTCTTCTAAACTCAAACATGTTTGTATAAAAAAATCTGCCAAAGAAAACCAGGCAGATGCCTAACAGCCTAGGCGACTTGGCCTCTATTGCAGGAAAACATTGAGTTCCTCATAATAAAATTTGTAGAAACATGGAATTTATATCATGTAGCACATCAGTAACGATATTTGGAAAAGATCTCCATCAAAAAATATCTAGGTTGCAATTTCAACCATCCTTAATGTGTCATGTAACTTTGGACCTCTAGTACAAGAGAGGCAGAGGCCGGCAGAGGCCATCAAGATGGATACGAACTTAGAGCACACATCCTTTGAGAAGTGGCTGAGGAAAGTGGCTTTGGCTGTGAGCCTACAGAAGAGACAGTTTTGAGGGACTTAATAAAAGTCTTTCAGTTACGAGGAAACTACCAGAGATGGAGACAGGTCCTGAGGTACAAGGAAGAAGAATGATAGTCAATGCTTTAAATTAGAATGGGAGAGGTCCTGACTCAGTATAAAGAAAAAATTATTTTAATTTGAGGGTACTGGAACAGGTTGCCCAAAGAGGCTGTGTTGTCTCTATCCTGGCACCCAACAGGATAAGTCCTAAGCAACCTAATCTGAATTCTGTGTCCCTCTTGTTTTCAGTGGGAGGCTGGACTGGACTCCTGAGTCTCCTCCTGACCTAAATTCTTCTTGATTCTATGAAAATAGGATGGCTATAAAAGACCAACCTAAGAAAAGGACTTCTTTGCTGTACTGGAATGGTAAAATGTTATATATTAGTTAGAGTATGTGCCATGCTAACAGAATGCTTTCTGAAAGCAAACACGTCTGAGTGATTGCTATTTAAAGATTCCCATGTGAAACAAAGCATTACTTGTTATCCAGATTGTGCCAGTTTCTAAAAAACAAGATACAAACAAAGGGTGAAATCCAAGAGGGGGAAAAGTTACAATCTAAACTAGGTTATGAGAATATCCCTGGTTAATAATCAAGCTTAGAGATGTGCTAGTTGAATCTAAACAGATGTACTGTATACTGCAAAAATGTCCTTTTTTCCTATTGGTAACTTTATGTAACTCTCAAGTATTCAGGATACTAGAGATCAGAATCCCAAGCACATACTTAAAAAGCTGAATCAAGCTAGAGTCTGATGAAATTTCAACTCTTTGAATGTTTGGAGAGTGGAAATTTTGTTTTGAGAAAGAAATAAAGCCTTGTGTGTTGTATAATCCATGCAGCGCCAGCTAAAGACAAATAATACTCAGATAAGAAAAGTTTTTCATTCTTTTAAAATAACAATACATAGCTCTGTGTGACTGACTTGTGGTAGCACCTGAATAAGTGCTACAACTATCACAACAAAGTTCAGTGTGAGACTTACAAATGATTAGTTTTTTCTTTGAAAAAGTGTGAGCTTAGCAGCCACTGAACTTTCTTAACATGCCTCCTTATTTTTTCTTTGCCATTTATTTGGCAGTTCGATTTTTTATATCAAATTTGGAAGACCTGAGGGCTGAACTTAACACAGCACTTGATTCCACCTTTGCATTTCTTTAACCCTATGGCAAGAGAGGGAAACAGCTTGGACACTTCTGCCATGCAGAATAACCCCAGCTGTCTCTAACCCCAATCTGGCACTTCAGAATCATTACAATGTGCATCCTCTTTAACAGAAGAAGTTGTTTCTCTGAAAATTATTCTTTATTAGAGACAGAACAGAGACATGTACACAACTGCACTATCTAGGCTGTCTCTTCTCTAGACCTGGCTTTTGGTCTGAGATATTCATTTAAGAACAATTCCTATTCAGTGCAATTCCTATTAGAGGTAGATTTACAGAACTATTCCTGTTGAAAATAATTTTATATTCTCACTCACTTATCCATTTCTTGGACTTGATCATGTTGGGGATTTTTGTGGTATGTATTTATTTATTTATTTATTTATTTATTTATTTATTTTTATATATATATATACATATATATATATGCTGCTTTTGTCTACACTGGGGAATGTTACCATGCAACTTTGGTGTACTGTCTTGGAAGAGAGAAGAGGACAGTGCAGAAATGCAGTAGAGAATGATGGTTTGGAACTGTGAGCTTTTCCAGAATTAAATGTCTTTTGAGGTAAAAGACTCACTGCATTAGTCAACCAGCTCATTAGGAGCCACTTTAATTTGCTGTTGAGTTCAGGCAGCCTGTGATTGAATGTATTTAAAAAGAAAAATGCTTTATTATTAAAGCTGTTGTGAAATATAAAATATCAGTTTATATTCTATGATGGGGTAGGAGGTAATTTTGGCAGCTCCTCAAATTGGTTCTTAAACCTCTTGAGAAAGAGAAATGCACTTTTATATGTTATAATATATACATATATTTGAAAATCCAGTCCTAAATTTGCTTTTGTATGTAAAAGTTCAGGTCAGGCATTTCTTTTGCAGTAACTGAACCTCAGTGCGATCTTTATAGCTATAACACCTAAGTTATATTTGTTATTTTAGTGCCTGTGGCCCCTAAGGGGCAAAAAAACCCTGTTTGGATAATCTACTTTCCAGGTACCAACTGAGGTTAAATGTGTAAATCATTAAATGTAAATAATTTTAAAAAACAGTTGATATCTTTTCTTCAGATATTTCTCAGAAAGTGGAAATAAAGTGTTTTATTCACAACTTTTTTTATTTGCAGGAAAATGACCCCAAAGTGAAAAGAAAAGGGATTCAGACTAAAACATTATTTAAAAGGGAAACAATTCAATCAATTTCTATGAACAGGGACAAATGCTCTTTGCACATTCTCTTTGCACACAGAATGCATTTGTCTGGCTAATAATTATGTTTTGCATATGTTGAGTTCTGCGGAGACAGTGACACTACTGGTAATTCTGCTGCTGTGGGATCTGTCTTTTCACAAATGAGGTCAAAAGACAACCAGAAATGAATGTAAATAGATCTGCATGGTCTATTGAATAGCTCCCTTAGCTGTAATGTTCTTGGTTTGTGTAGTCGCTTTTATAAAATAGACTTGCCTACCTGTCAGACAGGAAGAAGAGTTGTCTGTGAACCACATATTCCTTCCTCTTTTCACCTCTTTAAATAAACAATAAGCATAGAAGGGGGATGCCACCCGCACCCAGCACCTGGTCAGCAAACATCACACAAATTAGAAACTAACTCTGCTGTAGCTGCAGTAGCAGTTAGTAGTTTTTAATTAACTTTTTAGGCGCTGGGGAGCAGGTCCTTAGACCACACTTCTAATCCTGATGTGAGAAGCGATTTGCACGTTTCAGGACAAAGAGGAACAAGGTTTTAATACAGTTTTGTAGTCATCCACAAACAGTACTTAAACTCTTTTTTATCTGTCTACAAAATGTTTATTTTAAAACACTAAAGATGCCTCTGTGCATTTTGTGTTCACATTCTTGTTGCCATGAACAATCAGTATAACTTACAGAAAGACTAAGGATGCTCTGAACTGTGAACCAGCATGGACTGGCTCAGGATTGACATTATACACAGGCTTTCACACTAGTGCATGAGCTGCTCCATTAATCCACAGAGAGGGCTCAGATGCTGATTTATAGATACTTGGTTTTGTACTCCAAGGCTGTTATTCTCACATAATATAGTTATGTTGCCCATGATTCCAGAAATAGTCCTTTTGGAAAGTGCTATCTTTTCAGTTGGATAGAATTTGGTGCTAAATTGATTCCTGGTATATTTTATCATGCAAAAATAAAACTGGGTGCTTATAATGGAAAAAAATAAAACACATTTTCCTTTCTTTTATTATCATTATTTAAAATGATATGGACTTTAGGTTTTCTTTCTTTCTCATTTCTTGAATTGAAAGACATTTTTTAAGCAAGTAGACAGAAGGGCAACAGTGTTTTACCCTAAATACCATGACAATGGGATTTATGGACTACTGAGTTTCATGTTTTTCTGAAAGTATAAAAAGAAATGCCATAAACATGCAAAATACTAATGAGATTATCTCGCATTTTTTTTCCAGAAAGGAAGGAGTAAAGCAGATTGGCATAAATGAGTTTTGAAAGGAGGAAATTTGCAAGCTATTTTCAGAGATACACTTGCATCGATTTGAAAATCAGCAAAGAATGCTCTAAGAAATAATCTCAAAAGGGCACAGCGTCCAAAGTCTGACAACAGCTGGGAATAAGTGCTTTAGCACATGCATGTTAGTGATGAAACACATTTACATGATGATTAACTGCTTTTCAATCGGCCTAAGTATAAGACAAAGACAACCCCCCCTAATATAGCCTTGTTCTGAAGTTATCTCTGTCTGTCTACCCTGTGGATAAAAATGGAGGAAGGTTTCATCTGTGTTTTCCATGTTTCTTTCATAATTTGTGGAATTTTTATGCAGCAGCAGAGATCCAGCTAACATTAGACCACCATCTAATAGTTAGCAATAGCACACTATGTCTCTACCAACAGTGCTCTAGTACCTACAGACCAGGATTTTTATTGTTACAAAAATTAAACTTTACAAATTAATTCTATGAAAGCTGTTGGTTGCAAGCCAAGTCCTGTATCTGTAGGTATTGATATCTTACTCTCAGGCCTTTAGAACTGTTTTTGGCTGCAGAAACAATTAGTTACCATATAATCCTGTGCATTTGCTCAAAAGAGGCCAACATTTCATATCCTGATATTATCAAGGATCGGTATTTGGATATTGTGATGAATCCCAACTTCCTAGTATTTGAAGTAAACTCTTGTGTTTTTCTGAACTGAACTGACCATTTAGTCAAGACCTTTTGGTTTCCACTGCAGTCTAATGTGGAAAATCAGGGATTCAAATGAGGTTATGGCAAAATGTAAAAGAAAGTATTTTTATTGACTATGGTATTATGGAGGAACAAGGACAGGAAAGCAAGAAATTTCAGCAGGCAGGCAAGTACTGAAGGCAGCTGTGATTTCTGGCCTAAGCTTTCTTCTGGTAATTTCCATTCACTATCAGTAATGAAATAGTTAATAATGTTGACACTGTGACAAATATCACCTTTAGGTTTTGATGATATGATGGTTCTTTGCTTACAAAGAAGCTGGAATATATTCTTTTGTGGATAGAACTTCAGTGCTATAATTGAGGGCAGTCAAAACTAGGTATAATGAGATCTATAATTAGAGTCCGGTTAATGAAACAGAAAAAGGACACAGGACCTTCCCTTTACACTGTTTACATTGAATTTTTTTCTGATTGAATTTTGTTATCCTTTGTGGTCATAGTTCCTGATGAGATTTCACTTTGATTTCGGAATCAAAGAATTAAGAAAAATAGAAATTAAAAGGCTGTATTGTACCAGAAGGTTGGTGAGGGAGCTTAAAATTGGGTACCTACAGAAATACTGGTGGTCTAAAAGCATTTTGTGATTAGTTGTGGCTATAATACTGCTTTCAAAATTAAATTTCAATTTAATTTCTAAGAAATAATTCAATTATGTCTGTTATTTCCTTTCAAACAAAAACAATATACTAGACTAAAATGCTCAAGCTATACAAAATTATAACACCAATACTTCCCACCTCAGAGATGTGAACTTTCAGAGGTGCAGACAGTGTGACACCAGCTGTAACTATAGAGCCACAATACACCACTGTCATTGTCATTTATCTGCTCTGCCTAGATCGAGGTTCACAGCTACAGTTCTGATTGCTTTTCAGATATGAGGTTTCCAGAGTCAGTTAGCAATTTCCATAGTCAGCTCTGTCTTGCTAGTCTGAAGCCTATACTGCCTGATAAAGCTTTTTCCATACTTAGCTGGGAAGAGCATGGACGATCTAGCACATAGACTGAGTCATACACTAAGTCAAATGTGTAGGGAACACTAAAACTGGGCTTGAAACCACTAACATAAAATCTAATCCACACCGCTGTTCTCTTTCCATTGCTGGGAACCAGAGACAACAGCACTGATATCAGCATCGGTACTATTTGAAGTGCCACGTTCTAAAGTTTGTATCATATCAAATATGCAAAAGGCAATAGACACATCTATTGATAGGCATGATTTCTGATTTGCTCTCTGCATCTCTTTTTGATATATTGGCCAGTTTGGTGGAGAAGGGAAAGAACCAATCAATAATGCAAACTAGGAGTATGCAATAACTCTCTTTAACTCTCTTATCATAATGTAACATTAGAAAGGATGCACAATGAAGATGGAAAGAGGACACAATAAATCATGTGAAACCACACCAAAAATAGACTGACAGCATCTGTTCTTTTTGTCTCATAACCCAAAACCAAAAAAGCTTTCACTACAACTAAAAGGAGCATATTTAAAACAGATAAAAAATGTTGTCAGGCAATGCCTATTTAAAAGATTAAACTCTTCTGAGTACATGGATCATATCATAACCTTATAGTACCATTTCACTCTGGAACGTGTCACCTTTCTTAGCTCTATGACACTCTTTTTGAAAGTGTTCAGCAATCATTGTTTGTAGCTCAAACAAGGGAAATTTGGGCCACTTGATCAGTGTAAATTGACCCTTTCACTTTCCAAATCCTGATGTGAAACTGTACTATGGAAGTCCACTGGAAGAAGAGTTCCTTCTGAACACTATACTGAAGTGAAAGACTGCTGATCCACTAGCCTGCAGGATTTTTATTTGTGCCATGGATGATCTTAAAACTGTCAGAAAGGATTTTTCCAAATTCATTTTTTTTCTGTTAAAGATGCAGTATCTATAATAATAGCATTTATATTCTTCATTATTTGTTAAAATTACATATATCTTCTCATACTTTCTGACACTAAACACTGACAAGAGAATAATTTAAAAAGCGATTTAATTGTTGTGCTGTTTATTCAGATATCTCTCATTAGCAGGAATACAAGAATGGTAAAAAATTATCTATAAAAGTCCCTTCCTTATAGAAAATAAATTATTCTTGACCTGAGAAGAAAAAGGAATATATTGGAAAATCAAGGAATTGAAAAATAAGTTAGAAATTGACCCATAAACAAACCTATTTCGTATATCTGAGAGGTGCTTTATTGAAATCATTAGATATCATATATGAAATGTGTATAAGAAGTGACCCACAGTTCTGGGCAGACATAGGAGCCATATCTGAATGGGGATGGGTAAATGAGATATTTGGATCACTGGGGTGTCATCTAAATGTTGGTGGTGCCCTTGTTACAGAATCAGCAGTACTGAAAGGTAGGACAGTTTTTTTTCTTGTAGGACAAGTATTGAAGCCTAAGGTAAAAACACCACTACGGACAAGAATGAATGGCCTCATTAATTCCTAATAGTTTAACAGCTTCAGTAACATTCTGGATTTGACCCAAGGTTGTTTTTTTTTAAGGATGCCAGGAGAAGCACTTGCATTAAGAAAGCGTTTTTTTGACAGCTTTTGTTGGGGGGGGTAACACTTTCTTTATCAAAATACAGTCAGATAGCATTTCTTAAATCAAGAACTCCTACAGCAGCAGAGTATTAGACAGTGATTTGATTCACTGACCTTTCTCAACAACTCTGGATAAGGCATTGGAACCATGGTCAACGCTGTGTTTGCTGACCCGCATGCTAGAGCTAATCTAAGGGGACTTGACACACATGCAATGGTCTTTCTTTTCAGCTGTATTTTTACTTGATTGGCAGGTTCACACAAACAGGTGATAAAATACCTATGCTGACAGAAGTCTAGATGATAAGCTTCTAAATATAGTCATCCATCTTTTTAATTAAAAGCAATACCATTTTCACTTTATTTTGTCAGTATGTTTGAACATTTTTTATATTTTCTTATCCTCAAAAGAGCATAAAAGGCCTTAAAATATTAGTTTGGAAATGTATTTTGAAAATGCAAATATGTTTAATTTGCAGTCAGTTGTAGCAAATTATTTTTTTGAAACTGGGTACATGGCAAGTACTTTGTGAGGGTTGTCCATACTCTACAATTAATTGATTAATCTTGTCTTTGCTCAAACATACACTCTGCTGTAGTTCTTCTCATCCCTAGAATATCTGATATGTAGAAGGTATGGCTAAATGGTCTCCTTACCTCCCTTTAACAGGCATCATCTGCAAGATCATGCATAGCCCATTGTTGTCCACAAAGCACACAGTAAGAAGTAAAAAAGTATTCAGTGGGATACAGTCCTTTCTGATTATTATATATCCATTCTCAGTCCCAAAATAATTATACTTTTTATGTCCACAGCTTTACAACCTAAAGCAATATTTTACATCTGTCAAGAATGATTTATGCAATAATGACTTAAACTGCAATATGGAGTCCTCAAAGGAAGAGCTGTCAAACATTTTCACCACAAATAACTTTATTAAAATAAGAACTGATATCCTGTATAAACAATATATTGCCTTCAAGTATAATTCAGTTCATATGGCCATAAGGTTAGTGAAAACGAAGCGAGATAGTGAAGAATATGATACTGCTGCATTGATATCAGTATAATTTTTGAATTAAGCAGATGTTAATGCCTAATGGGCAATACTTGGAAAAAAAATCTGTTTCAAAATAATAGTTCTTGTGATTTGTGTGTATTTATCTATTGCTCTTTTTAAAAAGGGATATTTACATTCAAAAAGAAATTTACTGTGTCTTTAATCCCATGAGTACATCCAGTGATCTTAGCGAAGCTTCTCGCACAATGAGAACCTATAAATTTGGACCCTTAGTTTTGGCATACATCTGTTGCCATTAACCATTTTTCTCAGTAATTAATTATTTTCGTAACTATGTAATTGCCTACTGTGGCACTATTGGAACAGGACAGAGGACTAGAACTTTGCCTGGATTGCGTCAATACCCTTCTAACAAGAAAAAGGAGTGAGGAGAAATTAAAAGCAAATGTAGGCTACATTAACAATCTTATGCTGATACAAACACTGCTAGAGAAGCTAGTGAGAACAGGGCACTGGTGTGCTTGGGATAGGGTCTGCTGGATGCCTAAGTAATGCTGGCATCCCACTTCCATACCATCTAAACATCTTACAAAAGACTATCACAAGCATTCTACACTTCTCTGCACCCTCCCTGCACTGCGCAGTGAAAAGGGAAACAGGCCCAGTCCAAGTTACATATTTATAAAACCATGATACATTGAATTTTTATTCTCCTTTGGCCACTGTATCTTCTGTCTGTTGTGTTTAAAGCAGTGTAGATTCAAGTCATTTTCTGAAAATCAACTTGCTACAAAATTGTTCCCATCCTTCTGTCCCATCTTCTTTGAGTGTGTGATCTGGCCAAAAGATTAAAGCAGTGAACAAACAGCAAGCAGCATTCAGTCTTGCATTGTCAAGACATTTAAAACTCAAAATCTTGCACTTTCGTCTAGAAAAGTGGACTACAGATAAGTAGAGAATCAGAATCTTAACTCCCAGTACATATGCAATACCCTTTTTCTACAGCAAGAATTTCCTTTTAAACTGTGACATTTTAAAATTATGTGAGGTGGTATTTAAAATAAAAAAAGAAATACTTATAGAGTGATTCCCTTTCTGATGTCTGCATTGCTGGACTTCTGATGACAGATTAGCTTCATAAGTGATCCTGCTGACATTTGCTTCACTTCAAAATATTAACATAATTTTTAATATAATCAATGGCTTATGTAGAGTAAATGATAGTGTGATGTGAAATAAGGTTTTATTTACCATTCACTGGGCATTTGTTAGGAATGTGTAATATGGTCTTCAGAACCTCCTGTCAGTGGAACCTCAAGTGATTCACACCTTCATGAGGTGTCTTCCTCCTCTGTATGCTTAGTATTATGCTAAATATTATACAATGGGTTGCTATGAAATTAAATGTCAAATCAAAATTTCAAGCAGTGGGTAGTTTACTGGAGTAACTTGGGTTACTCACATGGAGAAAGTTACATTTCTACCTGTGCTAGAATTGACCTCTCAAAATATTCTCATACTCCCTCACAGCACACAGTACAAAATGAGCCACTAACAAGGCATTAAACTCTTAAATTTTTAGAAAATTCTTGAAATTCAGTTTGCTTCACAACCTGGGGGAAGTCCTTGCTAAGTATCACTATTCTGTATATTGTTATTATATACACAGTATGTTATAAAGGGGTATATGTGTACATGCTATATATTGCAAAACCAAATTTGAGTGTCAGACCAATCTTGTCTTTTGTCAATTTTTGCATGTAATCAGTGACTTGATATTTTAAATTATATTTATGACTCCATATAATTCACCTATATTTGTTTAAATTTAGCTGATCATATAATGCACATGGTAAGTCTTATTCACATTAGACAGGTTAAACATTGAGGAATTCAATCCAAATTTGCCTAGAACTGTTGTCTGCAGCTTTTGAAATTCCTTAACCTTCACACATAAAATCTAGGCATTTAAAGAAACTATTCACAGAGGTGAAGTTACTGAAAACTCTTATACATAAGATTGTTTATGCTAAATAATCCATAATTTAGCATAGCAAAATTAAAAAGTATTTACAAAAAGTATTCAAAAGTATTTACAAAAGATACAGCAGTTTTTATGGGTGGTATTAGTTTGGTTTGCCTTAAACAGATTATGGTGTGTTGCGTGATGCCAGAATTCAGTATTTTAGAAAAGTATGTATAGACATATATCCAGTGATTGACAGATAAGCAGTGCTTTAGTTAAGCGTCTTTCCCTCCCTCCTGATGTCTTGGGAGACTGTAGCACTTTTAAACTACCAGATCTCAAAATTGTGCTCCAGGCTGGTGGCTGTGAAAGTTAGCATTGACATTCTCCTTTTGCAATATTATTTTTAACACACGCCAGGTTAACAAACACAGGCTAGATGTGTAAAAGACATACGGTGTCAGGTCTCCTGAGAAATCTATGTTCAATGCACAGCTACAGCAACAAATCTTGACCAAAATCTGCTCCAGACCACCAAAGCAGATCTAAGAATAAAGGGCTGTACTGAGAAACTACTAAGAAGAATATGCTTAAATATTGGTAGCGTGGGTAGAATGGTTGGCCTGAGTCCTATCTGAATTATACCAGCCTAAGCTAAAAACAATATTACTTAAGTCTCTCTGAGATAAGAACAGAATTATTGAGAACAGGGTTTAACTCTGTGACTTTAAAATGAAAGCACACTGCATGTGATTCTAAAATTGATGCAAACAACACACTGGCACTTCTCCAGAACTAATTTAAGCTCAGCATTTGAATATGAATTTCCTTTTCCTTCTCCCAAGAGTGTACACAGCAAGAGGCAAAATAAGGTACACCACACTTATCCATTATTTGGACTTGTTTGAAAGATGGATGTTTTTGTAAATAACTCTGCGTAATTAAAAACAACCAAACCAAAAATGTACCTATAACTATTAGGTATCATAATTAGTTTTCATGTGCATGCATTTTTAAATCTGCAAAAATATTTATTCATTTTGTGCTCTTAACAGGAAAAAAATCACCAACAGACTTAGCCATTCTGCATGTATTGAGTCTTTACTGAATAACAGGGAAACTGTTCATAGGGTAGCTATCCACAAATTTTGATTCTAACAACATAATTTTAGAACAACTTCAGTTGTTCAGTTGCAGGTACTCCAACTTGACAATATCTCAGCTCTGAAAAAGACTTGTCCCTTTCTTTATAAGCTAAGGCTTTCTTCATGATAGGGCATTTTTTTTAACTTTGTGGTACTTTTCCCAGTAAAATACTACATTTAAATCAAGGTATGGTTCCTCTATGCTGATTACTTAAGAGATTTACATCTACTTTAAACCAACCAAGAGGAGAGCTTCTGTTCAACAGTTGCAAACACCGTGCTAGCTTCATTCAGCTGATAGAGTCAGTGTACAGTGACACACTCCATACACCCACCAGTCTGGGGGCAGATTCCCTTACTGATACACACAAGTGTACTCCATTGGACTTCACAGAAATTACACCACTACTCCAGCAAAGGGTCTGGCCAGCACAACATACACAGTTCTTTTACCAATCAACTGATAGCCAAACACACAAAAATCTTGAAAATAAAACCAGACTTTACCATCTTTGTGATAATAGGTGACTTCTACTTTCCTCTCCTCTGACCCCAGAAGTGCTTGAGCAATTTGGGCAATATGATGTCTTTTGGTCTCTGGTCCATGAAGAAAATCACAGGTGCAAGGTTTCTGCATGACATCTGGCCTGGAGAACCCGGTCATCTCGCAGAACCCATCATTGCAGTAGATGATAGCACAATTCTGCACTCTAGCATTAGCAATGATGAATTTTTTATCTGCAATAAAAGAAAGTTATGCATTTTTTAGTACTCTTTCAACATTTCACATAGTGTCAATTGCATGGATGGATGCTGAACAACCCTTCTTCTCACGGGGAATGCCTGAAATGTAGAGATTTTCAGTCATTTGATGTAGCTAATTTGATCCATAGCTTTTAAAGAAATTTCAATCAATTTAGAATACATCAAAGATAGTTGTCCTTTAAGGAAACAAAACCAGATTATGCAAGTCTTTGCAAATTTCCTTTCAACTTCAATGTTTTTCTTTTTTAGCTTCACTGAAGCACAGGTGATGAGCGCCGCCCTGTCAGCTGCACCTCAGGCAGGTCCATGAAAAGTTCTCTTCTGGGGAGAAGTGGGGCCTCAGGAAGGGGGTTCTACTCAAGTGAAGGGCTTACTAGGATAAGGTCCAACCATCTTAGTCTACTCTTGAGGGATTTTCATTAGGTGAATGTCAGTAAGTTCATAGTCAGTATTTTAATGAATCTATCTAGAAAAGAACAGAATAAAAAAATATTCCTTAAAAAAAAAAGGGGAGTATGGAGGTACATTAAATTATTGTGATTTTGGAAACATTTTGCACAGTTTGCTGAAGTTCGGTGCTTCTGTCCATCATCTTTTTCCTAAACTCTTATCTGACAGAAAGATTCAAAATTTTCAACTCTCATTTAATTTGTTTCTGTTTACCACTATAACACACCATTCCCACTGTAGTTATAAATGTGCAGCTTTGATAAATTTACTGTTAATAACATTGATTTCTGCTCGCTTAATTATACTAGGTGATTACTTGCTTTATAAAACATTTCTTACAGGACATCAAGTTATTATAGTAGTACAACTCTTCAAAATTTTAAATATGGTCTGTTTGGGACACAGCGAAACATGTGGAGAGAAAAATACATATTTCATTCCTACTTTTTCTAGTGTCTTTCAATCAGGTTGAACTCTTACTGTCACATGCCTATTTAGCAGCTAGTGCTTTATTAACTAAAAAAAATGTACACTACATGAAAACTTTACTTGAGTAGCAACACTGACTTAACATTTAGATAAACTAGGACTAAAAACACCATTTCTATTTTTCCCTCAAATAATATAAATATTACAAATGTTAATGTAGATTTAAGTATAAGGAAGTATATAAACTGGAATTAGCTGTAAAGGTTTGCACCAAACTGATACTAAAATTATGCTAAATATTTAAATCAATGTACATACATAAAACTACTGTTTCTAAATGAAATTCATTTTAAGCATCAAGTGTTCCTTCTAACAGTTAATAGTAAACCAGAGTTCCTGCCAGGAAAAACACTTCAGCTTCAGCCTCCTTGACAGATAGTAAGCTGCTGCATTGCAAAAGATCTCACAGACTCTTCCAGAGGATGTATTTGCACTGGTTTGATAGATATTTTAGACTTATATAAACAAAACAGACAAATTTGACAGCTCTATTAAAATTCAGTCGTGACAACAAGGTAAGAGAATATTTTTTCTTTAATAACTCTTCTGCATATTATCTGCTTCCTCTAAATCAGTCAGACTGTTCTGCTTTATTTTGAAAAGGCAATTATAACTAACAGCAATAACAATCATAACGACAGTAAATCTAGCTTATTTTTTAGACATTTCACAGGCAGCAAGATTGTACATTCTGCTTTTAGAGTCATCTCACCAGTTCAGAAGAAGGTAAGAGATATAACTTCTACAGCTATACAACATGGATACAGTCAAAGACAAAAACTATTCCTTGAAATAGTGGGGGCAAAAGCCCCAACACCCCCCTTCCCCAAAACAGCAGCCAATAATTCAAGTCGGTGATCTGTATTCTAGATCAAAAATAATGTTACTCCTGCTAGGGATCCCCTCCTTACCTCCCGGGTTTTCTTTTCAAGCTACAAACTTAAAATAGTCTGGAGCTGCTGTCCATTTAGTCACAAGCAGAATCAAACTACTGTACCAAAATAGATAGAAAGCGAGAACTTACTTTGCCCTTCAAATTTTCGAATGATTGTACCCAAAAATGTATTTTGTGGTGCCACATGACCTCTGCG
This sequence comes from Manacus candei, assembly GCF_025592945.1. Taxonomy (NCBI): domain Eukaryota; kingdom Metazoa; phylum Chordata; class Aves; order Passeriformes; family Pipridae; genus Manacus; species Manacus candei. The sequence continues at coordinate 9,304,330 of NW_026138071.1, forward strand.
AACAGGCATGTTTGTACAGGTCTTCGGTTTTCTGTGCACAATGACTTCTCCAAGGATCTCCTACACGGCTCCAGCCCAAAGCACCGAGCCAACTACCCTTTGTGGCAAATCATCGTCCTCTGGAGATCGGAAATCTCTTCCCATTAGCACCACTTCTAGAGACACGCTTTTCCTACTGGAGTCAGATCCATCCCCCGGTTTCTTTCTTTCTCTCCTTGCTTTCTTTTCTATTTTTTTTTTCCTCGAGGAGCTCGGACGCTATTGTCTGGGGCGGGTAGGGGTGGGGTAAGCAGGAGGAGGTGTGGGGGGGAAGATTACAAGGGTAATCGATCTCTAGCACCAAACATCGCCAATTTTCCAAAGCAAATGGCTGTGACCCGGCAGTTTCCGACGCTGTAGTGGTGGTTTGAGGGCTGGAAGACTAATGTTGCTCCGCTGCCAGAGGGAGTGACGTTCCCCCCCTCCGGGCTTCACCAGGGCGCGCAGCAGCTCGGATTACTCAAGCGTGGTTTAGCAGGAGCCAGCCAATAAATCTCTTCAAAACTCAGCGACAAACAGCGGCATCAGGAATGAGCTACACCCCAGCAGCACCGCGACGTGCCACATCCCCACCGCGGCGGCTGCAGGGGGGCAGCGGGGACCGCGGGCACTGGCGGCGGGGGGGCCCCGCCACCTCCGGTAGCCCCGGCGTCCGCCCTCCGGCACCGCCCGCCCTGCGCGGCCCCTCCGCGTGGCCCGCCGGGGAGCCCCGGGCGCTGCCAGGGCCGGGGGAGGGAGGGAGCTTGGAACACGCCCCGTCTGGGGCGGGGGGAGGCGCGAATAGGGGTCGATTCTGAGCGATGGGGGAGCGGGGGAAGGGACCACCGGAGCCCTCGGCGTCCTTCCTCGCCCTAGTGGACGGGATCGCTCCCTCCTCTCGCATCGTGACCCAGGCGAGGACTTCCTCCCGGCAGGGAGGGGGATCCCCCGGGGGCCGAGGCTCCTCTCGGAGGGTGCGAGGGGTGAGCTCTGCCCGGCCGCCCTCGCCCGGCCCGCGGCGGCACCGAGCGGGTGCCGGGGCCGCTGAGCTGCATCCCCGGACCGGGCTCCGCCCCGCCGGCCGGGCCGGGTCCGGGGAAGGGGCCGGGTCGGGGCTCCTCGCCGGCCCGGAGCTGTCCGTGGTGCTGGAGCCGCCCCGCTGCCCGCGGCCGGGCCCGGGGAGCACCAGCCTCCCCACACCAGGCTCATCTCAGCTTCTCCCGTCCCCCAGGAATAGCTGGGGAGGCTCCCGGGGGAAGCGGGTATTATTTTCAGGCTGTAATTAAGGCTTCCTGCACTATCCAGCAGGCAGAACGGTGTGCGTTCTGCACGGCTAGGCGAGGTGATACAGGGAGGGAGCTGGGGGCAACCATGCGGTGCTGGAAAGGCATCTCCAGGGTAGTGCACAGCAGTGGCAGCTTCTTAATAAACTCACAGGGCAAAAAAAAGAGAGGCACCTGAGCACAGTTCTTTGTAATCGCAAGCACAGGATATTGAGCCGGCGAACCACCGCCTCCCACCTGTTCTTCCGCAGCACAAACAGGTGTTTCCTTATTCCCGTGAGCTTTTCTCAGGTGTGGCCTTTGTTTCATTGTTACCGTGTGTCATCCTCTATATTAATCAGAGGTGGGACACAGTCTGTTGAGTAGGTGGGTACATTTCTAGATTAATTTAATGTAATCTCACTGGAATCGTCTTGGATTTATAACTGTAAATGATGTCTGAAAATATAATTTATATATACATAAACTGTATTTAGATGGCTTCATAGTAATTAACTGTATACTAATTACAAAGCCTCAGCTACACTAAATATGTAATCAGGTACATAATCAATCTTAGGAAGTGAGCGTTCCTTATTTACAGAAGAGAATGTTTTAATCTCTGTACTCAGTGGTATGAATCAAAGGAAAAGCAGACATATTTTTCTGTAATAATAATTGAAGAAGTAATTCTTGTGACTCTGATCAACACTAGAGAATAAAGTATTTTTAGCTACTTTTCATTTTGTTTGGACAGTGGATAAGGCTGCAGGTTGGATTTTTCTTTTTCTGCTCTTTAACTTTACCAAGGACATATATTTCCCTGAAAATGTATTCAAGTTCCCAAAGACAGCAGTAGAAAGAGTGTACACAAGTGATAGCAGCACATTTATTTTAACGCTTTCTATAATACCTAATATCTAGTCAAGACATAATGACCAGCAGTGACTTCATTCTCATTTTTACATTAAAAATGGCACTTTGATGTTTCTATACCAGCAGCAGAAAATAAACACAATAAAGTTGTGACCTGTACTGAACAACCAGTGTTTGTTTCTAGTATTCAACAGTTAGAAGCAAACTAGATCAACTACAGGCCAGTAGAGTCCAAAGTCCAGTGCTTTAAGTGCCTGTCTGGAAAGAAAACAAGTAAAAAAAAAAAGATAAAAATAATTTTAAGAATTAAAATTTTCCTGAAGCTCCATCTTTTCATGTTAAATTTGAGAGCCACGCTATTCTTGCCTGAAAACTGAAGGCACCAAAACTCCATGACTCTGGAAAACCTTTTTTTGTTCCGTCTCCTGATGGCAGCTTGAACTTTGATGTTGATTATGTGAATATATATTAAACAGAGTATACTTTTTCTTTTGTTTTCCTCACCTTGATTGGTTTAGAACCTGATCAAGACAACCCCAGCCAAAGCAAGATAACTACTGCTAAAAGACCAGGTCTGAGATGTAGTTTTTATCAGGGTATGAATTCACAAGAATGATGGGTTGTAATAACTACAGGAGCAATAGGTGGCATTGGAAAAGCTTTCATTGTGGTGATTTACACCACTGCAGTCTTGTAGTTGATCTATTGGTCCTGGGGTGCTTAATATTCATTGTGCATAATGCTTGATAATTTTCTGAAGCAAGCCAATAGTGAGAGAAGTGAGAGAGGAAAATACATTAAAACTGGACAATTTACAACAAATACAGAGAAAGTAATGTGGAAGAATTTGCATTTGATTGGGAAAATATGCATGCAAGTGGGAAAGTTTGAATTCATTATAAATGTGCATCTCTAGTGTGATGAAAGAAATGTAGAATGCCATGGAGATATATGTTTTATCTATAAAGTCGTACAGTTGCTAACTCTCCAAGAGTCCAAAATACCGAGGGAGAGTGTCTCTGGAGCTAAAACCCATCCAGCATCACTGATCCCTTGCCCTCCGCCCCCTTGTGGCATTGCCCCTCGTGGTACCACCCTCACCACAGACCAGTGATAACTCCCCAGTGAGCACTGCTGCTCCACAGTAAAACTATATATGGAATTTCCTGGTCTCAAGGACAGTAGCTGATTTTGAAATAGTGGTTTCAAGGTTTACACCAGCGTTTTCACTACTTCCTTCTCAAGTGCCTTAGGAGAATTTAGAGGAATGTATGCCTGGAGATGTGTTACTGATCTATTTCAACATCTTGGCATTTAACAATTAAATCTGCTATTGTCAGGAAGACATAGCTCTGGGAAAATGGCTCTAATCGTATTTCCCATCATATTTTTGGTGGAAAAAAAAATAGAGGAGACAATAAGATTTGGTCTTTTCCTGTTTGATGCTTCAGAAGACTTTCCCTAAGAGATATGTCTTTCTTTTTCCAGTTTAAATGATCCTTAACCATATGCTGTTATTTTTCAAAGTCCTATGTTTTTCATTTCATTCTTGTTGTGATGTTATGGTTTACCCTCCTGTAGACAGAATTTTACTAATGCCTTCCTATTTGAATAAATACTTTCTGTACTGGAGCAATATTCAGTTAAGTCTTGATAGTTCTTGGGGTTTTTCTTCTTTCTTTCTGTTCTGCCCCACCATTGTTCCAGCTAGCATAAGATATTTGTGTTGCTTTTACCATGTCTATCCTGTATACCCTATAATTTATTCATCTATCTATTTTACATATGCTTACAATTTTAAATAAGGCTGGGAGTGTCTTCAGAGCTGTTGAATGAAATCCTGAAACTTTATTTAGAATCCTATTTTGTGCTAAGATGGCCTTTGTGATTCCTTGACAGGTTGATGAATCTTATCATCACCTTTGGTTTTTATCAGTCTTGTTTCTTGTCTTTTTACTTTTTAATGTCTTTCCAGAATTTCAAGTTATAGCTCTAGATTTTGTTTTAATCCTTCACAATAATAATGATCATCATTTAGATTGTAACTGTCTGTGCTTTAGGCACAAGCAAAGTATGCAGTTGCCTGGGACAACAGACTGCCAAATTACCTCTGTTGGAGAAGATAGAAATCGGCTGCTTGAATATCATGAGCAGCCAAATAGCAAATCTCTGCTGATGCAAGTAAGAGAGGCACAGGGTAAGTGTGGTGGCAATTGCTTGTGGCAGAGCTGGCTCCTTCCTTGCCTTTGCTTGCACTGTGCTGATGCCCCAGGATCACCAGGTCATTCCTAATCCTACAGCCACATGGTCTACACAGCTGCCTACACAGCAAAATTAGAATACTTCATTATCGTAGTTACAAAATTCACCATGAATTAGGTCTGATTATGGTTATTTTGTGTTTCACTTTTGCTGTCTAAAAAAAAAAGGCTCCTGTTTCTGTCAAGACCACTGATGTCAATGAGATCACACAGAGGTGATCATTATATTTGGCCTTAAGGTGTACATCATCGTTGTGTCTCTATATGGGTCTTATAAGTGTTCAGGATTTCAGATATCTCAATGGGAGAAAATATATCAGGTTTTTAGTATCATAAAAGAAGTATCTGCACCAAATTACGGTCCAAAAAGTGATTACAAATTTTCTAGTTAATTTTACAACTAATTTAATGAGTAATAAAAAAAGTTATGTTATACTTACTTTGGATTTCATTCAGTGTATATTTCACAAGTAATTCACTCTGGGAGACAATAAGTTGGTGACAAGAATATGAATTATAAATGCAAAATCTATAAGAGCAAAACTACTGTGACCTAAATTTCCTAGGCTAGTAAAGGAAAATCACACAGGAAAAGAGTAAGACAGCAAGCAACTTCACTGTTTTTGGAAGGATTCATAGAAAGTTGAGGCAGCTATTCTACAGTTTACATTGCTGTTTTTACATGCTATGTTAGAATGCCTAGGGATTCAGAACTTCATGACTTAGGATCAGTTTGGAATAAGCATGTACAGGTCATGAAAACCATCAATATATCTATCTAGTCAATGCCTCGCCAGTGGATCGTTCCTTTTAGAATATTTGCATTTGTATTATTTATTTAGCATTTAAATTATTCAAGCAATGAGGCTTCCGCTTCTTCCTCTGAGAGACTCTATCTCTTTGTCTCACCGCAGGGCTTCATTCCCTAATATTAAGCCACAGTTTTGGTGTGGGCTCTTGCTTAGGGAGTTTACAGTATTAAGATGCACATCTCGTTTTCCTGGGTTCTTGGTCTGAAATAGTTGCCGCAGGCTACTCGGTGCTGACCTTCTCTGGCCAATTAAGAGCATCAGGAATGACCTCAGCATGTGCTGTGCCTTTCCAAGATTTTCTAGCTAGATTACAGTGCTATGATTCTATGATTCTGACAGCCATCAGTCCAGAAAGAATGTTGATTATAATTAGGCAAGACATGAAACATACTTCTATTAATTTATTTGTTTCCTCATACTATATATAGAAGAATTTTAACGGTTTACAAAAGCAGTACCCTGCTCCATATTTGTGAGTAATTCTGTACCACAGAGAACTGTAATTGAAGATAAATATGTGCATTCTCTGTAATCTGTCATCCATCATAACAGAAATTCAGGGATGTTATTTTCTAATAATAGTTCATACAAATTCATGTAAGAATTATTATATCACACATCTTAAGTTTGGTCCCTTCAGAAGAGTAAGCCTAGCAAGTAGGAATGAGCTGGAAAAGGGAAAAAATTCATTGCTTCATCATGAAAAAGATGAATTATTGTCTGTAAGTTACTCACTGAACTAGATTCATATATTTCTAAAATTAATTATCTTTGTACTCAAATTCACGCTGCCTTCTCCACAGTGTATTCAGACATTAAGTGATAGGACTGCCATCTGTCAGGTGAGGTACATTCCTTTTCTTAGCTTCTCACTTGAATAAACTGTGTGGTTAGAATTTCTTCTTCTACATCTGCACATTCTGCGTGTGTTTTTACCAATGTTGATGAAAGAGTGTACCTTGCACTGGATCAGGTTTATGGTGATTTCTGGCTCTCACCCTAATGCCAATAAAAGGTAAAGAAGTGGTCTAGGCTATCCTGAGGTTGCAAGGTTTCTGGTTTTGCCTGAAGTTCCTCCTAGTTCAACTGCAGAAGGGTTCTGGGGCACGTGTCCTCAGAGAAAGGTAGTCTGAACTAGGATCTTTAGGGTGCGTAACCCCAGCACATTCTGTTCTGGCACAATTTCCTTTCACGGAGAATTTCAAACTGTTTAATTTCTGAGCAATAATAAATAAAACCGGGCCATATCAAAATCTTTTGCAAAATGGAATTACTCTTCCCAATCAGTTCCGGTGCCTCTCTACTGGTGTGGTTCACTTTGGAGAGGTCATAAGAAAATAAGATTATTTCTATTCCCCAGCCTTTTTCCTCAGATCAGGCAATAGGGGCTGAATTCCTGCTTGGATAGCATTTCCATATGCTGCTATCTTAGCAAGCAGTCGATAGCCAGAGCTCCTCTTTTCATTTCCTCTGCCCTGCAGCAACTGGCAGTGAGGCACTGCTGAGCAGCTGTAGGGGTGAAAAAGGACAGTAGCTGCTCTGAAGGAACTTGGTTCATGTTGGACATTTTTCCTGAGAGTGACCAAAAAGGAGCAAGACCTTTTATCTCCTTTAGACAGTATCAGATTGTATGTGTTTTCAATCAGAAGTCACATATATAGATTTCTTTCCAGCGCAGGTTCACTTTAAGATCAATAAAATGCAGTTTTGAAGCATATCAGTGGTTTGTTTTGGGCAACAGTGTCCTGGCAGTGCAAATAATCTAAGCAGATTTATTTATTTTTATTTTAATACATAAATATGAGGTTTGGTTTGCTCCCATCCCTTGGGCTGATATGATATTTTATGATTTTGGGTAAATTTTATTCCTTTTTATGCTTCGTGTCATGTTTTTCATTGATTTCAGCTTTCTGTCTTCATTGATTAACCCATATCTGCTACTTATAGTTAGTTATTTGTGTCAAAGACAGAAGGATAGAGGGAACAGGTAGATGGAAGTGTAAATGGACCACAAACTATCTGTCTGATATGAAGAAGAAAGGTGGAGGGACAGTTTCATAATCCAGACTCAAAGGGTACAAGTGAAGAGACTGAAACTGGCCAGAAATGCACTAAACTTTAGTAGCCAAAATTAAATATAAATTCAAAGAGTTTAGGGGGGAAAATTGTCTGCCATCAACTCTAAATGTAGTTCCAGATGCTTAGTCCAGTATTCCTAAGGATGATTGTTATATATCCCCAAAGACCCTGTAGACCTCAATCAGAGTGCAGTCAGCTTGATACACTTGGATATGGTGTCCCAGAACACAGCATAGCAACTAAATTCCTATTTCACTCATCAGAAAAAAAAACAAAACACCAAAATAGTATGAGGCTTTAGTGTCAATGGCTCCATACTGCCTTGATGAAGGTAATTTTGTTTTTCTAAATATCTCAGTAGTAGTACATTGTGTTTCTATGTTAATTAGAAAGCCCCACCAAGCAGAGTTTGCTTTTTTCATTTTAGTGTTCTATACCTTCTTTGCTCTTTCTGCATTCTGTTAACATACTTTGCACAGTCACTTCATCTAAATAAGGTAACTGCAGTTTCTACACTGTGCTCACTTAGTCATTAACAATTTTATTATTAGCATATTCTAACACTCAGTTCTGTAGGCGAAGCTTTCTCCACCTGGCATGTATATTTTCTCCCTACAACTGTATTTTTCCACATTTAATTTTTCAGTATTATTCTTACACTAATAATATTTTTCCATAACTGTGTAGAGTCCAGAATCGCATAGACGAATTCTTTCTGACACTGTACTTATCAGTGCTTTTGTTCACATGGCTGTCAACTATAATCTGAAAATATTCAGGTTACATATTTCTTTTTCAATATTTCCACTTTTCTTTTATAATATCATAGCATGAGATCATGTCTAATTATATTACAAAAATTGGCATTTGTCTTATTCATTTTGAAGAGATACCCATATCCTGAAACATCATTTTCCTCCACAAAGGTAGTGTATGAGCTGATCTGCTGTCTCTGAAGATAAAATACATGTAATATAGGCCACATTTCCAGGTGCCTCTGTGAAGCTAGTATCTCCAGAATTATATTGATGCAGCTGCAAATGAATGGGTAGATTTTTCATCAGTGCTAAATGCTGTATTCAGTAACCCTGCTGAAGCCAACATGAACTACAGGTACTTGGCAAGTGAGAGTTTTGCTTGTAATCTCTGATAACAGAGAGGGACACTCGAATGACATATGGTGTTTTGTAAAAAGGTCTTTTGCTACCCAAGACGGAATTTATTTAAATAATCTCCTGGATTTCCTATCTCTGTCATTATGTCTACTTGATTGAAATACAAGTAAGATATACATTTTCAGTCTAGTTTTTTCCAGGAGTTGTCTTTCATCTAGTTCAAGTTATTTGGCAGGATGAACAATAATTTCAGATGAAAGGCAACTTTTCTGCCTGTAAAGAGTAATAAAAGCACAGCTATACCAAAATATATGTTCAGAAATGGCAAGATTTTCTCATGATAACACATTCATTTATTTTGCATTTTTCTTTTTATCATTATTTGTTAATTAAGAGAGGTGCATATTAAATCACAGTGTAGATATTAATTCTCTTGATGATTATGATAATTTTTACTATTTTTTATACTTATTTGCATACTTTATGTTTATTTTTACAGTATAATAGCCAAACTATCCAGATACACTTTTTGAAAGAGGAGTTCTTCTGTACATGCAAAAGCATCCAAAGCAGTCACTCAGAAACTGTATTTTAGCTCAGTAATCAGGCTGTTCACTGGTGGCTTTGAAAGTCTAGTTTCACAACTCTTGAAAAAAAATCAATACAAACATACATCAATTAATTTTTTATGCCATTTGAGCTAGATAAATATTCATTTACCCATTTTTCTCCTATGTTGTGTTAATAGACAGAGAAAAAGCACATCTAGGATATAAAAACCCACCATGTTCTTGTGTCAGTTTAGGACAGTAATGCACAACTGAGATGACTGCTTATCCAAATTGGCCTGCAAACTTCCAGAACTTCCACATTGTGATAGATCCAGGGGCAGATTCAAATACAGAGCTGTACTGTTGAAAACACAGGCCTTGTGTTTATCCCAGCTTACCATGAAAAAAACAAACCCATGAAGTCATATTGAATATTAAGAGGAAATCTTTCTTAAAAGGTATTTCTAATTGTTATTAGTAAAACTTTTTTCCCCCCAGGGAATGCTGACATTTTCGGAAATGGACATTCCAAATCAGAGGACTGTTCTGAGGGAGAAATTGTAATAATCTCAAATAGTGATTTCCTTGTACTCTCACCTGAAAACTCAAGATTGCTGTGATTCACTTGAAAGTGAATCTAAATTTTCAGACCTTGTCAAATATCCCAGTCTATGGATATACATCCTTTGAGGCTAAGAGCTGCCAAACACATCTTCAGTTTAAGACAAAAATATAATCCTATTTAGTGCTTCAATAGTCCTTTTCCTGCTAATCCCAAAGAATCTGTGCAGTGCCCTTGCTTGGAGACTCTCAAGACTGACCTGGATAAAGCCCTAAAAGTCCTGGTCTCACAGTCTCACTGACACTGCTTTGGGCTGGAAATTGCACTGGGCACCTTCTGAGGTTGCTCACAACTGTATTATCATATGATATGTTTGATATTTCCAGAGATACTGAGACTTGGCTTCTGATTAGCCATAATGTACAGATGGGGTCTTAATTCTGCTACTTATGCTTTCTCCCTGTAATATCTATGTGCTGGCCTTGTATGGCTCCCTGAAACATGTGGTTCCATTTCTGTCATTGGCTGAAGTCATCAATGGTATGAATAGCATTCCTGAGGCTTGAGATATTCCATAAGTGATACATTATTGATTTACATTTTAAAAGGCTGTCATACACATGTATGCTAGTAGGACACTTGTCTGTGATATCTGAAACCTTTTCAGACTAAACATTAAATATAAATCCAGTCTTTGCTTGCACCCTTTGTACTTCTTTCTTAACTACATTTCTCCCATCTCTCACAGCTCCTTTGCAGCAGCACTGCTTTTCGCTCATGAGGGTTAAATATTTTTTGTGTTATTTTTTAATCTGCCATAAAATACTTCCAGTTCTATAATTCTTTCCTTACATTCAGGGATAAGACTTTTATTTCTTCCACAGCTCCCTTGTGCTAGCATAAAACAGGAACTTTGCTGATCCTTCTCACAGACAGAATCTCATGGCTCCATTGCTTGGTTACCAGATTTCCCCTCTTCCTTTTTATTGTGTGTCTCTATCCTCAGCACTGATGTATTTGCCTTTTCAGTAGTCATGTGAGCAGGGTAATTTGAATAACTGCTATAGAGGTAAAGGCACAAGGGATTTGATTTAATTTTGTTTAAATTGTATTATATGAAATGTAATCTGATAGGGAGTAGCAGAATCACCATGCAGATGGCAAGTGTTAGGCAGATCTTATTACCTGGAACAATTGAAAACTGTCTGCCTTCTACACTTTTACTTGGCCTTCCCCATTTTAGAGTTAAAAAAATTACATGTTGCTCTTGATGAATTCTGAAAAAGGACAGTAAAATATCTTAGCTCTAGTTCAGTTCCTGTGACAGGCGGTGAAAACAGTTGGATCAGTCAATGCTCAAATGAGACAGGCGTGTGGACAAGCGATAGCCAAAGCGTGCACCTTGTAATAATTTGGATTAGAATAGTCATTTTCAAAGGACCAAATACTCATAAGAGAACAATTGTTCATCTCAGTTCTCATAAACTAACTTGAGATCCAGGTTCTGTCATTTGGAAGCTTCTGGGATGAGTGTGTCATTTGTGTCACTTGTTTTAGACCTGAATAACTTCAGGACTGTGTTTTGTACATTATAGTCTCTCCTGTTGGTGTTCTAATGAACATTTTACTGCCAGAAAGAATTCCTGAAAGTGCAAAAGTAAAAAATAAAAAGACAGGAATTATCAATATTCTAGTTTTTATCAATATCAATAGAATTACAGCCGCTCTTGCTTGAACATACATTCTTTGATGAATTTCAGACAAGTCAATCAATAACAGTTAATAGAACATGCCCAATTAGCCAAAAATATTACATGAATATTTTTAATCCACAAGAATGTGAACAGCTGTGGGTCTTGGAAAACTTTATCAATTTATGAATCTAAGAAACTATAAAGCATTCAAATCCTTCCATAATAGTCCACACTTGAGACAAGTCATGGCATACGATAATCTGGTGATGGAGTCCTGGCTATAATGCCATCTGCTTTTCCTATGTCAAAATATCTCAGGAAGGATGGGAGCGTTATAGTAATGATCACTGCCAATCAGTAACGAGTAATCTACAAGGATGTATTTACTATGGGTGTATTTACTGTGTTCATCAGAAATCATCCATGAAGGTACTGAAGGTCATGGATCATGGCTCAGCCAGGCTATTCATTTGAACTTAATCCCTTAAAATAGTGTGAAGACTGCATTGTTTAAATCAAGCAGTCATGACTGTCTGAAAGCAGAATATGAGGTTTTATCACAGAAATTAAATTGCACTCCAGTGTATTTTATGATAGTAATTGGACTTTGTACGTATTTATGATAAGTCTCTTCTTAACAATTTAATAAGTGAAGCAGGTTTCTGTATTCTCATGCTGAGAAGTGGCAGAAAACTTGGAATATTTAAAAGTGATGATAGTAACAGTAGCATAAACCAGGCGTGATGGTTGAGATTAGTATATTCATTCTTTAATTTCTTTGGATGAAAATTTACTTTTCTAAAAGGAGATAAAGTTTCCTTCAATTTCTGGTATTGGTACCATCTCATGCTTTACTAATTTACTACCATACTATTATCTATATCCTTATACCTGTTAGCCAGTTTAACTGAGCTTTGCTTTTCTTACAAAGTACTCAAGGACAAAGTGGTTGGGTAAGAAAGTGGGAAAGAGAAGAGAGGCAAAAGAAGTGTGATAGCAAGAATACCAGCTTTGCCTTCCAGGGATATCTAGGGTTCAAGCAAGCTCAATGGAAGCAGCAGCTTTATTTGAGTCCTTATTTAGTCTACTTTTGTTGGATTTTTGATGACTCAAGCACAACAATGTCATGGAAGATCCTTGTACTCTCAAGGTACAGTGAGGATGACCCTCTCCATGGATACCAGTTAATCCCACAGTGCTGGTGCAGCAACATCCCTGTAGACAAGAAATATGGGCATAGACTAGAGCTGGCTTTAAGTGCAGATATGGACTCACATCTGCAAAGCACTAGACATTTAAAGACTTAATTTCAGGTTTTCCTTGAATTTTGAACTCAGCCTTATTAGACTAGCAAAGGTGTTGAGTTATGTCCAGGTATGCTGACTCCCCTGAGAAGAGAGAGCATGTACCTTCAATACTGAATTTGAATCCTCATCTCTAAATAGAAATACTATTGACGGAGGGAAAAGCTGCTGTCAGATTGCTATGCTGTGTCTATAATCTATTTGCTGTAAAATGGAAAATGACCCAGGGAAATAAATGTGCTATGCAAGTCTAGGTAAGAAAACTCTAATAGAAAATGTTTATTTAAAGAGAAACATAGTTTTCCTGCATATGTGTCACAGATTTTAAAAGATCTAAACACCTGGAGCTTGTAATTGTCTCTGTTGTCCTTGCTAATGTGAGAGAAATGCCAGTGTGTTGACTAAAATCCTTGCATGTTTACATGACGTCTGCTGGGTGTTTACATTCTTAAATGGCATGTACCCAGGAATCTAAAAAGAAGCCAAGCAGTGATAATTTAACACTTTGTAATGAAGTGCATAGGATCTAAACTTTAAAGCAAGACTATTGCTAGTTCAGTCACTTACCAAAAAAAGGCATTAGAAATAAGCAATAGTGAATATCAAATGTAAAGAATTTGAATTTTATATTGATCTTAAGATCACAGAATTATTTGGGTTGGAAAAAGCCTTTAAGATCATAGAGTCCAACTGTTAACCTGCCAAGTCCACCACTCAGTCATGTCCCTAAGTGCCACATCCACATGTCCTTTAAATACCTCCAGGGATGGCAACTCAACCACTTCTCCGGGCAAAAGGTTCCAATGTCTGACAGTCCCTTTAGTGAAGACATTTTTCTCAATATCCAATCCTAATTTCTTCTGAAGCAAGTTAAGTCCATTTCTTCTTGTCCTATTGTTACCTGGGAGAAGAGGTTGATCTCCACCTGCTGCAAACTCCTTTCAGGTAGTTGCGGAGATAGATGAGGTTCCCCAAGTCTCTTTTCTCTCCAGGCTAAACATCTCCAGTTCTCTCAGCTGCTCCTCATGAGATTTGGGCTCCAGACCCTTCACCAGCTTTTTTTCCTTTTTCTGGACATGCTCTATCAGTTCAGTGTCCTTCTGGGAGAGGGGGCCCAAAGCTGAACACAGGATTTGAGGTGTGGTCTCACAGTTCTGAGTACAGAGGGACAATCACTGCCCTAGTCCTGCTGACTTCACTATTTCTGATATCTTTTTTGGTGAATAGATTCAGGTTCTTCACCCATAGAGTGGCTCAGTACTGGAAGCAGTCACAGCACCAAGCCTGCCAGAGGTCAAGAAGTGTTTGGTCAATGCTCTCGGGCACATGGTATGATCCATGGGGCTGTCCTGTGCAGGGCCAGAAGTTGAATTCTATGATCTTTGTAGGTCCCTTCCAACTCAGGATATTCTATGATTCTATGAAATGGCAGCAAGAAAAAGGGTACTGCTCTGTAGGATGTACACATTTTAGATTTCTTGTCATTATTCTCACTGTGTAAATTTTCAAAGGAAAAAAGCCAGCAAGTTGATAGGGATAGCCAGGTTATTTCTACCATTTACTTGGATGAGCATAAGTTAAAATTTTCAGATACTTGTTGCCGTATATTTATGTATGACCCAGATTTCTTCTCTATGTGTCAATACTGCCTTGGTTTTTGATTCACATTATCATAGAGCAAATTAGAAAATATTTTCTCCTCCATTTTAAAAGTTTATTTCTCAAATCCTTTGGTATTTAAACAGGTAAGATCTTGAAAATTATTTGTAAGATATTGTTGCATATTACTATGTAAAGACATTTAAGCCTATGGAAATGCTGTTCTGTGGCATTAATCATGTTATATTCTCAAAGAAATGGATCAGATACTCAAATAGAACACTAAGAGCTCACAAGGAGCTGTTCAGCTAAACCACACTAACCACTATGAAGATACTATGGTAAATACCAGTGACACTCCTTATAAATGAATATTCCCTAATTATCGTCAGAACTTTGTCATAGTGACACAACTTAAACAGGAACGTTCTACCTATACCTGACCTGTACAGTTAAATATTAGCTAGCATTAGATTAAAAATGTAGGCAAAATAAATAGACTTCAAATTTGATCACGAAATGGGGCAATTGAGTAAGTGAAATCCACACTGTGCAATTAGAGTATTTCACACAGAGGAAGTACAAAAACACTGGATGACAATAGACAAAATGGTAATTCCCTGGATACATGAAAACAATATTGGGGGAAAAAAAGAATAAAAATTGCCAAAAGGAACATCATGTACGTGGGCAGGTAAATAAATTAAGTGACTTTTTGTATCAGCCTGGTGTAAGTTCTAAGCAATTCAGTGTTATTCAGTGGTGTCAGATATTGCTGAAACATCCAAGAATATAACATCAATTGAAAACTGTGACTGATTTAGGGATATAAAGGGATTATAAGCATTATTCATGTTTTCTTCTTTTCTATGACCACTCAATTTGACAGAAAATCCATTTCTTTCTACGTTAAATCCCTAAATGTCACAAGATATTTAAAGAACAATTTTATAAAGCGCATCATTTTCTGAAATAAAAGATCACAGATGTGCTGATTTCAGCACTGCTGTGCCACTTTGTATTATTTAAATATCTGGCACAATTCTTTAATTTTTGTTGAAAAATAATACTTTGGAAATGCAACCACATGAAAGCTGAATTGATCTTTAGAAAGATACCAAAAAAAGTCAGTGGCCTAAGATATGTAAGTGTACACCCCCCATAAAAGTGAAGAAGAAGGTAGAAACCTATGACTCTGTATTGACACTGTAAAGTAACAGTTTCCGGGTTGGTTGGACTCAATGATCTTAGAGTTTTTTCCAGCCTTAATGATTATGTGTTTCTATGATAAGCGATTCCAGTCAAATCATTAAAACAGTGTCTTTATAATATACAGGTTTGCATTAAGGCAAAGCAATTTTAGATTTTTTGCACAGTCATCAGATTTTGGAACTATCTAACAGTACTTAATTGTCTCATCCTTCATAAATCAGCATAAATATTTCTTTCTTGTGATAGCTAAATAAAGCTTAGTTATTGAGTTTTTTGACATTTTACGTAGTACCTGTAAGAGAGATGATTCCAGGGCAACACCGCCTTGGGGTTCTGAGTTTGACACCACGGCTTCAGAAGCTGGCTCTAATTATATATGCTTCCTAAAAATCCACCATTTCCCATCTCTGTCATCTTGTTTTGCTCCTGTGCCACCTACTCCCGTATGCCAGAACAAGTGTTCATGTACTCACAGTTCAGGTTAAAATCAACCTAGATAAAGAGGTGATGGAGGACAAAACTTTCTCTTTTAGGAGGAATGCCAAGTTATGTACATTTAAACCAACAATGCTACTTAAGAAATGTGACTAAGGCAGTGGGGGAACCCTGCTTATTACCAGCCCATTTGAGGGTCCTCTCTGTTGGAGAGGAAATATCTCATCAACTCTCTTCCTGTTTCCTTGAACTCCTGAGCTGTTGTAGTTGCTTGGGAAAAGTGTTGGAACTAGAAACACTTGTTTCTTCTCCCAGTTCCTCAAAAAAGATCTCATATTCTTTTAGAAGGAATAAAAATAACCACATAATTATGGGAAATGGTGAAATCTTTCTGCCTTTATAAATCCAATAAGGGAAAGAGGTGCTGCCAGGGTTAGGATTTGGAAACACAGCACAGAATATCCAGAGCTAACTCGACCCAGCCCTGGTTGTCTTAGACTTGAAAACAGAGTTTAGGATGTTCTCTTGAAAGATCTGCATATAAGATGCCTATGCTACTGGTTGGAAAACACCTTTTAAACACCTTTGAGCAGAGAAAGTTAATAACCCATCAGATAGAAAGTAATTAAACAGAGTAGGTTTCCAGCTTTTTTTTGCATTGCAAGGTAAGTATACAAACAGTATAGAAACACTATTTAATCTGAATGAAACTTGAAGATAACTAAGGAGAGAACAAAAAATATTCTTTGCTCATAGTTGGAGAAAGTTTATTTGGATAACAATAAAGATATGTAACTGGAGGTCATCTGCTCTGATCCACTACCTAACCTCAGGTAAGAAAGTGAGATTAAAATCATATAACTGTGGCACACAGAAAAAAAAAATGTGTAACTTGATATTAACTGATAGTAATTTGCTTAGGAAAGGAGATGGGGGAATACTTAACATCTGCTTGGAGACATGACAGGTAATAGAGTTGGTTAATTAAACAAATATTTATAGATAATTTAGCTGAGATTGTTAGAAAGAGATCTTGATTCTTTTTTTGTTTGATGACTATTATGTACAGAAAATTTATGGAACAGGGACAAATGATGAATAGTTTGCTTGGTGATTGATGAGGGATATAATTAATAATTTACTGATTATAGTAATGGCCATTTTTATTTTACTAGTTCTGACAGATAATGAATAATCATTCAATGGTCTTGATTATCACTAACATAGAATTAATTATTTGTAGCCTTTAAAAAAAACCAACAAAACATGTATATAGGTACAAACCTCAAGATGTTTGGTTTCTTCATAGGGCAGTAGTTCAGATAATGTCTATTTTAGGCAGAATCTTATATCTGTCATGAGGTGTGTGATGATATAGTGAGCACAAAGCCCTGAGACTGGCCAGAGTTCATGTAAGTTTATGTAATATTTTCAAAACTTATTAGGAATTAGATTTTTTCAGCAATAAGGAAACATGAACATGGCAAGTGCTTATGATGATAGCAGTCTTCTGAAGACATAGATTGTTGTCCAGGAGGAAGTTCATGTTCTAACTCCAACTGCCCTGGGCCTCTGAGCACAGAAGCACCTGAGCACATGTTCTGCAGCCACAGATGCTCTAGTGCCTCTAAAACAGCTTGATCTGTTTCATTGTGTTTTAAGAATGAAGGAGGGATAATATAAAGTTAGTTACACCAGGCATTTGCCATCTAGTATTTTGTTGGGAAATCTTTATTTCTTGATGGCATGGCAGAGCAGAAAACAACACTGTAGGGATTCCTAATTACTAATGAAAAAGAAACATGATGAAGACAAGAAACAGGCTGTGCTCATTCCTTTTAATATAACTTGGATATTTACTGTATGGTCTGCTGTTCACCTTTGTGTCAAATGCTCTTCTGCCTCTAAGGAGCAGGAGACTGCTCAGGATAACCACTGCCTTTAGAAGAAGAAAGATGGTATTGTGTGGGGGAGGAAGATGCAGCTATTACACCTAAAATTTTCCAGTAGAGCGCACAATGAAGAATGTGGGGGGAACGATTGTGCTGCTGTGCACCCTGCCACTTGAGCAGCTGTGTCCTGTCCTCTTAAGATCCTGGCTTTGGATTTGACAGACATGGTCTCCGCAGTCTGCAGACAGTGAAGCTAAAGGCCAGTTATGTTTCTGTGAGTCTCTATTTCCTATTAGTAAAATAAAAGTATTTAAAAAATAAGGAGTCATTCAGATACCCTTGTTAAAAAGGCTGTCCAAACCCTGGAGATAATTTTAAATTTTTTTTCTAAAAGCTTGGTAATTTCTTGGAAAATTAATATAACATCTTTCAAGGAAAATGCTTCCTGTCTGAAAGTGAATGTGTATTGCCTTCAGGAAGTGATTCTGATGTCCCTTAGTAGGCTCTACAAAGAAAATATCATCCTTTATACTACTTAGTAAACCATTAATATAATAGACTTACAAGGACAGAGAATCAACATTTTTTACTATTATTATTCAATGTTTTTTAAAGCCTTTGATGTGATGAGAATAGAGACTTTCGAATGCTCCTGTGTAGGCTTATATTGGCCAGGTTCCTAAGATCTTCTGGAAAGGGAAGTAATTTTTATTTAAATAATTTATTATGAGAGTCACAGTGAACTCTACATCTTAAATGCAAACTGATTACAGCTCGCCCATCTTGAAGCATTCAAAACTACTAAGTCGAGATGCAAGAAAAAGGTAAATTTGGCTTAAAAAAAGATAAATTAAGAGAAAAATAGGTTTATGTTTCTTTTACTTGCTAATATCTTTGGAAGTCTATACAATGAACTTTTCACTATTGATATGGTTAACTGCATTCACTTGTCAAAATGCATCTGGTGTTCTGACATTTTAAAGCTCCCTCCATTAAACAGAGTTCAAGATTGACTTATTTCCCATTTTTTTTCCATTTTATACTTTTTCAATATAGATTTCACATTTTTAGTTTTCATTTAATGAAAATCCATGTATTTCAGTAAAAAGACAAGGGTTTAATAAATAAAAATTTAAAAAATATGTAAATTGTGTTGAAAAAATGCAGAAAAAAGTGAAGTTGAAAAGTCTTGATCACATGAATAACTTATAAAACTCTTTTTTAAATAAAAACTTTTTTTAAAGGAAGATATTTTGAGTGAAATAGGTTAACCAACTTTGTATATAATATTTGTCAGTTGTGTTTCCTTAAATTTTTGTTAGTGTTTGTAACTAAATATATTAATTTATTTTTCTAAAATTTATTTGCTTTGCTGGACAAACCAGTCAAAGGATAACTTCCACAACCAAAGAAGCTACCCTGAAGAAGAGTATGTATCTCCAGAGGTGAGTGGCTTTCCCTTGCGTGGTAGTTTTTCTGTCCTATGTTTCACAGAACCAGAATAGTCTGGGTTGAAAGGGTCAAATCATGGCACAGCATGTGGGTGAGAGGATGCACCCCCACAGAGACCTTAAAAATCATCTCATTCCAACCCGCCTTCCATGGACAGGGACACATTCCACTAGGCCAGGTTAATCAGAGAACCATTCAGCCTGGCCTTGAACACTTCCAGGGGTGGGGCATTCACAGCTTCTATGGACAACCTGTTCCAATGCCTCATCACCCTGTGACTGAAGAATTCATGTCTAATATCTAGTCTAAGCCTACTCTCATTCTCTAAACCTAAACTTATTCTCTCCTGTCTCCAATCACCACATACTCTGGACAACAGTCCCTCTCCCGATTTCTTTAGGCCCCCTTTAGGTACCGGAAGGTGCTCCAAGGAGCCTTCTCTTCTCCAGCTTGAACAGCTCCAACTCTCTCAGACTATCTGGAGAGGTGCTGCAGCACCCTGCTCATCTTTGTGGCCTCCTCTGGACTTACTCCAACAGGTACATGTTCTTCTTATGTTGGAGATCCCAGAGCTGGATGCAGCACTCCTGGTAGGGTCTCATGAGAGCAGAGGGGCAGAAGCAGCTCCCTTGACCTTCTGGCCACACTCCCTTTGATGCCCAGGATATGGTTGGCTTTCGGGGCTGTGAGTGCACATTGCTGAGACACGTTGACACACCCAAGTCCTTCTCCCCAGTTGTCACATGTGTTCTAGGGAGTCAGAATCTCCAATCTGGAAGCCCCTTCTGATCCTTCCTTAGAGAGAAATAAAGAAAATTAGATTCTGCAGTGAACCAGACCTCAGTGATTTGCTTTTCATGGGATGCAGCACTGACCCTGAGTTTCTGAGTGAAGATCAGTTCAAGACTTTTTGGTCAACGTGCATACTGTAAAACCTTCCCAAGGTATGAAGAAGTGTTTCTGAAGAGCACTGAAGTTCCATGTTTCCTCTCCCTTGGATCTTATGGACAGGATAATGGATGTTCCCTTTTAAAATATTTGTGCTGTTGATTGTCTAGTAGGCTTTATCACTGTTTACAAAAACCTTACTTAGTTCTATGGTCATTTTTTTATTTACTTCTGAGGAAAATATTATCTTCAGAAGGTCCCAGCCTGGGACTTACCATCCTGGATCAAATGAGCAAAACCTGATAATTAGAAGTTGTTGGCAAGCAAACAGCAGCCCTGTGCAAGGTCATGTTCCCACAGGTTTCTCTGATAATAACTAATTGCTCAAAAATCACATATTCAAAATGGAAAAGAGAGCTGATTCCATCAAGTGACATCAATTAGGGGAAGAGATGACAACTACATCAGCCACCCAGTAATATCATGTTTCTTCTACTTAACAGTGATATATTTATTCTTTTTTTAAATAGTAGAAATGCTGAAGTTTCTACCATTTTAGTAAGGAGACTGTTCCTCATCAGAATACAGTCAATTCTCAATAATTCTTATGCACAGGAATTTTCTTCTTATTTTCATGCTCTCGTACTAGACTAAATAATGGCATTTTCCTCCTTGTTAAAGCCCTTCAACTTCTTTAAGCATTTATAATGTGTCCAATTAGTTGTATAATGGTAAGCTATACAAACACTGGGGGAGGATCTTCTAAACGAAAATATGAGAGTTTGGCATTGATTTTCTGTAAATGCAGAGCACTTAACAGCACAATGCTCTGCTCTCTCCTGGGCCACGTCCAGGAAAGGATTTAGGCACCTAAGACAACAGTTGAGTAGATACAAATTATCTAAATCCACTCAGCCACTATTTAACCTTTGTGGAGCCTAAATTCAATAAGGGACTCCCTGTTCCATCTTAAAATCCCTAAGCACATAGGCTTGTACTTCTGTGGGTGCTCAGACCAGATGATGTCTATGTAGTCATTTTATTACTTATTTTTCTTCTAAATATGACTGGACCCCAAGAAGTAGACATTCTTTTGCTTGAACGTACTCTGAGACTTAAGCTAAGAGGTTTCTTTCCAGTGTGTCAAGAGCACATTTGCAGAAACAGACTGCCTCTTTCTACATTGTCCTTTCTTTAGGTTAAAGCAGAAGACAACGGTGTTCACCTTTTCTATCAGGCTCTAGAGTTCGCCAGCTCACAAATGAGATCGAAGTTCAGTTTCCTCCTCAGAAAGCATAAAACATGCAGATTGTGTCTCAAAGGAAAGTGCTTTCACCACTATTCAAGCCATCAGCTGCATTTTTGGGAAAGAGAGGAGAAACCCTTTGTACCTTCAGTTGCCCCTGTGGTACCCCATGGTTGGGAGTGTCAGGGTCTCTGGCCAAGGAGACACTACCATGCTGGAACTTGTAGTGTTTCAGATGGAGCATCTACAAATCATCCTACCCTGTTATGTGCAGAAAATAAGGGAAGCAATAAGTGAATTTGGGGTCCATTATTAGCTTCAGGTGCTCAAAATGTGTATTTGATATCCACATGGTTAGTCTCTGTACTAAAGTAGTCTATCTCCTTACTCCTGCTAATTTTACTTTTCTTCTGGAAATATCTCAGATCTTAAGAAGGTAAAGCTGGAGGAAATTCATATGAGAAACATTCTCTTTCTTTCAAGTTTTACTCTGAATTTAATTTTTTTTCCCTGAACATGTCAGTTGGAATTACACATTGATTATCTTTTTTGAGCCTTTGATCATGTTATATATCTTTTTCTGTGACATTTCTTGCCTTTGTACCTCTGGTACTGAGTTTTAAAATTGTTCAAGAAACTGAGCAATATGTACCTGTTTATTTTATCCCTATATTATATTAAATATTTATATTGGAATTGTTACTCAGTCTTGTCACAAATGTCTGTCTTCACAGGTATCTCCCTTTTCTTACATATACATATATATATATTTGAAACTGTTTTTCTTGAAACTACAAACCTGTAATTTTTAATTTTAATCATAATAATTTTATTAAGAAGTTTCTTCTCTTCCTGGTTAACCTCTTACACTATTCTGATACATTTACACATATTGATATCCCTCACTTATGGCTTTAATCTATCAAAATCCTTTTATGCAAGCCACTCTTTAAAAGTCTTTCTAAAATTTAAGTATAGATACATTATATATTTAAATATATTAATTCTACTGTCTCACTTTCTTCTATTGATTTTGTCATTCTATCGGAAATAATATTGATAAAAGCTGTTGTTTGCAAACACGGGGTTAATATGGCTTATAACATAGATCCTTGTTAAGCTAATATGTGTTTGAAAAGAAACATATTGAATATCTAATGAAAAAGATTAAACTTATGCAGTGGAGATCTGCTGGGTAAAGCAGAATATTAGCAAATTTACAAGGCTTAATTCTGATTTTAGAATAATGCTTTTATCCCAGAAAACTGTGTTATGACTTTGTCAGGGCTAGTCAAACAAGTACCTTGAATAAAATAATATCTGGGTTGTTTCCAGAAATAACAATTTGACTGTCTGTACATAGATATATACTGTACTCATGATATGTACTCATTTATGTAAAGCAGGAGGCATTTCTTTTCCTCACGACCACAATTCCAGAAGTTAAGCTCAATACCAGCAGATACCACCATTATACTGTAATGTCCATTTCCTTAGGATTATTTTTATGTACTACATTCTTGGAAGAGTGTTTTGCAAACACTTCCAAAGGAGCTGAGGATCAGCTGTCTAGTTTGAGACCACAGATGCTGAGGATTAAGAAATGTTATTATTGTGAGAATGAGTTGTTGGATGTTTTGTTCTTTATGACAAAAAACCTGTAGTGACTGCTTGCTAAATTATTACTTTTCAGTGGATAGCAGCAAATCGAAATCTCTGTTCCACCATAGGCAGAAACTGTGCTTATAATGGGGCAAGAATTAGTATTTATTGGAATTTTTCCACACTGAATCCTTTCAATACCTGTTCTGCATTTTTTCCTTTTCCAGACATTTTTGTTTCCATCTTAAGAAACCTGATCCTGCTCCAGCAGACGTCAATGAAGTCTCACCATTAACCATGAAGAAAACGAAAAACCATCCTCTCAGAAATCATTGCAGCCTATTCTTTTTTCTCTTGCTGCTTCAGTCTATGGCTTTTGTCTTTCACAACTCTTTTGTTTATTGTTTCAGTTTGCAGTTACTCTCTCATGTTTTGGTCATTGATTTTGCTTTCTTCGTGCTCACTGTAGCTTTACTACTCAATGTTTTCCCTTCTACAAAGGAAATAGGTAATTTGCTGTACAAACAGGCTTTGTTAGATTTGATGCAACAGCAATAGTCGGCCCTCCATTCAGTAACACTAATGTCCTGTGAACCCCAGATTTAGTCTGCTATCATTCCCTCTCATGTCCCTGGCTTATGAGGGGATCACATTTTATTTGCTGGGCTTATCAGTGTTTTTTTCTTCTTCTGGTAATTGCCTGACCTGCTATGATTGTTGTTTGCAGTATTTACCGACTCGCAGATCTTTGTGTCTACTTTATCTGTGCTTGTTCTTATCAGTAGAGGCTCATTGACATTTTCTTCATTCAGTGCCCACACACAGACTTCTCAGTGCCTAATGATGGGCACTTTGAGATCTAAAATATTTGTATAGCATTCAGGGGAAAAAAAATTCACTAAAACTAATGGTATGTTTTATGTGATAGTGTACACTTTTTAATTACATAATTAAAACAGAAAACACTTACTTTATTTTATATCCCATAACAATCACAGATTTTTACTACCAAAAAAATGCCCTAACCAATCAAACAAAATCCCCTAAAAAACCCACAGCTGAACTAATTTTAAAACATACAAAAGTAAAAAAATTTGCTTGGAATAACCTCTCCCCTCAATTTGCAGTTTTGCTTCAGAATACATGTTTGTTTATCCTTGTACTGCAAAATGCAAAGTAAATGCCATTAGTGCCTTTGCACACTGTGCTCTCTGCAATTTATGCTGAGCAGTAACAGACTTCAGCAGTAAGTGGCCACATAGTGAGATGAACAGTTACATAACCACAGACAGTAATTGGATGCTATTAATGAGAATTTGGGATAACACCATTTTTTAGCCCCAGACGTAGTTAACTTTTTATAATCTTGATTAGTGCCATATACACTTCTTTTACAGTGTATAATTGTTTTACTAATCTCCATTTGTGCCCTCCAAAGTCACTGAAACAAAGACCTTTTTGCATTACCCTGATTTGTCCAAATGCCTCAGATTATGTATCACAAGTATGGATTTGTAAATAGTGTCTCTTCATATGGAGACATAAAAAGTTTTGTCACCTTGTAGACAGATGTAAGAAATTGTATTTTTCAGAGTCCTAATTCTTTTACCCTTTTAATCTCATTCCTCTTGTTCCTGTGAATAAATGTCTGTACCCTTAGAAAGCAGCAGCTGCTTGTATTACACCTTCTCAGATAGTCTGTCTGGCCAGAAACCAGAGCAGGACAGAAGCAAGCATCTGTTCATAATTTATTTTTCCTTGCTATTGGCTTACAGAAGGGAATAAAGGGGGAGCTTGGTCTAGGTCCTGTACCAGACCCCTCTTTTTTAGGTACTTTCCAGCATGGCAACCCTGACTCTCTAACTAGATATGCTTGGGAACAGACCTAGGATGTTGGCAGCTTAAAAGGACAGGGCTCCAGCATCTGCTGTGGACAAACAGACACCTCTTAGCAGAAGGTGTAGCAAAATAAAAAATGCCGTAGTCTACAAAATCTATGGTTTTCCACTGAAAATTGTGGCCTTGACGTGTGAGTACAAGTGTGCTCTGACCTGATTTCCTGGGTAACTGTGGTTACTGCATGTGAAGCCACTGGCAGCTGCAGGTGCTCAGCACTTGGGAAAATAAGGTATCAAGTAACAAAGATGAACTTGCAAAGAATGTTTTTTAAAAAGAATACCAGTTGATCAATATTCAGATAAACACCTCAAATTGTGCTGTATGTGATCATATTTGAAAGAATTCATACCTAGAGCAGTCTAATAAAGCACTGCAATTGAAAGAAGTAAATTCAAGGTAACATTTTTACTGGTTTTTTTATTTCTTATTTTCTGCTTAGAGTCACTGAACTCTATGTAATTGACTGATCTTTTATCTTTAATCGGAGTCTGTGTCTATAGAAATTAGTTTTTACAGATAGATTATTACTAGGTGAAAATCCTAGAATTTTGGATATATTGTTTTGTATCAAGACCTTGTGGAAAGTATGAAGCTATCTTCTTGTTGATCCTTTGAGGACTCCAAAAGAGTCTTGTTTTACCTAGTTTAATATTATTCAAACTTTCTAGCCCAGGACACCTTCTGTAAGTAAGTTTCCTCACTTTTCCTGTGATTCAGCACATTCTATATCAAAAAGGTTGGCAAGTTCACTAGCAGTCCACATCCATGAGCACTTTAAATGAAGTGTGAATTTGAAAAAAACAATTAAAAATGCCGCTAAAAGTCTGCTTCTTTGCAGATGATTTTGTGCAGTTGCCATCCTTGGAGGGTATCGAAACCAGACTGGATAAAACCCTGAACAAGCTTCCTGCTTTAAAAATCCTTGTGCATCTGCAATGACAGAAGGAAATGGTGGAAACTTCCTCTCTTGCTGTGTTTTTCCTAGTTTGTCAGGGAGGACTGGCTTCAGAAGCTCCAGCCTTTCAAAAGGCAGGATTTGAACTTATTAAAGACTGGAAGCCAAGCAAGATGTCAGGCAAGATGCAAGACCTAAACTATAAGAAGTTGCACAAGATTTTCAGTACTATTGGTATATTAACCCTAAAATTTCTTCATATTTCCACTGTGTGTAACATATGTCAACAGACCACGTTAAGACTAAGTGTATTTTTCAAGAGAAATGTCTCATCTTGTCACCCTTGAGTAGATGTTTTCGTTCTGTCTTTTGCTTTGTGTCAGAACTAACTGAAAAGTGTGTCGTTCAGTTTATGGAGAAGTGGAATTGCAGAAGAAAATACAAGAACATTACACTTCATTTTTTTAAAACCTTGATCGCTTTTTGAACTAAGACTTCCAGAATTAAAATGACTTAATGCTTCTCTGCATTAAAAGTTGCCATAAAGAGTAAAAATTGAGGTGTGAATTTAAAGCTCATAAACTACTCCACACTATCTCTTTTTGGAAATTCTCTTAGCTAGCAATGTGTGAAGTAATTTACTCCATTTCCGAAAAGCATCAGTAAGTTCACACCTTAGTTTTGACATGGAGGAGGTTACCTCATATTCACTGTGCATTGCATGCCTTACATGAGTAACTCGTGTTGCAAATGCACAAACTGATTGGAGCTGCTGCATGAAAAAACCCCTTTGAGTGCATTTTTGAGTGTTCAGACATGTTTGGTAAAGAAAACCTACATAATCAGGGCCAAGGTAAAGAAATGAGTCATCTCAAACGTATTGCAATTGTTGTTCCCAAGGCATGCAGAATGTCTTCCTGATACTCATAATTGCTACTGCTCCAAGTCATCAGTGAACCCCAAACAACTTACATGGAGAAACAACACAGAACTGCTGAATTTTAGAGTCATTTGGCATCTAATCCTATTCCTTCACTGCTTGTGGTACCTGCTTTTCTTCCATCCCATGACTCTGTTAAAGGTAGTGTTTTGGTATTAAGGGTTGCTTCTTTGTGCCCTGCCATAAACATGTGGCAAAATCAGACCCCTAGATCCTATGCTATGGCAGGCAGAGTGAAATCTGACCACTATGGCAACCTTTGCCTCCTCAAGAGCCCCAGAAAGAGCCTGGAGCTTCTTCCCTGCACGGGAAACCTCTCAAACTGTTGTCAGTCTCCTGTGTAATTGTAGGAGCTTCTTAATAAGATAAACAAATGAGTAGCTAACAGCGATGGCAATGGTAGGGGTCAGTCATCAACATACACATTTTCTGTGTTTTCATATTTACCCAACAGCAAGGGTTACCTGTAATGAGTCAATAACTATGGGGATCCCAGCCAAGGCAGAAAACTGGAATGCTTTATTGGACTCACAAATTCATATTTAAAGGGTTTAGGATCTACATATTCAACAGGGGGTTGTAAATATTACAGTTATTACAAACAGGGGGTTTCAGGAGATGACATAAGGGAAAAATCCAGGTTAACAAATTTGGGGTCTTACACATACATCATAGGGGAAAACCCATTTTATCTTGGGGGAATTAAAAGGGAAAAAAGGTATTTGGGTTTACAGAATGCCAGGATTCAGGGAACACAAAGGGAGAGATAAAGCACAAAAGGTCTTCTGCACAGGTTTGATGAGATCAGGGTGCAGGGTGGGGACTCTCTGGTTTGGGCAGGGCATGTGATAACATCATGCAAAGAGTCCTTTCACATCCTGCTGGAGAAGGCAGAAAAAATCCACAGGGATGAGGTCAATGCAGAGGGTTTTTCCCAACTTCTATAGCCCAGAGCTTTTTGCAAAGACCACTCAAATCTCTCTCTGAAGATATTATATTTTGGGATCCAACAGTTACCAAGGGCACATTTAGACTTTAGGTTATCTGTTTCTAAATATATATGAAGCCTTCCGAGAACATTCAATTTGATTGTATATGAGACAATATTCAATCAGTTTACCAAATTGATCAGCAAAATTCAGCTGATGTATAACATCAGTTCCGTCTGAAAATCTTCCCAAAACCTCCAGTGCTTAATCAGCCTTTTTGACCTAAACTCTTAGTGGGAATTCTCACTGTGGTTTTTTTCTTACCAAATTTCCGTCACTTTCTGTATCTCACTAAGCCAAAAGTATTGAGGGAATAGTCTTTTTTTGTGGCATTTTGGCACTTGTAATCCAGACGGGAACCACAGTGTGCATAAAGCTCAAAAACCTCTAGCTAAAAGCTAGCTATGCTTTATGAATCTCTAAAAATAAAGTTCTTTTTGAAGTGAAAAGACGATTGTCATCAAAAAACAACTTGTCCATTTGAATTTCAAAATCATATGGTGACTTGGATAGAAAAAAAGAGACCGGCTATAGCATTTCTTGAGAATTTGGGGTACACTTTTTCAATTTATGCCTGTGCTAAGAATGTGTGAATAAATGTGATCTTTGTAATGAGTCTACAAATTAAAATTCAGTCTGCTTCAAGCAACAAAGAGTTTTAGTAGAGCTAACTCCAACTGTAAGTCATTCAAACAGAATATTCAAAAATCATTAGAATGGGTGAAAAATCAGGAAAAAAATAAGAACAAGAAAAGGTGAGTTCTCTCTATGAATTCAGATTTTTGAACATTCTTCTTTAAAGGTTAAAGAGTTTATCTTCAAATGAAAAATGGAACTCTCACATGATCACTCAACTTCAGGATTAAGAGTTTTCAAAAACATGGTCATTACCATAACAAAGTTAGAAGAGATAAAACACTGCATACCTTTATATCTAGGTAAATACATACCTAAGATTTTACAGGATGGAGACCTACGTCCGACTAACTATGGCTGTGTCTGTGCTGCACCAGTGAAGGAGTGGAAACACCAAATTAGTTGTGAGTGGTAGTAGATTTGGAAATGGAAACAGTCTGTTCAAGCTCATATGAAGCTAAGACACAGAATTTATTAGCTGAGGTGTAGCAGACGATGGGACTCCAGCTGCAGCAGAACTGTATTATGTGATCTTTCTCATCTGTTATCAAGACAACTCTACATACCACACCTATTGTGTCCTGTATGGATGTTCTCTATGACTCAAATATAGATTCTTCCCGAACATTTGACACCTTTCCCAACACTTAACAATTTTAAGATCCAGCTGAACAAGGTGCAGGGCCATTTTGTCTTGACTATGCTTTTGCCACGAAAGATTGGACCACTTGATCCTTGAGGTCTCTTCCAACCTGTTTTCAATGATTCTGTGATGATGAAATATCACATGTAGCGTCTGAAAAGTTTTCAGGGTTTTTTAATTCTAAAATATTTTGTCTTTGACTGTAATTTTGCTATTTCATTTAGCAGAGAGAGCTTCTGCAAAACAAAATCAGAGGAGGGAGAGAGTTGTTTCAAGTCTGAGAATCCCCATAAAGGAATTAATGAGAATGAGAATTGAAGGAAGATAAGTGAGGAAGGTACTGTAAATATAGAAATGGAGAAAAAGTTATTGAGACCTGAGTGCCAATATAGATTTTGAAGTCCAGAGCCCAGAAGGGAAATTTGAAAAAGTGTCTATTTGATTTTATCAACACTTATGGGGAAAAAAATCAATTATTCTGTACAACAAAAGCTGTGACACAAAGCAGAAACACTGAACTAACTAATATAAATGGTCATCAACAGGCTTACTATTAAATACATTGGTTAATGTTACTGTTATTTATTGTGCTTACTATATTAAAACTATACCAAAGAATTTAGTATCTATGTATAAAAAAAGAGACATTCAGTCAAGAGATGGGAAGAGTCCAAGCAAACAGTAAATGCTGGTCAGTATGGTAGGCAACAGTCAAGACACGAGCTACTTCATCTTTGTCAACATTTTTTTGGTGTCACTGAGGAAATTTTGCAGTTGATTGCCCAGTGACTTTTGCAGGTGTTTGTGGGTGGGTTGCAAGTGAGAACAGGATGCTTGGCTGTGCTAGGTGGACAGATTCTGTGATAGGAATGATTGCATGTACTGGAAAGGGAGATCTGTGCACTATGCAACTCGAGAGGAGAGCGGCAGACAGGTTTTCACTATCACTTCTGAAGACTTACAACCTCCAGCCAATGCAGCTAATGGATCTCAAATGTACAACACCATCAGGCATACTTCTCAGGTTAGCCCATGTGATTAGCACTCAACCTGAACACCCACATTAACCACATTGACAGCTTCTTACTGATAAGCAGCACTTACATTATGGCATCAACACTAATTTTGCAGCCACCCAGTGTTATCTCTGTGAAAATCTCTTTATTATTTTGTGATGTCACACTTCTGTTCCCTGCCCCTCCCTGTGAGCTGCACTTGCAGAAGAGTGGCTCTGTCCTTGTGGGAGTATAGGGAGCCAGAGTTTTCATGGGAATCACTAGAGCACATGGATTAATTTCTGCCCAGATTCAGGTGGATTGCAATTTCTTCCAATAGCAAGGTCATCATTAAAGCTTTTTTGTGGGGACTACAAAAAGTCTTGTTTTAAAACCAAGAGAAGAACCTGACTTACCTGAGAAGTATCCTTAGAGGCAAAAGGTCTTTTTTCTTATAGTCCCCTGCTGGTTTGTGGCCCTTTTACATATTTCCCTAGTCTTTCAAGCTAAATCTTTTCCTTCTTGATGTTTCTTCTATGATTTCTCCTTCTCAGGAAGCCACCAGGCCTTCCCATTCCCTCCAGCAAGGTTCCAGCCTCAGATTCCCCACTGACATGTCTGCTGAGTGTCCCCTCCCTGTCCCCTATGCCACCTGCTCTGGGAGGTGCCTGGCAGTTAACCTCTAGCCATAACCTACATTTCCATGGGCCTTTGCCCTGCAGGGCAGCTTGGGAGCCTGTGAGCATCAGTTAGTGATACTTGGGCAGTCTTGCAATATGTCAAGTGTGAAGAATGTTAAGTACAGGGCAAGATTACATACCTGGTGTGGAAGCACAGCCCTCAGAAACAAAGGGCTTCCAACAGATTTTTGTAAATTTACCCTCAACATTTAAAAAAAAATGAAAGGTTCAAAATAGCTGACAATGAAGGTAACATAATTGTCCTTATTTTTGGATTCTAAAGCTATTGAACCTCTAATGAAAACAAAAAATACTCTAAACTGAAAGCTCCCTTTATCTGTGATTATAAGGGCACATTGCACACTTCAGGGTTTTTCCATTCATTTGCTCCCAGATAAGCAGTATGCTATTACTCTCTAGTGGTGCTGCCTTCAGGGACTATTTCTGTCCGGCACTTGGGAGAAGGCATTATGAGATGTCAGCATGTGTGAGCAGAGATAGTATGGCTTGTCATGTACCGATAGGCCATATTCTGCTATAAAATGATGGCTTTGTCTTTTATCACTGTCACAGTCTTTCTTAACAAGCTGTGACTCTGTGGTTCATCACAAAGGAAACTGTCATCCCTAGATACGTGCCTTGAAAGTCCTTTCATCTTCCATGCAGGTAGGATCTGCCATGTGACATCAAGCAGAACAGTAACTCCAGATGGACTCTGGTAGTGCAGCACTGTATTAACAAAGGCATTCGCTGGCACAAATCCAGGTTTTGCACCTTAGATTACAGGGATGAGGAAAACATATGTAAGCTTTTAAATGAAGCAAGACCTAGTAATATGTCATAGCTATAAATAGAAAAGGAAATGTTAGTAATCCATTGTGTTTAAGTGATAATTTATTTATCATGGTCTTATACTGAGCAACAGATAAATCAATTAGAGTTGCTTTCAAAAGCAAATAAATAGTGTTGGTTCAATGGAGTGATGACAGATGAAGTGTTTTGAGGAACTCATAAGTTCTGTAGATGGATTTCTCCACATAATTATGTTTAGGATGAAATCTGGAGAATCACTGGCCTTCACTATAGACAGTGATGCTGCTAGCAATTTATCTGGCTCAATTTATCTAGTGCTTTTATTCATAAGGTCACTGAACAAAGAAATAGTATCTGTTGCTAGGATCAGAGACAGACACCTAAGGAGAAAAGCCTTCAGCATTTCCAGGGGGCACACATATTAAATAGTTATACAGGGTGTATAGTGAGTGCTTTGCACCAGAGCCTGCAGGTCAGAATTTTTCTGGCAGAGGAATATGGACACATTCCGCTCACTTCAGCATTTTGTACAGCCATGGGACATATTATACTGCCAGTGTTGTGATTCTGCAGATCAGATTAAACTACTTTGTGGACATTAAAGTATGAATATTTCATGTGAGCTTTTACAGGGCTGAATTTAAACTAAGATTCTGAAGTACTTCTTCACATTCCTCTTTCCTGGGATTTTGTATTTTTAAGTTCGTCCTCCCTTGCATAAAGTTGTTCTTCCACATGACTGCTTTTTAACTGTGTAAGAGGGAAAATCAGCTGTATTAACCCTCATGAGGAGCAGGCTTCCAATCCCAGTGCAGCAAAAGGAAGAAGAAAGAGATGTCTGTCAGTCAACAAAATTGCCTTCTGAGGGTGTAAAATTACAGGGAGTGGAAACAGAGTAGTTTGTTCATTGATGGAAAATTGTAGCATTCATATATAATAGTGCTGCGAGGATTTGAGGGATGCCAAGGAAACCTGTGTGGATGTATTACCAGTAAAAATGCCTGCCTGGCTGGTGCTTAAAAATAAAAAAGAGGGTGTTGAAAACATAGAAACTGATGTTGAAGAATTTCTGACCTCTTTATTTTAAAAAAAGCATCATCTCCCTCTGCCTGACTCTGAGTGCTCTCACCCTTACCAATGTTCAAAGATTTGAAACAAATTATAACTCCCTGGAAATGCAGTTACAGACAGTTTCTACTTGAATAGTGTTTTTCCATGGAGTCTGCATGCATGCTTCCCACCAGTGATAACTTCTAGCTATACTGAAAATTGGTATCACTTAGACACAAATATAGACCACACAGATCATTTGGACTCCTTACCTGGGAGGGAGAGAATTCAAACTACTGGTTTTGTTTCCCTTTATAATCTATGCTTAGGTGAGTGTGAACGGGCAGTGAATTCATCTTTCCTGTTGCTGGTATGTTGCCACAGGGATCATAGAATCATAGAATCAGATGGGTTGGAAAGGACCTCTGAGATCATCAAGTCCAGCCCTTGATCCACTACCACCACAGTTGCTAGACCATGGCACTGAGTGCCACGTCCAGCCTCATCTTAAAAACCTCCATGGACAGAGAATCCACCACTTCTCTGGGCAGCCCATTCCAATGTCTGATTACCCTCTCTGTAAAGAATTTCTTTCTAATATCTAACCTAAACCTCCCCTGGCGCAGCTTAAGGCCATGCCCTCTTGTCCTACTGCTGATTGCCTGGGAGAAGAGACCAACCCCCACCTGGCTACAACCTCCTCTCAGGGAGTTGTAGAGAGTGATGAGGTCTCCCCTGAGCCTTCTCTTCTCAAGGCTAAACAACCCCAGGTCCCTCAGCCTCTCCTCACAGGACTTGTGCTCCAGTCCCTTCACCAGCCTCATTGCCCTTCTCTGCACCTGCTCCAGCACCTCAACATCATTCCTGAACTGAGGGGCCCAGAACTGGACACAGCACTCCAGGTGAGGCCTCACCAGCGCTGAGTACAGAGGTAGAATCACTTCCCTAGTCCTGCTGGCCACTGGATACCCAGTTTCCAAGGATCCCATTAAACTTGCTTTGTGTTGAAGTTAAGCCCCACTGTGATTTCTGGATAACTTTTTTGTCTCTCCCTTTCCCAAAAGCCTGTGTTATGTATGTGCACTAACAGACTCTGAGACTAAGACTATAATGATCTCTAAGAAAAACACATATATGCTAAGATTAAGCAGCATTAAAAATAAGTATTTTCACTTGCCACATATTAAGATTAATTTATCATGGCAGCTCCATCCTCTTGGACCTTTCTACTTACTAATGGTTCTCACTTTTGGACTGACTTTTTATCAAAAAGAGATTTGGTTTTCATCCCACATGTAATATGTCTCCTACAGACCTCAGAGTAATGAAAGTATATGGTGGTGAACATCCCATTGCAGTGAGCAAAGGCTGAAAACTCCTGTTTTCCTGATGACAGTCTGGAGCAATGCCTACTGAGGATTGTATTTTCATCTTTTATGGCTGGACCACTGTGGGAGTTGCATAGTCTATGATGTGAATGAGATGTGTAGCCAGAACTTTCTGATATGAAAATCTGCTATTGTGTGCTGGTTATGGTTGGGATAGAGTTAATTTTCTTCACAGTTGCTAGCGTGGGACTACGTTTTGAATTTTTGCTGGAAACAGTGTAGACAATGCAGGGATGTTTTCATCATTGCTGGGCAGGGCTAACACAGAGTCAAGGTTTTTTCTGCTCCTCACACGGCCCCACCAGTGAAGAGGCTGGGGGTGCACAAGGGGTTGGGAGGGGACACAGCTGGGACAGCTGACCCCAATTGACCACAGGAATATCCCACACCATATGGTGTCATGCTCAGCATATGAAGCTGGGGAAAGAAGGAGGAAGGGATGGACATTTGGAGGGATGATGTCTGTAATCCCAAGTCACCGTTACGTGTGGTGGGGCCCTGCTGTCCTAGGGGTGCCTGCCCTTGGGAAGTGGTAAAGGGATGTCTTGTCTGGCTTTGCTTTTGTGCACTGCTTCCGCTTTACCTACTGAAGCATCTTTACCTCTGAGTTTTCTCACTTTTACTCTTCCGGTCCTCTCCCCCACCCTGGTGTGGTGGGAATGAGTGAGTGCCTATGTGGAGCTTATCTACCGGATGGGGTTAAACCACGACAGACCGCATAAGGTTGGGCTGCTGATGAATTTTGCAACACTGATCATGGGATCATTTAAGATAATTAAGTCCAACCATAAAAGTTAGATATTGATCTTCCCTTTACACTTCAGAGAAAGAAGGGGGGTCCACAGAATCCAGCATAGTGAGGAGGAAACCACTTGAGGTATCTCGTGGAAAGGAGAGGTAAGAACTAACTCTTTCCCAGAAGATTAATGGGCTTACTGATGCTATCTTAGCCCAAGTTTTCTCCTGGAAGGAGACAGTCAGCTCTTTTCCTAAGCAGCAACAAAGCTTTCTAAAACCAGCTGGTGGTACTGCAGCCCATTTCTGTAGTAACTCAGTGGGAGTCTAAAGACTGGGGCACTTGCCATGCATGCTAATTTTTATGCTTCCTTTTTCCATCTAAAGTAGATTGCATGTCTGTGTGTCTGTGTGTGCATAAGTATATAGTGGGCAAAATGGTAGTGCTATTGCAATAAATCTTGTCTGTGTGTGGATTCACACTCATTTAATTTATCTGATTCAATATTACACGTTTTGTAGCATTCACTAGATATTTATGGAGTCAGAAATGGTGTGCAACGTATCAGGTATTTTTTCTGCCTTTTCATATGTTGCAGTAAGTCAGTGTACATAATGGCTTTAGACTATGATAATTCAGGCAGAAGTATGTTGATTTCAATATATCATTCATTATGACTCTAACATGATGAAGACCTGTCTTTACAGTATAAGAATACTTCCTGGAAGTGATGGTGCTATAATATCATTTAACATACCCCCCTTCACTTTTCATTTTGAGTTAAAGGTCTGTTTTATTCTTTCAGTATGAAATCTAATTATAAACTGCTTTTTCTCTAGAAAACAAACCATTATACCTCTATATGCCAATTTTTCATCTCAACACATTATGTAATAGCTCAAATGAGAGCACAAAACAACACAAAAACAGCTGGTGGGAAACTTTATTCAACATTAGGCACTTTCTAGCCTGAACAGTGCAATGTGCATGGCTTAATGCATCATATGTCTCTACTAATTTAAGCTGATTGTGCAAAAAGGGCTGTGTAGGGACACCACTGGACAGCTTCTGTTATGGAGTCATGCTGAAGCTAAAGGTCTGCCTACATTTGCTGCATAATGGAGCCAAAGTTATTTTTACTTCCCATTTTGTGTTTAAAAAGTAATGTTAAAAACATAGAGGTGAAAAACTGGTTTATATTCACAAATGTAAGTGCAAATAGAAGCATTGGAGAAGAGTATTATTCTCTTGGGTAGCATTCTGAATTTAGAGACTAGCATCAGCTTTTGAGTTTTTGGACTATTAGAGTTTGAATGAACAAGCATCAAGAGATTTGGAGTTGTAATTAGATTTCTTTTCTGTACTGTGCCCTTTTTGAGACCATTTATATTTCTGCTACCTTTATGATCCTTTTGCAATTTCAAGGTTACTGAATAGGGAGTTGCTATCAATTTTGGCAAAACTCCATTGAAATATTGTTTAAATGATCAAGAAAACACCTTGATGTTGATTCTTTGTAATGTTAATTTCATGTTGCATTTAATAGAATTCCAGCTGAACTAGATTTAAATATAAATACAATAATGTGTAAACTATTGTTTAGAAAGGAAAATATGTATTCTACTCAGAAGGTGAAGCCTTAAGTGGAACTATATGTAATAAATGCAATTAATAGTACCTGTCAG
Organism: Manacus candei; assembly: GCF_025592945.1. Lineage (NCBI taxonomy): Eukaryota > Metazoa > Chordata > Aves > Passeriformes > Pipridae > Manacus > Manacus candei. Next base: position 9,340,539 of record NW_026138071.1, read on the forward strand.
GTATATAAAATGGTACATATTTATTTGGGATGAGAAAGGTCATTTCAGAAAAATAAAGTCATCTGAGTTACTAACTTTCTCCAAATGCCTGCAGGATAACTGTTGATGTATTTTAAATTGCATCAGTAACCATGACTTCCATGAGAAATTCTGTCTCCATTAACCATTACAGCATCCTCCATACTTTTATGCGGTCATAAGGCCATCTGGGACCCAGCCCTCATTTGCAACATGTCCTGTACAAGGATCATGGGACAGATCTGCAGAAATGTTGTGGTTGTAATCATTGGCTCCCCTGATTGCTACCAGTTCCTGTGGGCAGTAGTCTTGCAGAAATATTCCCCATGGCATATTGGATGCATTTTGAAGGTTCATGCTGCTTTTCAGCTAAATTCCTAGCTACTCTTCATATGCTGGAAAAACATGAGAGTGCATTAGGCACCTCTGTTCTGCACTTGATGTGTTTTCTCAGACTGTAACCTCCCTGAGAGACTGTCTTTTTCTACATCTATTTAATCTCTAGGGTAATAAAAACCCCACAACTCAGCTGGGGTCTGTACATGCAAGTACACAAGTAAATAAAACCTGACATATACAAATGCTGAACACAAAATAATAATGTTCTCAGGATACAGATCCATTTAGTTGAGTAAATATTAATGATTAAAATTCATTTATAATTTATCTACTTACTGACATTTTGGTTTTATATATCTATTATAAAAATATCTATTAAAAAATCTTTCTTTTTAAACAGAAGACAAATCGAGTGCTGTACAAACAAAATAAAACTGTACTGCACAGTCCTTAAAACCAACAAGTAAAGGTAAGCAGTAAAGTTCTGGCTTCCAAAAATAACTTTTTTGTTACAGCACAGCAGTGAAAATCCATTTCAAGTAAAGGTAAGGAGTAAAATTCTGGCTTCCAAAAATAACTTTTCGTTGCAGTTCAACAGTGAAAAACCAATTCAAAGTGCTGACTGACCAATCCTCTTCTGATTGCTGTACTCTTTAGCAGGTTGCCCATTATCTTGAATAATAGATAAGACTGTTGCTCCCAGACCAAGAGCAGCTCCTGCAGAACGATTTCTGAGCCAGGTTCCCCTATTCATCCCAGCACAGGCAGACCCACCAGCAATGGGGCAGAGCACAGAGCCAGCTTGGGAGAGCCAGGGTTACTTGCCATGCTGCAAGCTCTGGTTGACTCCAAGCCAACTTACTGTCAGCTTTGCCTGCATCCAAGTCATCCTCTCCATGTCATTGATGTTGGAGAATTGAGAGACTTGCTTGGTACTGATTGGACTGATTTATTTGGTTTCCAGAAAATTGTTCCATAGCATTCAAGAAGGCTTAGCAAAATTTATGGCTTTTATACAATATGAGGGAGATTAACCTGGTTTGCACATAATGAGAACAAAATAATTTCTGAGGCATGAGTTTGGTGTGTTCTGTTTTCCATTTTTATTAATCCACTTGGAGACATTGGTTTATTTACTGGTTCTCTACTTTCTACAATCATAAGGAATTTGTTCTACTGAAGAAAATAACTTTCTTCAACCTCCAAACTTACATCTTATTAGCTATCAACGTAAATAATTTTTAGTGTTTGTAATTCCTGAACATGAACTCCTAGTTGTGAAGCCCACATGAGCTATACCTTTTCCCCTGTTCTTCACATAATTTTTCAACAAGCTTAGCTGCCCTGGAAAATAGGTCAAGGCTGTGCTCAGAACTGTGCCACTGCTCAGGTGTTTGTCTTTGCAGGGATAAGAAAAGCAGATCTACAGGGCCAGCCTGGTTTAAACAGCAGGTGAAGGACATGGGCCTTATTCAGTGCAACCCCACTGTCAAAGTATTTGTGTGTGTGTGTCTTGGGCAGAGAAGCTTTAGAGGCAAGGCAACCTCCAGAGAAAGCATGGGCAAAGGTTTCTATTTTGTCATGTAAGTAATCAATAAGTACATCACTTATCCTGCATAGCTAGATCTCTGGCTACACTGTAGATCTTCACCTGTGAGTCTTTAATGTACAAATTCAGTTTTTGGTAACTAATTTCTTAGGGAAGTTTCTACTGAGTATTTTGAGAAGTTAAAATTTTCTTTTCCCACTTTTCCTTCCCATTCCTTACTTAAACTACTGAACATAGGAAATGTGTATACAATGCTGTACCTTTCTTGTTCTGAAATGCTTTAATATTTTACAAGTGGCAAAACTTCATTTTGAGGCATTCTAATATACCCAGGGTTTCTGTAAAAGCAAGGAAGCAGATCTGTTGATATAAAATGAAAATAAGTGTTTCAGTTTAAAAATAATTGAGCTATTGCTCTCCTTTTAAAGAGACAGAATTTTTATTTTTACTTTGATGGTTGGAATTTTGTTATTCTGCTCTAAGGAAAGGCTGAGGTGGTGCAGCAGAGCAGGTGCTATATGGCCAGGAGTGGCCTGGGCCTTGGAGCTGCCTTTGCAGGCAGTAGAGGGGAAGGATGAAGCCAGAGTCCCAGGTGAGGTGGAGGGGAAGCCAGCTGGAGCCATGGCAAGGCTTTCTTAGATCCCAACGGTCACTGGAGCTGAATGAAACACAGTTGAGAGGTGAGGACAGTTTGTGAGGGAATGTGAGACAGGTGTTTGTTGTTATTTTGTCATTGCTCATTGCTACTTTTGCTAATGATGAAGCAATTATCAGAGCTCCTACTTTGAGGAATCTGGTTTGTTGGTTTTTTTAATTGATTTTAAGCCTCTTGGTCTTGTTGGGGAGCTCCTTACAGAGTAGGTCAAGACAGATACTTTGCAATACCACTGATCAATTTGTAATCCTCTCACCTGCCTGTAAAAACTGCATTGGAGTAAGTTGGTGTTTTATATCGGTGCAGCTGTAAATAATGCTACATCTTTTGTTGTAGTAACTACTAAAATTTAAAAATCCTGTCTTTCTTGGAAAATTTTGCAGATGAAAAAATCTGATGAATACAACAGAATACTGCCTGACCAACTGGTACGAGGTAAGAGTCAATGATTATGTTTGAGATGTATATATTTGTGATTTCTGTCTCACATCATGATGACTTTGTGGCTTGCATAAAAGAGCAGGGTATGTGGCTTGTTACTGTAATCAGTTTAATAACAAATACTCTATATGAACTGGAGAAAATTGTTCCAGGTTTTCTGCAGTTTCTGTAAGTGTAGGGTGCATAAGGAATGCTTCAAATTCTGAGTGCGAATTTGATGTTGCTATTTTAACTTGAGAATGCTGTTTTAGTAAAGTTCTGTGGGTTCATAGAATAAAGAAAATTGGCTCAGGGAAGACAAAAAATTAGGAAAGAAAGTAAAGGAAAAGCAAAAATCGCAGATGGAAGATACTATAAAAGGATGAAACTGTAAGTAATGAAGAACACAATTGCTAGCTATTTACAGACAGTTAAAATCAATAGAGGACAATGACACTTCAATACAGACAAATACAGAAACAGAAGGGCTTTTTGGGGGGGGGGCAGTTGTTTGTTTGGGAAATGGTGGGGAAAAAAAGAATAGAAGGTATAAATATGCTTGGACAGATACAGAGCTGGTGCAGGTGGGCAAGGTACAGCTTTTCCTAGTTACTCAGCATCCTTGCCAAGTAAACACACTTCAAAGACAACATGTTCAGACTCAGCTACCTGCTACAAGCCATCAAGCATCTATTAAAGGAAGGAAGAATTAAGAAATAACACTGAGTGGAAAAACAGCAGTTGAACTTGTTTAAACTAGAACTCTTTATTTCTGCTTGGATGTTCTGACGGAGACAGTCTGCCCTGCAGTATGAACTGCTGTTTACATTTGTCTAAATCAGGCCAGATCTCAGCTTTAGGTGTCTTGCTCTGGTGAAGGAAAAAAAAGGCTGAAAATCTGGTCTACTGAGCTTGATGTGAATACTGGCAATAGGAAATATCCTGATAGTGCAGGCCATCAGAGACGTGTGGCAAAGGGAAGAATAATAATCACATGCAATAGTTCTTGCACCTGACAGCCCCAAAGCTCTGGCTTTCCTTATAAAGTCATGACATTCTGGGGGTAACTGCAGTTTTACTGTCTTCTTGGTTTTGCATATTGCTGTGTTTCTTCTTAAAAAGCTTGATAAAAACCTTCATCTGCCCCTTCCTTTACTCTGAAGCCCAGCAATAGGGGCTGATAAATACTGTCATGAGCTTTTATACTCTACACAAGTGAGAAAGACCACACAAGATCATGGTTGCTGGAGGAAAGGTCAATATCTAAAAGGATTATAAAAGGAAGAATTGAAAGAGCAACAGGTAATGCATTTAGAAAACAGAAACAATAAATTATGAGTGCACACTGTGTCTAGAACAACTTTCTGCTGCTGCAGCAGCTGAGCTCAGCAGGATGGAAGCTGCTTTCCATTTCCAAGCCCAAGCCCACAGAGCAGGGAGACTGCTTTCCCCTTCCTCCCCATTAACACGCAACAATAGGACAAAGATAGTCCCTGTATTTTTAGGAGATGACTGAGTGATTAATTTTAAATGTGTATTTTACCTTGTGTTTACATTTATGGGTGTTGTTTCTATTTCATCTGCCACCATGATTTAATGGAGCTCTGGCAATGAATGGTGCTCTGTTGTGGACCTGTTATCTCTACTTTGGAGTCAGCTCCAGTTATTTTATGACTAGAATAACTGGTTTTGGGGAAAGCTCTGTTCCCTTGGGCTCCACTTCTTGAAGGAAAGAGTGTGCTCAGCTGTTCACTGGAGACTTTATTATTATTACTCTCAGAAGCCTTCAAACATTAAGAATATGTTACTGTCAGTACACTAAGATCATTTTTGAAAACTTTTACTTTGCAGTAGATTCAGGCCATTTGTTACCATTGACTGAATAGCACCGTGGAGCCAAATTCCTCAAGATCCTGCTGAGGATCTTCTACACTGCTACTAAAATTCTTTCTTGCAAAAGTATGAAACAATTTCTATCATTGCCTGGTGGATTTGAGAGGAAAATCTATATAGAAAATATCAATTGCAAACTATGACAACTATGGGGCAGACTATTTTCTTGTAAGAGATCAGGGAACCTGTCCAAATGGGTAGGTCGCGCCTTTATAATACCAGGCTCAAATGACTGAGCATTGTAGGGAGTCCTCATAGTATAAGCTTCAATACCAACACGTATCAAGGGCATGTGGCAATTGAATAGCTCTACAGAAAAACCCATGTTTGTACAGATAAAAACATATAGGGGGGGAGAACCCGGAAGAGGACTCAAAGATCAGTTAGATCACAGAAACTCCCCTAAGTCTAAAGAACTAGAGAACAAATTTGGATTCAGTTATTTGTCCTTGAGATTTCCCTGGTGATTTCTCCTGAAGCACTGGCTTCGTATGGCCCCTATGCCAGAAATAACATAACAGGATGTAAAAGAACTTATGACAGTTGTCAGGACTAACTCTCGTAGAGAAGAGGGAGACAAACCCTCTTGGCACCAGCAGCCCAAGTAAGCAGTAATGGGTGGCTTAGAAGAAACAAGCAAAAGACTGTCACAAGGCCCAGAGGCTGTCTACTCCAGAAACTGGAGTTTCTAGTAGCTAAAAAAGTGTCTCAGAATTGGTTGAGGGTAATCAACAAATAGTAAAAAGAAAACTTGTTTCAGCTGAGTGCAATTTCTGCCAGTCTTCAGTGTCCATTAGCAGCATAAATAGCGCTCAGACTGATAGGAGCCATCACAAACATATATTCTCTCCCCCTGGGAGGTTTAATAAATATTGGTAGGTCCTAAAAATGGCTATAATGTTTATTGATTTAAGCCTCTGAGATTCTACTGAGGAATAACCTGAGGGTTTCATAATGTAAATTATATGGTTGTCTATATATAGTTTGAAAATACAAAGTCACAGCTGTAAATCTAGATGCATTATTTGTATGTGTATCATTGAGATAGAGATTGATGCCTGTAGTTAGGATTGTGGGGGTTTTGTGTATTCTTTTGTGGGATTAACTTTCTGTTCACTTTTCTGTTTATTTTCTTCCAAGTTTGTTTATAACCCACCACCTGCACTTAACCTTAAATTTCAAACCTGGGAGTCTTTTTTTTTTATCTTTGTAAAATGATTTTTAACCACTCAGAGTGGTATCATAAGTAGTTGTTTTTGGGGGGGTTTTTTTGTTTGTTTTTTTTGTTTGTTTGTTTGTTTGGGGTTTTTTTTGAGAATAAGCCTAGAAACAGGATTTTTGTCTGATCTAGTCTCTTCTCTGGGGGCTGAAATCCCTGTGGAAAGCCAGGAGAAAATCCTGAATTCTGTAGCCAAACTGGCATTTGGATAGTATACAATGAGTAACATGCAACCCATGGTGGAACTAAAAGAAATGGTGAACAGTGATGACCTGGTTGAAGTACTTTGTGCTGTAAAAACAGCAGTCACTCAGTTAAGGACTGTATCGTGAAGAGAAGCGTAAGAAGTCTGAATCAAGGTTATGTTGCTAACTGCAGGTTTACCAATCTCTCCTTTGGGGCTCTGAGTCCCAACATATCTCAGCCTCAAAATTCTTTATACATAGTGCTTGAATAAATGAATATCCGTGCAGCTATAAATTCACCTATATTTTATATGTAAATCTATGACAAGGCTAATATAAAGTATAAGTATTATTAAAATAAAATTTTGGGGTTTTGTTTTTTTTTTTTCTTAGTATTTAAAAGGCTGTAACTTGAAAATGAAGTAGTTACAGTTCCCACAGCTACCAGGGAAAATTCAGTTCCAGTCTGAACAAATGAGCTGCGCTACTGTGTCACCTGATGTGGCCACACATGCTGGGTAGGTGATGAGAGGACTTGTGGAGAGCTCAGCTCTCTCAGCTCTTCATTCTCATGCCTCAGCAATTCTGTACAAGGTAATCTTAGGCCTTTCCTGTTGTTCATATGACCTGCTTTTATCTTCAGCTACATCCAGGCAACTCTCACTAAAATCCATTATAGCACCGCAGGTCTGTCTGAGCACAGACTGTATGGGCTAAGAGGCCTAATTAGTCACCTAAGGTTGCATTCGTTTTGTTATTGTACAAAAATGAAATTGATGGGAGAAATATGTAGCCTCAAAAGAGGAATAATAACAGTTTTTTAGAGTAAAGTAATGGTAATCCTGAAAGAAGGGAAAATAAATATTACAATAAATTGCACAAAATCCCCTAAATTACCAGAATGGAAGAAATCCCTCAGACCTGCATCTGTGTGCATGTAGCAGCTCTTATCCAGGAAGTGGTGGGATCCGTCCCCATCAAAACTTCACAAACCTCTCTCAAATCCTTTTGCGGTGTTGTGAGGTGGTAAACAGCAATGCACCTCTGCTCAACTACAAACCTCCTACAAATTTGTACCAATGCAGCAAGTTTTGGGCTTTTTTCTGTCTTCTTCTCATAAAAGTGTTTAAATGATTTACAGAGTCCTTGTGCGTAATGGTCCTTGGCTGTAGCCCAGAGCAGGGGTGTGTCTGTCTCTCCCAAACTCACAGAAAAGGGTAAATGGCAGCTCAGGCTGATTATGAAGGGGGGACATGTAGGAGAGAGTTACCATTAATAAGACGATGGCTATTTTTCTCCTTCTCACAAACGTAACAACTAAATACTCTGGCTGGGTGAGAGTAACACTAGAGTGGATTAAATGTCTATTTGAAGTAGAAGTATTTTGACTTTTACTACTTCTAGAACTATTTGGATCTGCTTCACTTTCTTAATTGTGTGACTTACAAAAATGTTTGCTAAACTGCATTATAAATCTCTTCTTAGGACATAGATCCTTTCAAGCTTGCCCTGTTCTTAGTTACAGACAGTCAAGCGCCTGCCATTATACTGGAACTAGTTAGCATTTAGGCAAAATTAAATTACCTTTGCTTTCTGAGTTGATAAACCCTTTATGCATAGTGTGTTAAAATGCTTAACCAACATGGTAAACTTGTTGCATCTTAACACTGAAATGATTCCAAAGATTGCATAGAGTGTCTTGACAAATGAAATAGTAAATAGCAGAAACTCTGTTGAATTGTAATCATCAGAAACTAACTGAAGTGTGTGTCTGATTATAGAACAATTAAATAATTGAACCTCTTAGCCTTACCAGGAACTTGCCCTCTGGGGTAGGAGTAGTGATGTGCTGGCAAATGATCTTCACATGAAGAATCAACCTGCTTTTCATCAATAGCATGACTGTACTGCTAATTAGAGAACAGTGAACAAGGCATAAGTCAAGGAGGAATTTCCAAATCTAGGTTAGGCTTAAGAGATCCATTAAGATGATTTCAGGGCCAGGGTTTGAAATCATTTGTTAATGCTGAAAACACAAGTACTTTTTAATGACTTGATAGTCTGAAAAGGACATGGGCCCTTAAAACAAGATACAAATGGACTTTAGGTGCCTAATTAAAAATTATGAGAAAACTCAACTCTTATTGTCTTCCTCACGCTGGAATCTCTCCAAGTTCACAATGTTCAGATTCTTATCCCACTCCCATACAGCTCAAAAATCTAGAAATGGTGCCTGAAAAGGGTGTGGATGCCTCTCTGCAAGACAGATGCTAATACTCCCAATGCCTTACTAGTAAAGAGGATACCTGCAGACAAGAAGACATATTGATTGCAAAATACAACCCTGTCTCAACTCTATTCCTTTCTGCCTCAAAATGCTGGTAAAAACTAAGGCTTTTCCTTTTATTCACTTCTGGTTATATAGAAGCTAATAGAATATAAATCCCTGTCTAGGTATACTGACTTACAGGACTGATGCAGTACGGGTGATCTGTACAGACCCTATAAGAGTAACCTTTGATTTGTTTAGAACTGTCAGTCTTATTCGTACACTTTGACACAGTGGGCTGATAGTGTAATGTACAATGACTTATGGTACTTAATAGTAATATTCCTAGGAAAAAAGTTGTCGGGTTTTAATTTATTGTATCAGAGAATAGACAGAGAAGGAAAAATAATAAAATACACATTTAAAATTTCTCTTTCCCTTTGCCATATCTCAGAAATGGAACAGCTTTGAAACTGGAGATGCTTTTAACCCATTCTCAAAGTTAATAGTGACAGTATTTATCAGTGGTATTTACTCAGCTGCTGTATGGCTAAGGTCTATATGGCATGGTAACACTTGGACACAAACTGATCTCTGTCTGTATCCATCGTGTTCTTGACCAAACATCACAAGAGGCTGCACAGGAAAGTAATCTCAGATATTTTCCATCTTTGTGTTCTGAAAAGTGAGTGACATTAATTTAATGGGAAGGGTTCTTGAATCAGAAACATGGATGAAAAGTTTTGTCAGATTAATTTGGTATATTATTTTTGTTTCTGATGTTTCAAGTGAGATTTCAAGGATGCTGGGGGGATAATGCCTTTCTATCAGAAGATGAAAATTATGGGGTTTATTTTATACCCTCTGAAGGAGAGAAAAAACCCCTGTTCTTAAGTCTGTGCATTTAACAGCACACAGGCAAGCGCACTCACATAACTTTCAATCAAAGAACATTCAAAAGAATGCAAAGCTGATCTCTGGAAGCATCTTGTGCTGTTTTGATCTGATGTCTAATTTTATGGGTGTCCTACATCAGCCAGGCCACAGGCAGGATGGTGCCTGTGAAGGCATGGTATTTTCTTTCCTTCCCCTCTGTCCACCATGTGCTAGCACTCTTTATGAATTCAAACCTTGCTCTGATGATTGGGTTATTCAGTACATTTTAAATGATAACTCCAAATCCCAGCTCATTCCTTGGTTAAATTTGCCTGGGGAACCTCCTGCAGCCTCAGGAACTCTGGTCCTTTCTCTGGTACCATTTTTTTTGCCCCAGTAATTCTCAGTTCTTCCTTTGCACACTAGTGTCTTATCTGATATATCTCTTCTTATGCTTCCTGCTTTTTGCATTTGTGGTCTTTTCCTCCTGGTTTCCCAGGGCTATCCCAGTCTGTGTGCTGCACATCAATCTCAATTTTCCTTTTAATGGATTCTAATCCCATTTCTCTGTAGTTTCATTTCTTTCCTCTTTCTCTTGTCTTTTCTTTATTTGAATATAGCAATGGCTCACTGAGGTCTGTGGAGACACAAGGCATGTGCTTTTAAATTCCTACATCTGGCCTTAGTGTTACAGGAGACATCTTCCATGAGCAACTTCTACTGAAACTGAAGAAATCTCTACTGAAGAGGAGCAGAATTTATCAAGCCCTTTCCTAATGAAATTTTAAGTCATTTTTCAAAATCTTGGAGACGCTAGAACATTTCTGAGATAAGTACATCAAGTTGGGGGTTGGTGAGTTCAATTTTTAAGCACGAGCAAAAGAGTTTTACCTTGCTTTTTGGCACAGTCAAATCGTTATGATACTTCTACACAATACCTAGGATGGAAAATTCCAGCTTAGTCTACAAAAAAGTTTTCAAAGTTACAAGCAACTGAAAAACTGAAGACAGGGTCTTAAAATAGGAACTGTTAAGCAATCTTACTAATAGCTGATATTACCAGCCCCACCTATATAAAATATAAGCATTGCTGTTCTAATAGCCTAAATGCACTAAATACCACTAATGTAATCTTAGCAATTGCTAGCAGAAAGATGTGGCTGCTGTTTTCTTGACTTTATTGATCTGCCAAAATTATAAAGTGTCAGTACTTTATGTAATCTTTATTTAAAAGCATAAAAGGAGAGTGATGACAGAACAGTTTTATATACTAATGTGGTAAATATAGCTAGAACTCTGTTCAATATGCCAAGGAAGGAACAAGCCCCTAAAAATGCTATTTATGTGCTGCAATTAAAGAAAAGTTGGGATTTGGGTGGGGTTTTGTTTTGGTTTTAGATAGTCTCTTAAAAAAAGAAATCTATATTTTAGGCCTCAGAAGCATGAACTAAGTTTACTGACTGACCCACAGTAAATTTTGAACACATTCAGATTAGCTCATGGTGCAGCAAAAGTGGACCAATAACAAAGACTTCCATTCATTTTTTGAGGTCTCCAAGCATGCACTTGAACATAATTTAACTTTTAATGACTTGGTATTTTTAGTTATTATTAGTAATTTCCTTTTTCTAATCTTTGTTTAGCACCAAGACTCAGCCCACAATGTTAAAATACCCAGACATAAGGTCACAAGAAAAACATGGTTGCAAGTGCTATCACCAGTTCTGTTGATCCTCTTGTGTTGGTGAATTCCTTTGCAGTAAAAGTAATAACCTTGAAAAGGTGTATTTCCATACTGTATTTCAAATTCATCTTTATATGAAAATTCCCCTCCCCTACTTTGCACAGAAGCCTCTTAGCTGCTACTATTATACAAACAATGAAAAAAATTAGGTCACTATTAAGTTCAACACTGTGTTGTTTAGAGAAAAAAATGCAGAGCTATAGTTTCATAGTAGTTGTATTTTTGTTTTTCTTTGCATTTTGAATAATGTGCATTATCTAAGCTTTTAAAAAAAATCTACTGAGTAGAGAAAGCTAAGACTTGAACCTGTGAACTATTGCAGATAATCTTAAAACATGATGTTCTCTTCCTTATTATCTAAATAAAAGTTTAGACTGTGTAAAAAGAGAATTTGAGGGATGAGCAATCTTAATATAGGGCAAAAAGGGTCTGGAGATACTGGGAAACCCACTAAAATGTCAGTATGTTAAACACAACCTTATGCCATCAGTGCTTAGGGGTAAACTTGTGCCTGTTTTTATTATTCTGCGGTGAAAAATGTGATTCAGGGACTTGTAACTTATTGGAGAATCAAAGAAAGACAAGTGTATTGAAGAGTGTAGTGGTCACCTAATTTAATTAGGTATGGAGGGCAGTGAAGCTCCATTTACACTTGCACCATTAATTGCCACCTATGGCTGTGGTACCAGGTGCAGACCTGAGCTAAGTGATGTTTCATTCTCAGCAGAAACATGTCAAGATGCTTTTCAGATATTGCCCGTGAGAGTTGGACTCCTAGCCCATACATAATGAACCTATAATGAGAGTGTTACTGACAGTGATTCAAAGCATTGCTGCCTTTTTTGCCATTCCAGTCATCTGTGAAGCTCCTACTGATTCCAGTAAGCCTGCCTTAGTGCTCCTGCTAGCACATCATCAATGAAGAATTTGTGTTTCAGAACAAAATACTTATAATTCCTTATGATTTAGTTACAGAACTTTAGTGTGAAATCAGCTCCTGTTAGTGTCAGTTGTCTTGTGGGTTATCTGATGAAAATGGCACATGCAGATTCAACAAAAACAAGCTGTTCAGGCAATTAAACTGTCATGGGTTAAGAGGAAAGATCCTTTCATGGATTAATTTCCAGTTAAAAGCTAGAAAATAGAGGGTGGGAATAAATGGTCAAGTTTTTTTTTAAAGAGAGATTACGTATGTGATCCCTTTGAAATTTGTGTTTCATGTTCAATGTTTTCATACACTTCATTTATAGTATGAAAAAAATAAGCAGAAGTCTAATAAGAGTGTCTAATACTCACTGTAAAGTATTGCAGAAAATTCCCATAGTTGATGATAAGCTGCCAGGTGGAGATCAATTTTGATAAATGCAAAGTAAGACACTTGGAAAATAACATTTATGAATGCATATAAATGATGGACTCTAACCTAACATTGCAGAAAAGATTTTGGTGTTAACTTCTCATAAACATTAGGTCATTGCTCACAGCAGAAAAAAAAGACATTGCATGCTAAGGATTATTAGAAAAGGGATTGATAACAAAATAGAAAAGTACCATTATGCAACAGAATAAATCTATGGTGCTCCCACATCTTGATAACTATAAACTATTCTGATTATCTTATCTACAAAAACTGCAACAGAACTGAATTTTAAAAGAAAAGACAACTTTTATAAAAGATGTGGAAGGAAGCCCCTGTGAGGAGAGTTTTAATAAGCATTTCACCTTTGAAAAGAGATGATTGAAGGAGGACAGTGGAATATAAAATTGTGAAAGTCCTAGAGAAGATAGAATGGTGAGGGAGAGGCAGGAAATGTTCACTTTGTCTTATGACTGAAACAGAATAAAAATGTCCAGCAGCAACTTTACAACAAATTTAAGTATTTGTCATGCAACATAGGATTAAATTGGAATATCCCTTTACAGGAAGATGTGATAGCCAAGAGTGGTAATGGGTTGAAAAGGAATCCGGAAAAAAAATCACAAAGAATACATTTGTTACTGGCTGTTAAAGTCATGGATTAGATGTGATGTTTGCATTCAATGTACTGCAGCACTAACTGATTATTTTTATACTCCTTGAGCATCTGCTACTGGCCAGTAGAAGCAATTAAATTCTTAGCTAGATGGACTTCAAGTCTGGTAGCTTGATCATGGTCATGAAGCTTATGGTCTTCCTCTGGGGATGGCAAATCTTGAGGGACACAGTTCTTTGATGAAGACAGTTTGTAAGGACTTTGTACATCACTTTAATTTTACTATCCTTTGATAATTGTTGAGATAAAACAGTATGCAAATCATTAGGTAATAAATAATTGCTGAATATAATGAAATAGTGAGAACTGAACCAATTTTGATGTTTCCACCGCAGCTCATTTCTATCTGCAGTGAAGAGAAAGATATATTTACTTTTCTTGTGTTTCCATGCTGTAATGATAAATTAAGTATTTTCCCCAAAGACCATTTGCTGAGTGACAGGTTTTTGGAAGTCCACCTAGCCATTGAGCAGGTGCTGGAAAGACTTTATCAGATGTAAATTTTGGGAGAAGGGGGAAGAAACATTTGCACTAAGGAGTCCCTTGTGCTTTTCAAGAGAAATATTTTCAGGCTTTATATTGCCATAATCTGGTACACCTGGAATGTCTTTCAGCAGATATAGAAATGGTATTATTGTAAATGTTACTGGTAAGTTGGGCTTTTTGGCTCTCCTAGCACTATTCTTCAGTTGGAGTTAATATATTTAATGTATGATCTTCTTCCTCTATTTCCTTGTACTTTTTACTCAAATGGAGAAAATAATCCAAACTAGACACTGAATTTGAACCTAGTAATTTACTTAAATAGCTTTCTAAATTACTGGTGTGAGCATTTCTATGACAAAATATTGGTCAGGAAATATTTATGGAAAACCTCTTTTGACTGGTAGGGAGAGATGTAAGGAAAGATTTAAACATTTAAATCACATACTGCAGCAAACTTTGCACAGTATGTGGGGAGAGTTAGGATACGACACTACAGTCTGGCCCAGACAAAGCTTGGTTTAAGAAAGCACTAGCCTGTGTCTGAGCTGTTGCCATATTGCTGCTGCCAGATTATATTATCTCAAGCGTAGTCCACAACAGCTGCCTTGCATCCAGCTCAGCAGTTAGCAAGGACAGGGGATTTTAGATAACCTTCTGCCTGTGTGAAGGTATAGCGGATGCCTAGAAATGAAGCCTGAAAATCCTCAGTGTGGGAAGCAGGGGCTAGTCTGTTCTAGCCAGTATAAAGCTTGAGCATCCTGGGAATCCTACTCTTGCTCTCCACTTGAGGATTACCTTACTCAGGACCAGTGTGAAGAACCCTACAGATATGACTTTTTGTCTATGCTTCCAAAAACAGCTCCTTGCAGCTTCTCACCCAGGATACAGCCTGGGAGTAGGGGCAGCAGCACCTTCTGTCTGTTGTTAAATACCCCAAACTGGCATGGACAGCCCTAGTCCATGCATGAGTATGTGGCCAAGCTGAGTACAGCACTAAGGCCCATGAGCTGCCCTGATGATGCCAAAAGCTAAGCTGAGCTTGTTTGGTTGCTTAACTGAGTCTGAACACCTTAACTGGAAAGCACAAAGGCAGCAAATCTAATGCATCTGAGTGTCATATAAAGCAGCCATGGGGAGCTCAGTTCTGAGATTTGCCAATAAAAATGCTCTGTGTGGCAGACTGTAAGGTGTGGACTTAAGTTCTCATAAATTCATGAAATTCATGGCTGGATCTTTCTAAGACACTTGTCAGATGAAGTGCCAATAACCTCATGTACAAAATTAAAATACTTGAATTTCTGTGCATATAGAAAATTAATTCTTTATCTAGAAAGCTTAAAATATGGTTAACTTAGTAGAAGAGAGCCCCTTGGGATATCCATGTTGAATGCATTAACCCCTTAACTAAGATCTCTGTCTAAACTGCTAAATATAGCAACCCTTCCATCTGGGAAGCATGGAACTTTGGTTAATATTGAAAGAATACTCCTCGTATCTACATAGCCCTTTTAACTGCAAGGTCTTACTGTGCTTTTGCAAACTGCATGTATGTTCTAGGGGCAACTATGCTTCAGATAACTCAAGAGAATAATGCAACTGCTACTTTATGTAATCCCTATAGACACGAGTGGAGATTACTTCCTCTTAGATCAGGATTCTGCAGCTATTTGACTTGACCAATGAGACCATGGTGACTCTCAGTTAGCACAAGCCACTGCTGTTGCATCTACTAAACTCGCAATTCGAGAGGCCAGGACAAGATTCAGAGAGCTTCAGGTCTGTGCAACTTGAGGATTGGACAAGATTTACGGTCCTAAATTACAGGGAGCACTTTAACTGAGCCCCAAAATCAGCATAGCCTTCTACTCTGACACTTAAAGTTTACTAAGTGCCAGTGCATGCATACTAACTTAGAAATGACAGGGGGAGCATCTAGACCCTTTTGCAAATAGGGATGAAACAGGCACTTCTAAGTTCCAGAAGGATCAACCAGATTCGCTGGTTATGCCTGTGCCTATTGGTGGTCTCACCAGTAAGCAAGGGAGAGTGGAAGAGAATTTGCTTCTACCTTTGCCATAACCCAGTGATCAGAACATGTGCTCAGAAAGCAGAAAGGATTTGGGTCAGACAGAGAAGTACATCCCAACACCAACTCGATGCATACTGGAAAGGTATCCATCATCCTGTGTATTGTAACCATTTATTTACATCAAGTAGACTGCTGGAATATTTCCAAAATGGTGAGGATGTTTCCAAGCTGAGCTGTGGCAGCCCTCTTTGGGCTGGCTGCATTGCCAGGGGAGTATCACTTTTTGGGACACATCTCATGTGGATGTGTGATTTTGTTTGTTTTGTCCTTGAAAGACAAATTGCCAGTAATTTTAAATATGAAAACTGTATTTGTTTCTCTGTGTTCATGGAAATGCACTCAGCTCTAAGGGCTCCCTGGGTCAGATTGCCAAGGCTTTTCATTTGACCTTGGGTTGACTTTTTTTTTTTTTTCCATCTGTGCAACACATTCTTGGACAGCTGCTTCTTGGACCAGAGATTTTTGGATAGGTTGCGGTCAGAGCATGCTTACTGAGTGCTGAAGAACAGTCTTAATGATCCATGGGCTCTCCTATACCAACACACAAACCATCATTATCATTGTGATCTGAATAATATTGGAAAATGGCTTAAAGTGACTAAGCCAAAAATTCTGATTTGCAATTGGTAAAAGGAAAGAAACATAATTATGACTCTTCTTATGCATAGTCTGTGTCCCCAAACCAATAACTTATTCAGAATATTTGACTGTTGATTCCATGATGCTCCAGTATTTGTTGGTTGGTTTGTTGGTTGATTTGAGGGCTAATGTTCTCACTTGCAGGTCTTTTATTTATTTGCTGATAAATCAAAATAAAATGAATGGTGCTCGATATATTACGATGAAGCGAGAGACATTTACATTTGTTCTTAGGTGGTAGAATCTGCGTTCAAGAAAAAAATCAACTTCCAGTGAAATCAAAAGCAGTATGAGTGAGGGCATACTAAACACGTGAAAGTGAAAATAACCAGCTGGTAATTTGTTTCAGTAAATCTGTAGAAAGAGAGTGTAAAAAGCATCTAACCTTAGAGATGAGAGTAGAGAAGTCTTGAATTAGTTTTCCCTCCTTGAGGCAAGGCACAGACGGTGAACTGCTGCCTGCAGTAAGTCAAGGCTTCCTTTAATGCACAGACCTGCCTGCTGCCTTTTGTGATGAAATTCTGCCTTCAGTATCTTCTTACCCCTATTAAACTAGTTTAAAGAATAAATAATTTTCTGTGAAAAGTGTGAATGATTCTGGCCTAAGATGTGGCATTTCTCACTCCTGTTTTACACACAGCGAATAGCATCAATTGTGTAATATTTACTGATGATTATTATAAATCACTGCAGCCAAGAACTACAGATCTGATTACAAATGAAGCTTTGGAAAGAGTGGACTATCATGCAATGTGTTTTAAATTTATAGCATGGCTGCTCCATTCAATAAGGTTCAGATTATTAATTAAAAGTCAATAATAGGATTATAACATTCAGTTACAGGGTTCTTTTTCCAATTACCTGTAACCTGTCACTCAGAAAGTCTATGATTGCTTATCTGAGCATGACAACGATGTTTCTCCTGCTCAGCACAGAAAGCAAGCTGACCCTTCCCCTTCATTTTAATGTGTTATGACTTATGTGTTCCTGTCTCTTTTCCACTGACTGAAGGAGAAAAAAAATTCTTGAGATTTATAGACCTCGTTTTACCTTTGGTATGAAAATAGCTCTTGGAGATACTGTATCCGAAAATAGGCTGAAATAGACTGTCCCTATTGTTTAGTACAATTCCTCAACCAAGGGGAAGGGAAATGAGATCTGCATTATGTTACCAGTTCTTCTGCTGACTCTGTTTCTGTCTGACTCTTATTCTGTCTCTATGCATCTACAAAATGGGCACACTACTAGCTGAAAGGAATGGAGCAATTTTAATTATGGCTTTGAGAAACACTATGATATTCAGTACTTCTTTTAGTGACCATCTCTGGGGATAAAAGAATAAAAAAATAAAAAAGGGAAGGAATGGAGATGGAAAAAGGATGGTGGTCATCTTACCTCCAGGGACATATTTTGGAGGTCTCAAAGAGCACCAAGGGGTGAAGATAAACAGCTGATAAAAATCATTTGTGAAAATAAACTTGCAGATAAAGCAGAAATGCCAGAGAGAGGATGAGAAGGGAAAGTTGAGCGTCAGGAATAATTCTTGTCACTGCATGTCATGGTCCTAGATGTTAGACATGGGCCAATTGCTAACCTCTTGGTTGGTAGTGGAAGCACCCAACTATTTTCCCAAGCTTTTTCTTAGGAAACAGACTGAGTGATGGTGACTGGGTTCAAAAGGTGGGATTCTTTTCTGAGAAGGGTTAGGGTCAGGGTTCTGGGAAGGTTTTTTATTTTGACCATTGGTTTAGTTGGAATGTTTTGTGTAATTTCAAATGATTTGTATATTTTCCCTAGATCTTTGGAGACGCACATTTTAAAATTTAAAGAAATAAATAGAATAAATAATAGAATATATGTTAAAGTCTTCAACTGGAGGCTTTTTTTGAGAAGCTGCTTCACCTATTTTGGTCTGGAAACAGTGATTAAAGGTTAAACTATCTTGTAATATTGCTTTTGTGTTTGGTCGGGTATTTTTAAGATACTCATTCCCATAGCATCTGTTATGTCTGTCTTGTGCCTATGCGGCTTGTGGCTGAAATTTTGGGGTGATAGTTAACTTCTTATTGGCATTACTATTTATTATACCACTGCTGGCTATTTGCCAACAGCTATTTGTTCACACTGAAACATGTCATTTTGATCCCATTGATCCACTACTTTTTGTTTCAGTGTGTCCCCTGTGTCACCTCGGTGATGTGGGCACATCCATCAGTTTCGTGTCATATGGAACTCATGACATTGTTTCCTCATAGATAAGATTTTCCATGTTAGACTGCTGATTATGAAATCTAGGTGCTCAGATACCAAAGCTATGTTCACAACATCAGAACTCAAATAGAGCAAAGTAAACCTGTTTTGTGATGACAGTTACAAATGCTCATGAATTTTTGGCTTTGATTTATTTTCCCCACAGATTCTCAGTCTTTCAGGTGTTGTTAATGATATATTTTACCCAGTTAAACACGTTGTTGTCTGATACAAGTTCTACCCAATTAACTTGCGACAGTGTTTTTGCTGTGCTTCAGAACTGCTGCTGCAAACACAGGCAGGCATCACGATGAGAGTCACAAAACAAGATTTTAAGCAGAACACTGACTAAAAGCATCCTTAGCTGTGTGTCTAAGGTACCCTTGCCTCAGATACCATGACACTGTGCACCTGCCCCTGAGAAAGAGTCATTTGGGTGAATAATTTTGAGGGTTACCCGTGAGGACTTAGGGGCAGATCTGAATTGTTTATATGGCTGAGATAGAGCAGTTATGTGCTCTTCATTGCTGTCCAGGCTGCATGCTGTCTTTAAACCTGTTACTGGTGAAGGAAAGCTACAAACCCTGCATAATCTCTTCCTGAATAAGCTGGCTCAGGAAGCTTTTTGCGGGCCACTGTGGTATTTTTTTTATGTGTGCGTGTCTGGTGTCTTTTTTCAAAGACTAATGCACCCTTGTCTAAGTCAGTCACATTACAAGATTTTAAGGGCGAACAACTGTATGTGCTTTCCTTCTCTTTCTCTGTTCACTTTTTTGACAAACAAGAGTAATGTTTTTCACCTCCGTACTATATTTTTATCTTCTCTAAAAATTACCATTTTCTATAGAATCAGCAAAGACTAACATGGCAACATTTGAGAGAGATGAAAGATGGGAAGTAACATAACTAAATCAGTCGACTTGTAAAATCCACAACAAAATCAAAAAGGGGTCCACTATAAAAGTTTGCTTAAAAAAGGTCAAAATTTTAAAGCACGTTTAGTTTTGGGTGGTTGGTGGTGGTGTTTTTCTTGGGGTTTTTTTTGTACCTGTAACTTACTGGCACAGCAGATATCATTTAGGCTCTGATTCAGCAAAGCACTTAACCATGCTACTTAGTCCTGTTGACTTTAATGGGAAGTAATTACATGTTCCAACAAAGCACACACAGAAGTGCTTGGCTAAATCAAACTTTTAGATGACATAATGAGAACCTGATTGGGAAGGAGGGGGAAACTGAATTAATGCTGTGCTCAAATTCAAGCCTATACTCTCCAAAAACATACAGTAGGAACTCATTTGTGGCAGTGCTCTCCCAGTGTTGAGGCACACACTGATCTCATTTTTATACAAAAATCAAGCAAATAAAATTCTAGTGACTGTATCCATACTTTTGCACATGGAGTCCACATTTGGATTGTCAGACTATAACTACTGCATAGTGATTTAACTCCAAATGATACTGGCTCTTTCTTCCTTTAGCATTTTTCCTCCTTTTTCAATATCCTGTCTCTTGCTTTATTTTTCATTTTCAAGTGAGGACAGTATTCGTATCTTGTACTTGAATGGACTGCCATTTTGATTATGTTTGTCAGTGCTACTGTTGATGTGAGCTGTATTAAAATAGCAATTTGAAGTAACACTGGCACCCGACAGTCACCACTCATTAATATCATCTCCAGAAAAATCTTACAACAGAGCTACAAAACTACCTGCTCTGTAGCACTTGAATAGCAGTGTGATACAGACTTGGCCACACAGTGCCACTGTGGTTTCCAGTTGCTCCTGTTACATTACACTGAGTCCAATTTCATCTCCTTGAGAAGGTTTTATTACTGAGCATGGAGCAAATCCTGCTCACTTTGTATCCCTGCTGACATTAATGGTCCTTCTCACATAACAAATTTGGCTCAAGGGATGAAAGGGTAACAGTATTACTTTTCTTTAAATTCTCATGGAAAAACGCGGCTCCAGATGTGCTGAATTTGCACAGGTTTTGTGGTTTTGTGCTTTAGGGGGGTTTTGGGGGGTTTTTTAGGTGTAACTTAATCTATTGCTGATAAATCAACAAGGGAAAATTATTTCTTTGTGTATCTCTGTGTGTAGATGGTGCAGCATATTATAAGCTAAAATCTGACTAAGCTGACTAATTTTTCTATGGTAAATTTAAGCAGGGTATTTGGGCTAATGGGATTACTAGAGTCCTGATTTCTGAGAAACACCACCAAAATTCAACAGATGAATTCAGTCTAATACTCATCCATCTGTTTGTTGGTGGGGACTTGAGTAGCCAGATAAGGAGGGGCTGCTTTCTGCATTTATGTAATTTGGAATTACAAAATGTTATTGAGGGAGTCGTTCTTAATCAGTGACGTTTGTTAGACCATCCTGTTAAGATAGCCACAGTCTTCCTCAAGCCCTGCAAAAAACTTTGGGCAACCTAACGATGACAGCCTGATCCCATCTTCCCAGCCCTTTAGCACAGAAGCAATTCGTGTCATCCCCCTGGCCAGCACCCATCGAGGACAGACCGGCCCATCACAGGTGATGGGTGGCCCTGGTCCTGCCAGCCCTCACGGGGATCTGTGTGGGGGCTGCTCCCAGGCCTTGCTGCTGGTGTGAGATGATGGGTACAGCACTGGGAGCAGGAGGTGTTTGAACCTGTCGCCCTTCCCTGCAAGTTGTGGAGTTCACGTGGAGCATGGCCCAGTAAAGAGCCTGTGTGGCGCAGCACCCCCAGCCCTGCTGGCTGCTCCCAGGGCAAAGGGTAGCATTTGGCCTGTTCTTTGCTTCTCCAATCAATCTATTTGCTTTCTAGCACTCTGCATGTGCTTTTGTAGTCCCCTACAACATCTTTTAAAAGTCTTCTAGTACTTTTTTTTTTCAACAGGGGAAGGGGAAGAGTTGTGGACCTGCTTGCTTTTGTTCATTGAGAAAAAAAGTTTATGGAGAGTCCTGGTAGGCCTGGTAATCACAACATCTTTTCCATAAGTTTCGGGGATGACACCTACCATCAATCCTATTCTGTCTGTGCAGCAAGGACATCATCTCACAGTGACCAGGATGGTCACAGCACTGCACTCATTGTTCTCAGTGGAAAAGTCCTGGCTCTATCTAGCAGGGTGCAGCATGCTCATCTACAGAGCACTGGGGACACTGGAGTGGACCTTGACTGGTGCTTTCCTTGAGGAAAAAGTATAGGAGAGTAAGGCTGGAAATGTGGGATTCATTAAATTAATTGGTGGAAAGGAAAAAATCCTCAACTCTCCATTTTTGTTTTTGGAGGGATGTTTGTTTGTTTTTTAAAGATAAAACACCTTGGGAGAAAGAAATAACTAATTTCAAGGGTTTCCAAGAAATCTGGGGCTTATCTGCCTTCCTTATAAGGCCTCCAAGGTTGAGCTATGTTCTGCTCTGCTCAGCTGAGCTGGAATTTGTGGGAAGCTGTGGGCAATTGCATGAAGATGGAGGTATCTTTTCAACAGAGATGTAAGAGAGTAAAATAAATGTCAGTGACATTGAAAGAATGACTCTATCAGTGTATTCAGACAATCACGTAAGGCCATCTGGTCTGGGCTAAATGTCCTTAGGCAATGCGAGCATGATGGGGAAACACAGGGATTGGGCACAGGGTATCTGTGCCCTTGTGCAGTTATGGTCTGTTTGTTTTTATTCTCTCTTCAACCTAAAGTTAGCAGGTTCTTGTACCACTTCCAATAAGACAGTAAACTAACAGCTCTGCAAGTTTTTTTACTTCATTTAACCAGAAAACATTTTCTTTAAAGGAGGGTGCTGAGCACAGCTTCTGGATAGTGCAGACACTGCTGGTTTGCTAAATGGGCAGTGGCTTGTGTTTCCTCATATCTTCCCAAGTAGCTATGGCTCTGCATACATAAACAGCACCAAAGGCTTACTGTAGACATAAGCTTCTTGAAACGTGTTAGCCAAGGATGGTGGCTCTTAATCGTATTTATAAAACTGTTAAACGCAATATATCCTAGATATAGAGTGGCACATGAAAATAAAGGAGAGACATGTTAGCAAGCATATGTGAAGTATCATTTTTTTCTTGATTTCATCAGTCCTGTTTACAATGTTACTGTTGTTTTTTATAATTGATGCTAAGCTTGAATCCTAATCTTGATGGGTGTTTTCTGTGGTATGTGAGAGCTTTGGGTTTTCCCTTTCTGTCAGATACTATTGCCTTGCTGCTGCAGTAGATCAGAATGAGAGGACAGGCAGCTGGTGCCCTTCCCTGACTGCTCTGGTTGACATTCCTGAAAGTTGAATTAGGGACAGTGTTATTTACTCTATCTTTGCTGCACTGAGAGAATAAATTCCAGAGGCCTACCATGTGTGTTGTCTTCACACATTGAAAAAAAGAAGTTGTGACTTTCTGAGGCAGATTCTTTACCATTGATGGGAAATTAATGATAGCAAGTACAATATTGCTCATTAGGATTAACTAAAATGATTAAAGCCTGAATGTTGTTTGCTTACATACTTCTAGTCTGCTGTGAGCCCCCGGACAAGGAAGTAATTTCTTTCTACTTCAAGAGACCGTTTTACAAGAGGAAAATGGTATTGTATTCCACTGCAAAGTACTCTGCTATCTATTGATAAAAAGTACTATTTCAGGATCCATTTTTTTCCTTACAGTTCTGTATTTGTAGAACTAATTAAGCTCTGTGGTATGAGGAGAAAATGAAAATCAAGGTCTATCCTTGTACACCATTATTTTTCCAGCAATCTAGAATAAAAGTCTTTTAATGCTAAATGGCAAAAGCTGGCCCTTGCTGTGTTGTGGCCCTTGCTGTTTTGTAAACCTTACTGACATGAAAAATTCCTAGTTAGTTAAATGAATTTTTGTGTAATTGCTGAGCATGACAAAGTCTGATGTTTTTTAAAATGCTCATATAAGAGGTGAGACTGCTGCAGTGACCATCAGCGGGAGCAGAATCACATCTACTAACAAGGCAAAAATAAAACACAGTTTAAGGAGTTGTAAAAAGGCCTGGTCTCTAGGCCCTCTGAAGTAATCTATTTTAGAATGGCTGTTGGCATTGTCAGGAGGATACAGCACAGGAGACTTATATGGTTAAATTTTATAGTAGTCTAATAATGAAAAAAGCATGTGTAAGGCCTCTTGGCAAACAGTCTATAATTGTGGCAGTATTCCTACAAGTAAAGCTGCAAGAGTGGAGGAGAGAGATAATTAATGAGAACCTGCTTTCTTTGCCAGGAAAGATTATTCTTATGCTGGGAGCAAAGGGTATGTGCCTGAGAAAAACATAGAGAAAGTAGGCTTGTTTTGTGGTGCCCTAAAATACAGTTTAATGAAAATGAGAAAATAATGGGAGGAAAGTCACTTCTATATTCTCTGGCCAGCTGCCCAATATGAGTAGAGATGCACTGGCCCCGGCCTGTGCTTCCAACACAACTCACAGAAAGCTCATTGTTCCTCCACACATTTGCTCTATTTTCAGACACATGCTATTTGAAACCACGTTTTCTCTTTTGTTCTTTGTTTCTTTCTTGCTTCCAGCTGATGGTGAATTTCCACCTCAGAATGTTATTTTTTGAAATGTTTTGCCTTTGCAGAGAAGTATCTGTTGTTTTCCATTCTCACTGGGGAACAGTAGGAGTCTGATGAATCTTGAAGATACCTGGAGTTACCTCTGATTTCCTAATCCTCAGGCGAACCTGTTTGGCAGGGCTTGCCTGAGCTGCAGAGATCCAGCTCTCAGCTGTGTCTCAAGCAACCAAACCATGCCAAGCCTCATTTTATTTATCCATAGCTTGAAAATATTTGATTCCTTAATCTGGTGTATTAAACTCAGGAACCCCAGGTTGTCTGCATGACCTCCTCTTCTGTTTTCTCGTTCTCTCATTTCTTCCTTCTGGACATTTGCACAAAGGTGGAGGAACAGATGCTGAGATAAGGTGGGAACATATTTATTTATTCCATTAGTAGATCAAGCTCTACATCCAGGTGAGTTTTTTGTCTGGACTTTTTTCCCCCCCTGTAGTACCATAATTAAGATGATACTGTTCATACAAGTGAATGATGGAATAAAGTTAGTATATTTGGGTGATATAAAATGATAAAGAGAATCCTAAATTTAAAGCAAAGTATAGCTAAGAAAAAGGAGGTGATTTCTGATTCAGAAATTCAATTATATCCTTCAGATGTACTCTGGAGATCATGAGACTAGAATAGGATCACCTGAATTTCACACATGTATGTCTTTGGTTTTCCTCTACCCTGTCCTCTACACCATGGGCAGAAATCTGATGTCATGTTATTTTTACTGATGGGTCAATATCAAACTTAGGGGAGAAACCAGTGAAATAATTCCCACTAACATATATATAGTGCAGAAACCAAGGGGTCAGGAACAGAAAACAAGTCCAGCACTGCCCCAGACTGGCAGTGTGCATGTACTTGGTGGGCTGATGCACCTTGAGAGTCACTTTTCGTAATGTGGAAGATACAGTATAAATAGATATTATTTTATGTTAGATCTCTACCCTCCATTTCCCCCCATACTCTGTATAGTCATTATCCAAGGATTTGCTCTGTGAAAGTGTTCTGTCTTATTTTTCAATGGCCATCAGTTTCTGGAAAGCTACTTCAGTTGATTCCTGAGTTTTCTTCTCTCAGAATTTGATCTGCCTCTGTCTTTTCCAAAGAATATGACTGCTGTCTGGAATCAAATTTACATTCTTATTTAACATATTTCAGGGTATTAAAGTTGGAAACAGTGCAAATCTGTTAGACTTTCTCTGTCCCATGATTAACTATACTTTAATATCAAGGTTTTCAAGAGATTTATTACTGAGACTTTGAATTCACTTACTTTATATCCTCTTTACATGTATTGTTCAAGACAAAAATTATTAATCCTTTTCATTTAGTGATAGAGAAATTGCTCCTAACGTTATTACCTGAATGATACTGCATTTATTGTTATTCGTTCCAGGTGAAATAACTGTGAAAATATTATGAAATACCATTGGTAAATGTAAGAAGCAAAATTTTACCTGGCATTTTTCTAGCAAAAAATTTTCATTTTTCTGGGCTTTCTACTCAAATCTCTCAAGTTTTTACAATGTTCATAAAGATGCACAATTTCAATGCCAATATATAAAAAAAATAAAGCTGATCAAAATATAGGAAAGAATTGTGTGAAAACCATCCTGTTAGATACTCTCTGTGTGAGAGTGTTTGGCTTTTCAAATGTCAGAGCCACAGAAGACACATCTATATTAGCTCATACTTCTTGCTAGTAACTATATATATGTAAGTATATAATATAACTAGTTAACTATTTCATACCATAAAACCCAGGCTGCGGAAGACCTGTTCAGTTACCTAACCAATCCAACTACCATCATAGGGTTGTTTCCTTGACATTTGGTCCTGATTCTGCAGAAAGTTATTTGGCCCTGTTTCCTCTGGGACATGGTCTCAGTCACAACTATTGAGGAAGCAAGCTTCCACTTAATGCACATGAACAGTAGTAAACACCTGATTTTACAGAGTATATGCTTGTACATGTAGGGATTTTCTAGTTTTAGTTTCTTCTGACCAAGACATGTATGTTCAAATGGCTGTGAATCACTTTGCAAATGAATCTCTCCTGGGTTTTATGCACATTTATTTGTAAGATATTTGTGTTAGTTCTTTCAGGGACCCAACAGACAGTGCTCAGAGTCCATTCTGATTCCAGAAAAGGTGTTCTAGGAAACAAAATGGAAGACATCCAAAAATTGTGTAACTGTGAGCTGAGAAAACCTTATTTGAGGGAATTTATATGATATATATTAGGAACACGACCTAGAAGGGGTTTTATCAAGATATCTCGGACTTTGACTTTAAAAATAGTTCGAGCAGACTTCAGTTTAACTGTGGAACCATTCTCACTTTATTCTATTTCTGTACATGTTAACAGAAATGTGGAAAGGTTGTTTGGCATTGCCACTGCTTTGTTTAGGGTTTTTTTCATGATTTTTTGCTTTGTGCCATATCGACCTGCTGTTCAAAACTGTCAGCTTAAGTTTTGGTCTGATATAGTTATGCCAAGGTGCAATCTGCACAAGACCAAATTTTCTTTTTATATCCTCTATCTGGGTCATTACGCTTACTTGTTCTAGCTGTTCCTTGGAGGGCTTACAGTTTACCATACCTTATCTTTTTGTTTGTGTATTCAAAACTACTGAAAGCTAATATATGGCCTAGGGACAACTGGGTTAGATGCTTGTGTGAAGAGCCATTTAGTATCTCTGAACGTCACTCTTAACCATATAATTGAATTACAATAGCTCCCTAACCTAAAAGTAAAACAAAATTCACAAGTATTTGCAGTCTATACTAGCACTAAGGTAACAAAGGACATAAATGCTTCAATTAATAGATGCAAATTGAATAAGAACATATACTTTTGACTTGGTTTTATATTTCTTTAATTAAAAGTCCAAAAGAATTTCAAAGTCTATGAGGCAGTAAGTAGCTCTCTTGCTGATTCTATTTGTCAGAATTACTGGAATCCTTTCAGACTGTTTGCTGAATAAACTGATAAAGAGTTTAAAGTGTTCTATCTTGAGAGCATTTTTTTTCTTGATTTTTTTCTTTGGTTTTTTTTTGTTGTTTTTTTTGGGGTTTTTGGGTTTTTTTGAGTTTGTGGGGAGTTTTTTGTTTTGTTTTGTTTCAGGTTTTTTTGAAGGTTCTGCTTTTTTAGTGCACTCTGGTGATGGCTCTGTAGTTTGTCATAGCAATGAAGTATTACTGAACTGAGCACTGCACTTTGTTATTCTCATTAGAGATTCTGTAAGAAATAAGTCTTAGGTGATTTGCATGAATTCTGGTCAATTTGCTTTCTGCTTGTGCACACACCAATGAAAAAAAATAGGACCCTATTTCCTATACTTTGATATTTGATAGTCATTGTACTGGACACTTTGGAGAGCTGATTTAATAAGCCATATTAAGCAGTCGCATCACAGCATATGAGTCATTTGAATTCCTACTGTATATTGGCTTGCTATCTCAGGGAAATGATGGACATATACTTGGGAAATGTCATTAATTTTTGGAAATATTTAAATGACAAAGCAAATAATGAATTGTCTTTGAGTTAGCATTTACTGTTCTTTGGTATGTTCTCCCAATTTGGCTCATGTTTTTTGTAAGATGTCTTTGTTCTTGGTCATATGCTAACATTGTCATAGCTACTACTATTATTATTTGAACTGGAAGCCACAGCTGAGATCATCAGTGTACTTGGTGCTGTACTCGTGACAGTAAATGTCAGCGAGTCTTTTGTTCATTGAGGGCAGAATTTATGCTGGAAAACATGAGAGGAAACAGTATATGTTTTACTTCATATACCTGAAACTAAAGCAAAGAGCATAAAGTGATGCAGAAAAGCTGTATTTTCTGGGTCCTCTCAAGGAGGAGAAGCCTTCATATGGAAGCATATTTTGTCAGCCAAGGGTTTTGAATAGATGACTCGGACCCTCAGTCCTTGCATTCTCATGGATTTCCAAATAAAACCCAATGACCTAATAACTGTTGGGACACAGATTTTTGTGGCTCAATGTTCCTTCATTTTGGTCAAAACTATGAAATGAAGAGCAAGTTCAAAAGTGAAAAGAAAAAAGAGAAACACATCAGACATCATCTTTGCTTTGAATTTGGTTGTTTAAGGAAGAAGTTAAATCAAGATGGAACTCCAAACTGTTTCTACATTCAGTTCTGCACAGAGGCAGGATGCTGGTTTGAAATGAAGACTAATTAAACCTTACCTTCTTTGCTAATATGTACTTTTCAGGTGCAATTCTATAACTTGTGATATGTTTTTCCTCTGACACTTTTTTTCTGTGGCCGTTTGTGTGTGTGTGTGTGTGCAGTTCATGCTATATGTAGTTTTCAAGAAAGTAGTCGAAGTCATTTGTAACTGTGAACAGATAAAAGATACCACAACAGCTTACTCAGAGGACCTAAGGCAAGCAACACCAGATATTTAGAAAAAGAACATACAAGGGAAATGAGTTAAAAAAAAAATCTGATTTTGAGACTTCAAAACTCAGAACTCAAAGATAGTTCCATGTGATGAAAGAAAATGCAAAAGTAAATAAATTAATGAGGCCAGAAGAAAGTATAAATTTTGGAAATGGAGCAGAATAAAAGTGCAAGTCAGCTGAACCAGAGTTATGGTGGAACTGGTGTGTGTCAGGAGAGGAAAGACACATTTTCTTAAGTACCAGGTACTTGAAAGAATGATAAGATTTTAAGGGTGAAAGTGAGTGTTTCCAGGCCATGTACTCATCATATATATTGGCTGAAATAAGTCAATAATAAAAAAAAAAATGTTTGTACATCCATATATAATAACATTATCCTGACAGCCTTTTCCTGGACAATAAGATAAAGAATGAAGCTTGTCAGTTGTTCTGCTGAAGTATTCTGAAGATGAAAAAAGAAGACAGTAATTTCTAATTCCTTATTCTGTAAATACTACTTTCTTCCCTAGTGACTGGAAGTAGATAGGCGTTATCTTTCATGCTGGGGAATAATGGGAGATAAGGGTTAAACATAGTGCTATATATTTTTAGATCCACTGACTTCTAAGTTGGGGTTTTTTGTGCATTTGTTTTACAGTGAAAACCTAGTCTTAGGAGAGTGGCAGTATCAGTTTGATATGCTAACATGTAAAACACTTTCAAGATAACATGAAAATGGGAGGTTACTGAAGGTTTTCAAACTGCAGCAGTAAGTCATAACAACTAAGAGAGGAATGGTTTAAGAACAAACTCAAAAGAATAGTTTCCTTCAATAGTGGGATGATAACAAGAGGTAGCACAAGTGCAATTGTTACTTCAGCATACTTCAGTATTAGGAGACTTTATGGGGAAATGTCCCACAGCAATTCTATTTTGTCACAATCCTGATTCTGCCTTTGGTCTGGTGGGAATAGGAGGGAATAAGAGAAGGGATTCTTCTTACCTTCTGAATCCTTCAGAGTCTTCCTTCTGTTTTCATGGCTAGGCTTCGCGAACGAAGATTTGGGAAGGCTCTATCCACATTTGATACAGGCACGCTGGTGGCTTATGAGGCCAAGATGTGACAAACATATCCAATTGCAACACACTTCCTTCTGTAGAGACTTATGTTTGTACACAACAAAACACTCTTGACTTAGCCACTTGAAAGGATGTCTTCAGATCAGTTCATGCTCTCAATTAAGGTAGAGTCTGTAGTGGAATCAAACTTCTTAATGTAGCTAAACTATTTCTTTCACAACTAAATGAGAAGACAGAAAGAGAAAATATTTTCATTAGCAAGTTAGTTTAGGGAGGCACTTCAGTCTTTTCATGGTAAGAGTCACACCTCTTCAGATTAAATAGAGAAGGGAAGGGAATTTTTATCAATATAATAAGAGTAGGAACTTATGTTCAGATGGAGTCAACTCTGCATGATCCGTGGGCAAAATTTCCAGACACTACAGAATGGATTAATCTTACCAAGGTACAGAAATTCCTTCACATAGACTGTACAGCCCTACTTAGGTCATCTTTGACCAGGTGTTAGCAGGAATGGCTCCTCTCCGGGCAAATACAGGTGTGTTCACAAAAGGTGCTCTTGAACTCTAAGCCCTCCTGCAGTTCAGATAGAACTGGACTCTCTTAGGTTTGGAGAATATAGCTTTGTTCAAATTTACCAATTTTCAAGAATAGTAGCTCCATCAGTTTTGTGAGTGGTTAAGGTCACCAGTTTCTCTAGAGACCATTTGGACCAACTCTTCCAGTTTATCTAGTGAATAGATTCCCAGGGTGTTTCAAACAAGCTAACTCTGAAACCACAAGCCTTAAGGCTGTGTTAACAGGGCTGAGTGCTTTGGAGTTTCATGTTGATGGCATGGTAGGGGTGCTCTGCTGCTTTCCCCTTACAAACTAACACATTCAAAGGGAGCTTGTGTTATCCTGGGCATGAAGCCATAGAATCGTAGAATAGTTTGGGAAGGGACATTTAAAGGTTCATTTCTCAGCGCAGGTATAACCTCTTCCTAATGACAAAAAAGGCTAATTTCACAGGAATGCTGATTATTGTCATTTTTGAATTTAATCTCTGCCTTTGAGATGTCTTCCACATATTTTGCACTTATTTTCTTTGTTATAAGTTCCTGCACCTCCAGTGATTTAATTGATTATGGTGGTGTGTTGTATTTTTTGTGTTCGTTTCTTTTTTTTTTTTTTGTATTTTTCTTTTGTTTGTTGTTTTGGTGGGTTTTTTTTGTTTGGTTGGTTGGGGTTTTGTTTTGTGTTTTTGTTGTTTGTTTTTGTTGGTTCCCTCCAGATTTGCCATAGGAAAATTGATGTGATTTAAGTGCACCTGTTTTGTGAATCAAGTTGGTCAAATACGTAAATGCGTAATGGAGAGAGCAGACACTTTAAAGATAGTTTATTTTAGGGAACTTGACATTTTCATTATGGAGGAGGTGTATCCTGAAACTGTTACAGAATTAAACACGAGGGTAAATGTAGAGTAATTTTTTCAGTGCAGTGGTATTCAATCAGAATAGTGGGGATCTGTTTCTCTTTTAAAGGCTCCATAATTCTCAAAAGTTTTATGAGTTCGAAAGCAGTCCCTATGCTGAGCAAAGCAGGTAAACCACAGAGGGATCTGGAGGCTAATTGATTACTTTTTTTCTTTTCCACTTACAAGGTAACACATAAAACCAACACGAGAAAAATCTTATAATTAAATCAAATAGCCTGAAACCTAAATCTGTACCCATTGCTATGGTCAAAAGTATAATGACCCTGCAGTGCACACGAGGTGTAAACAGCCTTTGCAGAAAATAAAGGCTATTTGATGCCATCTAGTGGCATTGCGGAAATGCGACAGCAGCTTTGGAAAAGCCAGAACCCGTTATTTGCCAGTGCACATTGAGCCTTTAATCCCTCAGCCCGTCACTAACGTGTACATGGAAATGTAACTATAGCAGTGCTATTTAGGAAACTCCACAGGTTTCCTACAGGCACTGACTAAATACACATAGGATTTTTTCGGTACTTTTACCTCAGGACCACTTTGCCCTAGGCCTGCCACAAGCAGTAATACTTCTAAGGGTGTAAACCACCGTCTAAATTAGGAAACCTGGCAAATTTCAAGTTTAGGAATTGCATAAAATATCAGAAGGCAAAACTGACAAGCAATTTGAAGGTAAAGAATTACTTCTTTAAACCTAATCACATTTGCTGAGGGATTAAATCTATTATATTAAACAAATTAAACTAATTATTAATAATATATTATTACCTTGTTCCAGATAAAATATTAATATAATGTTCATAGCAGTTTGTATTTCCAATGTTATTATCTATGTGATATAAAGATATGAACCTATTGACAATTTCTGTTCATGAAACATGTAGGTTCTTTGGAAAAAAAAAATCTCCAATTTTACAGTTTCTGGTGGAAATTAAGTAGTAGGTTCTCCTGCAGCCAAGTGTGAAGGTACCATATGCAAAGCACCAAACACTGTCAACTGCCAAACCGCACATGTGCGTATGTGGCAGGGGGAGGGTGTTAAAGAATAGAGCAAGAATAAGAGTTATTGCACTTCACCGTGTGCTATTTTAGGGTCTTTTAGAAGGAACTATCTTTCTGGAGTGTCACAGTCCAGTTTCAAAAGAGCATTACTTTGTTATTCCCTATGAATTCAGCCTAAAGAGCTCCAGA
This sequence comes from Manacus candei, assembly GCF_025592945.1. Lineage (NCBI taxonomy): Eukaryota > Metazoa > Chordata > Aves > Passeriformes > Pipridae > Manacus > Manacus candei. The sequence goes on from NW_026138071.1 coordinate 9,372,949, forward strand.
CATTGCACTGTTGAAGCAAATGGTGCTAATTCAAGCAATGACTTTCGAGATTGGCTGCAGCCTCTCTCCTTACTGAAACGTACCAAATTCAAATCAATTCCAGTCTGACCAGCTAGAAGTCAGACTAAAAAAAAAAAAAATCCAAGTACCAAAACAAACAAAAGAAAGCAACTGCATGAGATTTTTTTTCACCACAGATGAAAGTTGTTATTTTTAAAAAATACAGTATCTGAGTATTTCCTAGAGCAAGAAGTGAATTGGGAAATCATTCCCTTCTGAGGCTATTTGAGTTTAACTTTCTGCTTTGCAGTTCTCTGTGTGAAAGTTTTATCACAGGAAATGGCCGCAAGTAAATACCAAAGGAACATTTTGCTGAATGAGCTTTTTACAGACATTGTGGTATGAACTTTCTTTGTAGTAGAAAAGGTATGAAGCAGCTGATAATGAAGCCTCTACCTGGGCAGATTACTAGATGTTTTCCTTAAGATGTGCCAGATACCGTGTGAAAGCCCAGAAAAAGAGGAAAAATTAATGCCCTGGCGAGTTGTAAACCCAAGGAATGTAAGTGTCCAGGGTACTAGCAAAACTGTCAGAGGTACAGGCTTGGTATTGTTTACCGAGTGTTTCTGGAGCTTATCCTCATTGTTTGCGGAAATATGCAAAGTACTCATCCAAGTTCATGTTTTGTTGTCTGGCTGTGTCTTATGGCAAAGACATAATTAACCAGCTCCTGGTGACTCTCTCTCTGTGAGCATCTCTTCAATGGGATGGTTGGTCACAGAATAGGTAAACTCCTTGAGGCTGCCCATTGCCACCTCCTCCCTCCTCCACTCTGGTACCATTTGTGGCTATGATGTTTCCAAAGTGCAGGAGAACCTCTCCCTGGCAAACATACGCCTATACTTTAGGTCACCTAGAAAGGATATATGCAAAGATGGAGGAAAATCTACCGAGTTGGGAAATCTGAATCCGTCTCCTGTGACAAGAGCTGACTGTCTGTTACTCATGTGACAGAGACTTCTGGTTTCTTTGGCCCTTAAGTGCCTGTGTGTCTTGAACCATCAGAAATATCCCTGCCCTGAGTAATTCAAAAAATGTAGAAGGAAAGTAGATGCCAAACTCTGTCTCTTATTCATAGGTAGAGAACTGAATTAAAGGGAAATTAGCGACTAGTTCAAAATAGCACAGGGAAGTCACTATTCAAACTGGAAACTGGCCCTGGAATTTGAGAGCATCTACTATATGAATGTATTCATCCAGTCATACAGATATTTATCATGTATTTATGAATATTTCATCTAACAACTGCAGCAATTCACTGCTACTCCTGTTGTAGTATTTAGCATCAAGTTTTTAGTCACTTTATGGTTTGGATAAATTGTGTAAACTCTGTGTGAGTTCCAGGGAGTAGATATGGACATAGAATATATACGTAACCAAGAAATTAGAAGATGAATTTCACTGGAAGAGAATATGAAGTCAAAATGTGGTAAGTAGTTGTGCATTAGCAGTAGTGGAAACAAAACAGAAAGTGGTTTTCAAATGAAGATCTATAACCTTCCAAAGGTCGTTACATGGAGTGATGGCCTCCAGTTGCAAGAACTTAATTTAATGGCCAGGATATCCTATCATTCTGATATCCTAAATTACTAGTTAAAGCATCAGATGATGATGTGATAGAGTACCAAGATTTCATTACACGTGTCAGGAGTGTTCTTTTACTTCTGAATGGCAAAACTGACTGTCATCTCAAAGCCTCAGAGTACAGTGCATAGTTTACTTTTACTGACCAATGTATTTTTAAGACAAAACTGGTTTTTTACGTCTTTGAAATAACATAAATTCATGTTCTCATTTCTTTGTCAAGTCAGTTGATTCAGAGAGAGAAAATGCTGCTAAAACTGAAGGCCTTACAAGTCATCCAAGCAGATCCTTGCTCTCTTTCTGGAAGCAGTTCTTATAATAACATCTTACTACTCATTTTTTCAGTGCTTAGGTATTTTTTGTTTGTTTATCTATTTGTTGGGTTTTTTTTCCAATAGCTCTAGATTCCCTGCGGTGCTGTTTTCTATTAATTGAAAGAGAAGATAAAGACTACTCCTTTTGGTACCACTTACCCAGGATATGTCAAGCAATTTATTTGTTCTTCAGGCAGACAACCCTCTTCTCCTGGATACATATCAGGGGAAAGAAAACCTTTTTCTCACATACTGCAGATTGCAGGTCAGGTCTGTAGTGACAACAAGTAAAAATAATGGAAAAAGAAGGTCCAACATACTCATACAAAAAAAGCTGATGAGTGAATGCAAAAGTAAATGCTACTGATTAACATGAGAAATGACCTCAGGGTAACTTTTATTGACTCCACAGGGCAGCTAACCTGATGTGCTTTCTCTGGATCGGATCCTAAGTCATTAGAAAGGAACTTACTGATTTGCTAGTTTCTGAGTGTGACTGAGATTAACCATATCCCCCAAATTTGGTTGAATTACTGGGATCAGGTCAACCATTGCTCATCTATGTGGTTATGAGAACATAATGTATTTTCTTATTTTTCTGGTATAGATTTTTCCTGCTGATTTCTGAGAAACTAATTCTTTAGCCTTTTATCTATCAGGTATGAAATCTTTCTTTATCTTGTGTTTTTATTCATGAAGCTGAGTACTAACCTACTGAAATCAACCCTTTTCTGCCAACTTCCAAATGCATCTTAGCCTTCAGACTTATTTTCTCTTCTCCAAGCCTACTTTTGTTGCAGGGAAACTGGAGCGGGCTTGACTGAACATATGTCTGTTAGATCTAGCTGAGATGCAAGCCCTAGTAAACTAAGTTACTTAACCACTCAGCGAGTGTCTTGTGGTGTTGCCTGTGGCTGTGAGAAAGACTGGAAAGATCCGAGTGCCCACAGTGCAAAATAATTCTTTCTAAAATAGGGAGCTGGAAAACTTCCCAGCTGCCACATCTGCCTCTAAGTTACCCTTCTGAATACTAGGGTGAGAAAGGAAAAAAAAGCCAAGAAGGATTAATGGTCTACTCTCTGTGAAACTACTGTGAGAGATTACATCCCCAGCTGCAGAAATCTGATAGCAACTGGTTAGTTACAAGACAAGCAGTTGAAGTGGTTACATGCTTTTTGAACCAGAGATTCCTTACGTGTCCCCTCTGATCCATTTGCAGGAGACACTGCTTGTACGGAGAAGGACCTGAAAGCAGATCCTTAACAATGACTTCTAAGCTCAATGAGAAACAAAGTCCCGAGTTGAATCTAAAAACCTCATACAGAAACTTGAAAAGAGGAGTAAGGGCTCACTCATTCCAACTTAGTTCCCTTTATTTCAGTCCATCTCTCAATAAATTGAGTACACATGCAAGTCTCAGCAGGTTAGCATGATGCTGAGAACAGTGTAAATGCTGGACAACATGACAGAAACAGTCTAGGCACTAGATACAGGATGCAAATAGGCTCAGGTCTAATAGGAATCAGTCTGACAGGAATCCTGTAACTACACCTGTGATTTACAGGTGCCTTTTCAGTGCAGGGCATGGTTGCAAGATACAGTATGAGATGTCAACTGTCATAAGATGGGAACCACTCCCTGCAGTACTACTCACTGGAGCAAGCACTGATTCCCAGACCTCTGTTCACTGGCGTGGTTCTGTGTCTAGTTTTGATAATACCCTGAGCCACATGCACATTGCACAGACTTATCTTGGAAGTGGTGTAGGATGGTAGAGAAATCAAGCTGGCTGGATCCCAATTCATCAGGGCAAGGAGTTTTCAGGCTTTCTTGCAGCACAGAAAGCCATTTGCTGACAAACACTGGCATTGTGGGACAGAGATGGAAGATGGAAAACCAGGTCTACACAGAGCCATTTGAATGTAGGGTTTCAGTTTCTGTTCAAGTCCTGAAAGAAGGGACGTATGAGCTAAAATAATGAGTAATTCCAACTAATGTGCTGAGAATTCTTTCTGAAAATGGGGTGAGAAATGTGCATTCTCAGCCTTGGGCTTAGAAGTATAAATGTAGCAGATGCAGCAAGCCAACAGCTTCATGCGTGGGAAAAAATTGTCCTTTCCTGCATCCCAAAATGGGACAGAAATTCTTTGCAGCAATTATATATATTTCTAAACACTACAAGTCCAAATCAAAGCAAAATGCTTTATAAAATAAAGCAAAAGGCTTTAACACAGAGATAATATACAGTACCAACCAACTGTACTCTTTCATGTGATGTTTAGTCAGCTATTTTAAATCCCATATATAGGACACACAGCTTATTCATCCATTTAAAAATAGTTAAACTGTGTTTGAGAAGCAAGATGCTGAGACTAACTTGAACAGTGCATACTTGAAGCAAGGGTGTATGTTGCTTCTCGTTTCTGGTGGCTTGAAAGATTTTTGCAGTTAAAGTGATTTTTCTTCGTTATGTTTCTATGGAATAACAATGACATCCAGTGGCTGGCTGCTTTAATAATACATATGTATCTGTTGCAGGTATAATAGGCAATGATAAGATTTCTCTGGGGTCTTTTTTTTATGGTAGCTGAGAGTTCTTTCTGCCAAATTTGTCAGTGAGGATTTTGGGGTGGGGGGACCTGAGGGATGGAGCCTGGGTGTGAAAAGTCACAGTGCTTTAATAAGGTTCTGCAATAAGAAAGTCAATTCCACTTTACTGGTACCTAAATGCCAGTTTAGCTTCAGGGAAGAACATGATATTGTATTTTGCTCATTCTCAAACTCTTCTAAAGAGAATTAAACCCAAATTTCTTTCCTAATAACTGAAACCTATAGTGGCCTAGGCACTATGACTATATCCTATTCCCCTTTCTCTTATTTGAAAGTGTTAATCTAAAAGATAAGTGTTTTGATTCTCACTATAATGGTATTTCACCTGTTTTCAGTGTTTTAAATACTTTTTTGCTGCCCCATCTCTTTTTTTATAGACTGCCCTGAGGCATCCTTAACTTACATACCAACAAAGTGTATTTCTTTTTAGTTTTTTCTATTTAATAAGAATAAGTTACCATAGCAACCACCACTCACATGGTACTTGTTGCCGTGGGATTTAGTTGCATTTCCTTTTAATAAAAAGAGCATTAAAACAGTAGCACATCATGCAATGTTTTTGTATTTTATTTTGCAGAAAAAATTATATACCTTTATATCTTTCTTGTAGTGACTGTTTCATTTGTATATCAACATTTAGGTTGTCTTTTAAATAAAGTCTTCCAAGAATCTCAACAGGGTAAATATATGCAGTGGAAAATAATTTCTCTGAAAAAAAAGCTTGGGTGTGTAATGGACAAAAGAAAACTGGATGTCTGAGGAGTGGGAACATACTTGAATAACAAACACGGGGTACTTGGTCGTTGATGTAAGGTACATTTGCTACACTCCCACTTGCTTCCTTTGACTTCCCTGGTGTGATGCCATGACTCCAGGAAAGCAGAAGCTAAAACACTGCCTCTTTGTGATAGGCTGTTGTATGAACAGTTCCAGAGTTTGAATACGGATGTAGGCTGAAAGATGGTAAATTAATTTGTAAGTGATCTCCAATACATTGTTTTGCCTACTAATTAGACAACGCAAAAAGAGTAGCAGTCTATGTAGCCTAATAAAATGTTTTCATACAAGTGCTAAGCTGAACTTTTCTTCAGAGCAAAAATTTTTTTACCTATTATTAGTTAATTTCTTGTCTCATGGAGTTAGTATTGCTCGAGTACAGTCGCCACCCACCCTCCCCCCCAGAAAAAGAAAACCAACCTGGTATAGACTTATGACCAGAATCTTCAACTCTTGCTAATTTAACAAACATCAGTCCTATTGCACTCAGGAGAGCTAATGATGAACCTTTTTGCTTGAACAGGTCTAGCTTCTTCTTTTGCTACACAAATGCAATTCATTGTAATGTCATGTAATATTATATGCAATAACTGGTAGCAATGTAGTGAGCTGAAAATATTCAGGGAAATCAAAGAAATTGGGTTTAAAGTAAAAAGTAGATATCAGCTAATCTAATGCTCTTCTTGAGATGAGGTAGGGTACTTGCAGATAATTTTATAACATTCTTATACATTTCCCATAACTAGGATGTTAAGAACAGTTTGCTCATCTCTGTGTAAGTATAATTTAATGTTTGTTACACAATAACTAACAGATCTGTAAATTCAGCCCATTAAGCCATCATTCTCATCTTAACAGTACTTTGATTACTTGATGATGGCTGTTCCACACCCTTCCATCACACCTTGAGTAATCAAAGCTAATCCTTTCAGCCATTCTCCTAAACATCCTACTCATACTGATTTCTTATGGATTCTCCCTGCCATCCTTACATTTTCCTTCAAGTATAGTGTCCAAAACTGGGCACAGGATTCCAGCTGTGACCTCTCAGTGCTGAATAGATTTGCATAATCACCTAATCTGTCTTGTTTCTCACAGTCTGGCTAATCCTTTCCCAAATGACATTTTCTTTATGGGTTATATTCAGTTTGTGTTCTGCTGCAGTCATCCCATTTATTTTTCTTTAGTGCAGCATTTTGCATCAATCTTTACTGAATTATCTTCTGCATTTCAGATAATTTCTTCAAGTTATCAAGATGATCTTTAATTCTAGTTACATCCTTCAAGTACTCACAGCCCTTCCTGTTGGTGTTTCCTTTGGTGAGTATTTGCTGAATGTTATTTGTAAGGATACCTTGCAGTGGTAGAGGCAGGGTAGACTGCAGTGATGATAATGTTTTGATAGAAGCTTTTTCAACCAGCTGAGGGTCCATGTGACAGTACTGTCAGTGAGACAGCATTTCCCTGGTGTGTCAGGGTGTTTCACAGGAGACCCTTCTGTCAGAGCATGCTGACTTGATTAAATCAAACTTGCGTCAGCTTACTTTGAAAACTTTGGTAGAAAGTAAGCAGCAACCATCCAGACTCTACTCAGCCATTCCTGGGAGTTCCACTTTTCAGAGTGGCTTTTTTTCTTTTAAGCTGTCAACCCAGTAAACTTAGAAACCTAGAGTGATGGGTTGGATTTTTTTTGGAAAAAAAAGTTAAAAGTAAAAAAGTTTTCAAATGAACTGAAATGGATTTTTTTTTCCCTGAGATGAGAAATGTAGGAATTTTTTAATTCCAAGCCTGACAAAAATGCAGAATTTCCCTGAGATGAGAATCACAGGTCTTTACCACTTTATTAATCCATATTAAATGAGAACAAAGCCTACTAAAACTTTGGTTTAATAAAATCTTCTAGTCCAGTGAAGGAACGAGTGCCCTCATCAAAAGGAAATGTCCTTCAAGTCCTCCACTAGGTCTCAGTCTTTCACGTCACTTTCTGGCTTGTAGATGTCTGAACCCTTCTCTTTTCTTGAACAATAATTATGTTTATTATCTTCCTTCTCTGCTGCCCTCACACCCCCATATATTTGTCACTGACCACTGAAGGGGGGAAGGTAGAATTAGTAGTTTAAGAGGTGCCATAGTAGGGGGAAATGACAATTATGTCCCTCATGTATTCAGTGTTTGGAGGGGAGTTATGACCGGCATGCAATTTTTCAGTGGTCTAGAGGATCTCTTTGATTATTTTGTGTATCAGACAATGTAGGATTGATCTGGGTCTTATAGCAATCATTGGGGTAGAAATTTGAAAAGTTCCAAAATGAAAAGGACTGTAGAAAATTAGTGAAATTATGGCTAGGGTTTCATCTGAGTAGGAAGAACTGAAAAAAATTGTTCATATTTGTAGTAGTGAAACCACCATTAAGTGCCCTTACTGCAACCTGTTTCACTGGAATAATAAAGAGTGAGATAGCTGGACACCAAATACCAGGGTGTGCAGAGGTTCTTACTCACAGAGGAAGAAGCTGTGTCTTAGTTCCACTCTTGTTTTGGAGATGGAGTGCTGGATGAAACTTTCACACCAAAAGAATTTTTTTGGCTGGATTGTTTTTTTTTCTTTTTACCAGTGCTTAACCATATTTTAGGTAGGGTTTTTTCACCACAGATTATAAAAAAAAATAATTGTGAAAACCTGAAAACTGTTATGTCTTCTATATCTACAATGAAAGTTCTTTACATAAAAATTAAAAACCTTTGTCAATAGTTCTCTTTTTACATCAAGATTAATTATCACAGCCAGAACAAAGCACTTGTAGAAGGTTTCTGCAGTCACTTAGAGATATTTGGACCCAGCTAAATTTGAAAAATTGAAAGAAGTTAACTAAAGATGCAGGTGGTATCAGAAACAAAAGGATTTCTAAGTGATAAACATGATTACTTTATTTAATCAGAATAAAAATAGCTATATTTTTATGCTAATACCAAAAAGGAATTTGGGTTATTTTGTATACTCAGTTACACAGTGAAAATGCAGAATAAATTAATTGAGCATTGAACAAAATATCCTTGAAGCAATCACCGAGTACAGGAATCCTGTCAGCTCAGGGGAACCCTCAAGGCCATTCAGCTGGTGTTTGGAGGAGCATTATTTTACAATCGCATGAACCGGTGTCTCCTAGTTACATATCCTGATCCGTTGGATTTGAGGGTCACACTACCTTTCATATTTCCAACAAGACTGTTTGTGGGAAGGGGAACATTTGAGACATTCTCTCTTTTGACTTTTGCCACTTTGTTGGCTGTAGTGGGACATGATACAGCTTTGTGCAGAGCAGAGAAAGGAGCAATGTGGCATCTGTACATGAGATTCTGTCAGATAATTTGCTGTGCTTTGTTTTATACTTGTGACTTTCTTATTTACTGGAATAAACAATGTTTAATACAGAAGTGATGATTACAACATTCATTTACTCTTTAAAATTTGCTTCCATATTCTTGTTCTCACTGTCTTCCTACTTTCCAGGATTTTTTTAATCCCATAACATGGTTACCATAGCAATTGTTCCTGCTCCCTACAGCTTTCCCAGCTGCATTTGAGAGCATTTATTTTACAGAACACATTCTAGTTCTCTTTAACTCTCTGGAGAGACCTAAACTAAGTTAAAATGTTGATGATTACTTTACTTTCTGATATTTCATACAAATTACCGCAATGATCTTTGAGGTTTATCCATGATAGCATGGAAAAGCTGACTGAAATGTAGAGACATAGAGCCTCCTATAGATGTCACTGTACTCCATGCATTTAATTGAGAACAACCAGGACTTACCATAAAGTGTAAAATTAGTTTTTCTAGCTGGCAAACTGTTACACAAAATAAGGCAGTGAGAGCTTGATGCTCATACTCATCACAGTGTCTAGTATGTCTTCCAGAGTAAACTGTCTTGCTGAAATCAAGATTTCACCCTTGAGCAAACACATCTTCATCATGAATGAGGGAACCAGAAGTAGGTAACTAGTAACAGGCAGATTGATAATATTAAAAGAACCTAAAAATTATTGATAAAGATCATAATCTTTAGGCTTATTTTGGTTGTCTGGGGCTTTACTTCTATAGACAAAAACTCCTGAGAATTTCAGTAGGTTTTTGTGCTTGACTTGAGACACACAGGATTGAACCCGTTATCAATGATTTGCATTGTTCCCTTGACCTTCAACCTAAAATCCTGAAAAAATAGAATGTTCATTATAGGAGGAAGGATCACCTTTGGTAAATAACATCCTTTCATCTTGGAAAAAAGTACAGTTTAGTAGAATGATTTTTTTTTTTCCCCTCATATTTTACTTAGTTCCACAAAAACATTTTGGTATAAACAGGACATATTCAGAATGCTTCATTGTATCTTTTGCCTTTCAATTTTTATTTGTTTTTTTTTTTTCAAGGTCCATCTATTTTTAGAAGCATAGGAAGGATTAAAGAGCAACAATTAAGACCCAGGCTTTTCATGACAGGGCCACATTAATGTTGTTAGTCAATTTGGGTTGCATTTTAGAGAGTTTTATTTTGATTATTTTTATTAGAAATAACAGTTCTCCATCTTTATTCAACCCAAAGAATTGTTTTTGAGTTGCCCAGTCTGGCCAACATCTTTTAAATGCTACTAGTTCCACACTTCTGCTGCATCAAAAACACCCTTCTGAACCAAATATTTTAGCTGAAACAGTCCTTTTTTTTTCCCTTAATGTAATTTAATTTCTTTTTTTTTAATTCAGATTGTTTTCTCCATCCAAACACTCTGAAATCTAAATCATCTGGAATACAGTAATGAACAATTTAAGAAGTTGGTGTATAGAAAATTACCAAAAGATGACTTATCTCCTCTTCAGGCTCATTGTAGAAATGACCACAGATCTAGCCAAGAGTAACTCTTCCATTTGATTAGGGATCACCTGAATCCCATTTCAGAATGAAATAGGCTGTACTGCACCAAACTTCTGTGGAAGCCAAGACAGTCAGACCAGCCTTCTTTTTTTTTCAATGTCGATATGCTGACTTTAATTCAAAGAATTTACACCGAAGCTGAACTTTGCATACAATTTAGGTAATTCCTAATGAAAAAGAGCACTGAGGCTTAAGAACAAGAGTTTTCTGTGACTTGCACCATACTAAATCTCTGACTAGTCCTGGTCTCCTGCAAACAAAATTGATGTGTTTGCTTATGCAAATCCATGACTGTATGTATTAATCAGACTCTTGTTGTGCAAACATGCTTCTTAGTTTGACCATATAAATTTGCGTCTTAATATTTTGGAGGCTTAGAGACGGAAAATGGAGGGCAATGGTACCACTGGAAGAGAGCATTGTTAGTAATTATATAAAAATTTTTAGAACATTTTCATCACATGTAGCAAGGCGACCAGAATTAAGGATTCAGAGTTTTTGCCTTTGCTTCTATCACACCAGAAAATGGCCATGATCTGCTGTCATGTTGTGGACATAGCTGCTGTACTGATTTTTCAACTCCGTTGTGAAAAGAGCCATTTTCCTCACGAGCTGGTAATGTGCTGCAGTTGCATATGGCCATAACCTTTCCCTGAACCCCAGCCCTCTGCAGCAGGTTGCAGAGGCCCAGAGTGGCCAGGTGACATACAGTGCCATCTGCACTGCTATACTGGTCATCTGGCCAGAGCTCTGACCTTTCTGAACATGATACAGCGAAATCTAACTCCTGAAAGCAGCTCGGAGGCAAAATCTGTTCTTCACCGTCAGTTGCACTACTCAGTCACTTAATTGTCCACTGCAACTGATAAAGTAACCATTAGGCTCAGGTCATGAACTACACTTTATCATTCACATGCAATAATACACCCTTGAATCACACTGGTTTCTAAATCATAGCAATACAGGCTTATTCAATAAAAGGGATTTAAAGTACCTGGAACTTAGTCCTGCACTGCAAAACAACGGCTGAAAATAGATTGTTTTGTGCAGGGAGAAGCTGCTGTGATCGATACATTCTACAGTTTGTACTGCGTGCCAGATAAAGACTGATACCAGTCTTTATAAGACTGATACCAGTTTTACAAAACAGTAAAAAATATTTTAGATGGACAATAAGGCCTGATTTTACTTGCAGTCTCGCTGCTGTCACTCAGGATAGCTCAGTGGTGACGCTGAGCTGCGTGGGCAGAGGGGTGATGGTGGGAACAGTCTGAGAACGGGGCTTTGGAGAAGGGACATGCTCCTGCCAAAATACATTTTCCTGTTTAGTTGTGAATGGGAAATGAAGTTATTCCAGGATCAACTTCTGACCTCTGGTTTCAGAGATGGTATTATAGAAGTGTGCAAGCTTATATCACTGTGAGTTATACAAATCCCTTGTCATTTTGAAAAGTCTTTCATCTGAAGATCATAGTTAGCTACATAAACATTAATTAAGACTTAAGTGAGGTTGAGGGTAGTGTCCCCATCATATAGACAGTCAATCTAAATTGTAGAGAAATGCAAACCACCTGAATTCCTCCTATGTCTGCTCTTTGTCCCTCTGTTCTTCTCTCTTTCTTCCAGCCTCAACCCACCCAGTTCTCCCAGCACAGGAGCCACATCACCCTTTGCAGCCGCAGGGCTGGGAATGCTGAAGAGGCTGCTGTGCAGTTAACAGGCAGGCTGGGACCTTTGAAAGGGCTCAGTAGTAGCTACTCAGCCTCAGCAGGGAGAATCCTGTCCCTGTTAATCAGAGCTTTCCACTCGTTTCTGTAAGAACAAAGTCTTATCTTCTGCTTTCGGGAGTTTGAGGTGAGCAGAGTGTCTCTGATGTAGTTTTAAAAGATCAAGGATACTACGGTGACTGTCACACAGCCTATGGAGAGCCATAACAGTGTTTATTTTTCCCAAAATTAGTCTTGTGTTTTGTAGCACTGAAGTTCCTCCTTTGCAGGCATTTAGAGAAAATGCATAGGAAGAATTGGTGCTTCCATTATAAATTCTTCCCTGTGTAAGAAGCTTACCATGAGATATAGAATTTCAGTTAAAATAAAGAGCAATATAAAAATACAGGTAAAGAAGGATTATTTAGAGCACTAGAAAAGTCTTCAGAATTACCTTATGAAAAGAGGTTCAATGAATTTCCTGTTGAAGTGATAGAAAAAAAATTGCAATAGAAGCAAAAGAAAACACAATTTCTAGTGAATAAAAAAAACTCAAGGAATAAGAGTAAATAAACTTCAAAAACTTGAACTCTGAAGGTAGCTCATTCCTCATTTTCTGCTCTCCTAGGGACGGTTCCCCTCTCTGGCATCCACTGTGTTGAACAATAGAAAGCTTTACAAATAAATGTCTTAAATTACATAAGTTCTTTTGAAAGTGTTTGTGAAGTCTTCCTCTTTGTGATATCTTTGGTATCCTTGTGTGTCTGTATACATACATCTCTGTACATATATATATATATATATATATATACACATGTGGTTGCTCAGAGAAAACAAAGCAGACTAAACCTTCAAAGAAATCAATTATATATGAGTGAAAACTCTCATAATTTGTGATCCTCATGAATTGATCAGTTATTAAAAACCACAAAGATTTCTCCTATTTTAATTTGGAAATTCTATCACTAATTTGGTATTGTTTTTTAAAAATATATTTCTAAGAGTTATTTTTGTATTGATACCAAAATCTAAGAAAAGCCAAAGTTAGTTTTGACACTGTGTGAGTTAGCTGACCAGGAGTTTCTTGTTGTGATCCCCTTCTGTAAAGGCCGTGCTGTGTGAAGGCAACAGATCATACAAACCCACAAGACTACATTTAACTTCATGAACTGTTGCATTGCAACAGTGGACACTGACCAGAAATGTATTGCAAAAATCAGTGAAATATGAGATTTTTTTTTTTAGGGCATCATCCATGATCTTTTGCATCTCCTTCATATTAAAATTTTTGTAAGCATTTTTCAGATGAATATATAGTAATATCAGATTTTTACATTTAATCAATTCTAAATTTTTTCCTGAACATTTCTGGGGCCTCCTGATTGTTCTGTTAATCTGATCTGTTAATCATATTACTTTGTACGATCCTGGGAAATTTAAACTTCTTTCTGAGTGGGATGGTTTAAGCTCCTAGAACAAGATGTTCTCTTTAAAAAAAAAAAAAGAGACCACACAGCCAAATCTTAAAAAACAATCTCAAATATGGTTAACTTAACTTTCTTTAAAGTGAACATGTCTTCCAAAATGGAGCTAAATCACTGAAAATTTATTTTATAAATTGAATTGATGAAGATGGAACACGTTTCATTGTGAAATGTCAAGAGAGCTGGGTAATTAGTTGCCCCCAGTGATGCAGAGTTACGACCATTATGACCAAATATTTTGCATTTTTACTTTGTCCTACACAAAATTCATCTAAATTCATCAAGAAATATACCTGGGAATAAAGTCTAGGTACTTTCACATTATTGAGACAACAGATGAGAAGATGGAGGTGTGATGGAAAGGTGGCTGAGAAGCAAAAGTAGGTTCAGTAGAGAAATCTTGCAAAATATAAAGCGGACAGAAATTTAAATTCGTATTTGTCTTCACATCAAAGCAGTAACAAAGTTGAAAATGTTTTCTTTTGCTACAAAATCAGGTAAATGGATTGATTTCTCCCCATTTTTTGGCAGTGCTTGTGGAAGAGTGTGTGATTGATTGTATTTCATCTGTGTACTCTAAAAGGCATTGCCTTGTGTCTATGTATCCATCAATACAGCACAAATAACGCAGGAACCTCATCTTCTCTGTGTGAGATGTAGTTAGAAAACAAGACAACATGCTAGAACAAATAGCCAAATCTATGTCCCTAGATTCATGCAAGAGTGATTTATTTGTAGTCTTTCTGCACATAATTCTTTAAAATACTTAACTACTTAAACTTTTGACCGTAGGCATTTTATTCACTGTATAGAGGTCTGTATCAGCCCAGAAGATTATTTTTTGTTCAACAGCCTCTCTGGAAGTTGCTCAATTTCGTTTCTGTGTCAGGCATTTCTGGGTAAAATCATTACCCTTCATTGTGCAAATTAAGCTGTGACTCACACAGACAGAACCTCCAACGTGATGGGGCTGTGCCCAGGCTGGGTAATTCATGGAGAGGGTTAAAAAACCAGAATCAAATGCTGGCTGTGAGTTAAAGAGCATAGGGGATAAGAGCTTAGGCTTAACCTATAGGGGGACCTAAGGAATAAAGCAAACCAGAGTCCAGTGTGGGGAAGAAAGGAGAAAAAGCAAAAAGGCTAAAAGAGATCAAGCCTAATGAGCCTTTCGAGAAAAATGGGAGACTGGAGCCTCAGAACGAAACAGTGGCCCAGTAAAGCAAGGATAAAATGGATCAGCCACAATGTCACCAAATTGATCCAGAGTTCAAAAACCATCAAATCACTGTATACAATAAAATAAATTAAAAAAAAAAAAGTTCAAACAGTGTCAGGTTCCTTAAAGCTCACTTGCTGACATCAAATGTAATACAAAAAAGACCTGTTTGTAACATAATGTGACTCTTTTCCAAACAGAGCCTTTGAAATGTATGTGCTGGTCTGTCATTTTCTGTTGTACAGTTCTTACATCATATATCTATAGGTCTGGGAGAATTTTTATATGATATGAAAAAGAAATAATCATGGAAGAATTAGAAAGATATGTTTAGACTACAGGGTTCTCATCCTGCTGTGTTAAGGTGCCATGTTACCATCTAGACTGATGGCTTGAGACATGAGGCAGAGAGGGGAACAGAGGGAAATTCTGGAGTGCAAATTAAACCAAATAAATTTTGTATACAGAAAGCCAGTAAATAGCTATAATAAATGCACACTAAAGGAGCAGAAGGTATTAATTCCTATCAAGAGCATTTCTAATGTACCTATTACTCTAATGTGTAAGTGACAAACAAGACAAAAGACCCCCTGTGTCAAAGCCTATATATCTCTTCATGACGTAAAGAGGTGGTGCTACCCATATTTAGCAGGTTTTATTTAGCCACCTACGCACCTCTGACTTGGTAGACTTATTTTTGATAAGTGGTGCTTAAAAGTGTTGGTATGAAGCATAAGTAGCTAATGCAAATATGTTACCGACCCCTACCAGAGCCAGTAATTATGTAAATTTTCAAAGCCTTCATCTTTTATAATTAGATGTGGCTGGCTTAGAGTGAAGGACTTCCATTGCTGACCAGTTCAGTCCTTATTCCAGTATTTCACCAGAAATTATATATTTGAAATCAGAGGAATGTTATATTCTTTAATGTAATTTAAGATATAGCTTGGAATATTTGAAAGACCTTTAGTAATTAGCTTCTTGTTTGCTATGCTTGAAAGATTAATAAAAGCATGGAAACACTTGGTGAATAACATCCTCTTGTAACTGATTATAATCAAGTGTACTTTCAGTTTCTTCTAAGTGTATGAAATGCTTATGACTTTTCACAAAATCCAAAATACAAGTTTTCTTAGCTTGGTTAAAGAAGAAAAGCACAGGTTTATGTACAAGATAGAGGTCTGCTTATATGTAAATCCTAGGAATCTTCCTCATTAGAAAGATGATTCTCCCACAGGTCAGTTATTGCTGGACAGCTTCAGGGGCTGATCCAAACTACACTGAAGCAAACAGAGGAATTAGAGTGATTTCAGTTTGATTTGGATCAGTCCCTAAACAGCTGCTCAGGCACGGTGACGAAAACGTTCTGTGTATATCCTAATACACATTTAATTGTCGTAAAGGTCATAGATTTTTCTCAGAATTTTGCATCTAGAAGTAGTGTTAGGGTATCCCTTTGTTTTTGTGTACATGTGTCTTTGCATATTTATAATTTGCTGTGAGAAGTGGAGGCTCTGGTAGATCTGATGTTTTCTCCAGGTGATATTAAAGTAGCTTCAAATAAGTTTTGTGCTAGCCTTGGTAGAGAGACTCTGTGTGCCTGAATGCCTCTTATCATTTGCCAAACTCTTGTCAACACTATAATGTTGGAGTGCTCAGACCTCTTTAGATACACCTGAACTTGGAGCAGAGGAGCAGCACCTGCCTGCAGTGCTTAATGCCTGGACTTGGAGCTGCCCCCCAGGGCTGCCATCAAGCCCTCTGCTACCCTGCCCACCCACAGTGTTAGAATGTATTTTGGGAGACCAGAATAATTCCCCTGTATTGTCTGCTCAAATTGCAGGAACAGAAGTGGGGGAAAAATCCTCTCTGATATTTCCACTGCTTTACCTTTTCAACTACTCATTATTGCCTCTGCAGAGTGTGAAATGCTGCCATTCAGGCTCAGTCATGATTTATGCCCATTTTGTAGTGGTTTAAATAACTCTCACAGGTGCAAGACAGTGAAGAATCAGGCCACTGGATGCACTAACCACAAGGGTGTACTTACTGCCTTATGCAGCAAAGGGATTGTGAAGAACACCATAATGACTCTTTACATTCAATACCAGAGGCACTTAAGTGTGTACGTGTACGAAACAGCTTTAGAAGAAGTGTATAGCAAAGAGCCTGGAAATTATTTCTATAATTCAGAAAACTTCTCTAGGTTAATATGCTAAAACTTGCTAGGTATATCCTTACAAAAAGAAAACGCTTATTAGGAAAACTAAGTGAAATACAGAGTGGTGTGGTTAAAGTTTTTCACCCCAGATACTAGAGTTAAGATAAAGGCGTACGTGCTTGTAGTCACAGCAAAGTGTGCAGATGTGAGCACATCTTTTCTCCCAGCATTAGAGGAGAAGTCAATATATTAAATCCTGGGGTTGGTGTGCAGGCAGTTATGACCCGAATAATTTTTATTACATTCTAAGGCACTAGGCTTATTTTCACTGTATTATTTGACACTGATTTTCCTATACCAAAGGCACCTATATCTGTACAGGTACCTTCTCTGGTTTGCACTAACCTAACTACAGCTGAGGTAGTCTAGGGACTCGTTTATTCTATTGATGCATGTATTGCACTTGTCCTTTCAGTAAAGGAAGGACTTTAGTTTTCTACACTATCAATGTAACACCGTCAACGGTAAATGTGATTAAAAATAAAGTAATGTAACAAAATTAGAGGTGAGCCACAGTTATGTGCTCAAAAAAGGAAAAAATAGGATTAATAACTGATGCAGCGAGAGAGGTGAAGCATGCTTGCAGGGAGTAGAAGTAGAAAATGTTATAGATGGTACTATACACTGTGAATGAACATCAAAAGCCTTGGAGGCTGGGTTCAGAAGCTTATCAGAAGTTACCTCGGCCTATTTGATTGAGAATTCATGCTGGTAATTTCCAAAGATTGGATTTCCTTGTGAGATCTTTAGTAGTTTCTCGTCTGGGTCAGATTAAAGGACAAGAAGAACAGCTCTGCTGGCACTACAGTATTTCTGCTTGCTAGCCTAGTTAAAACTAGGAAGTATACAGATATTAGAAACACATAGAAATAAAATACTCAAATAAAGCCAGATTTTTTTCATGCTTTAGAACAGTGCCGCATACAGTATAATCACTTCAAGTACACAAAGAAAATCCAGACACGCTCTTTTATCTTTTCACTGGTTCCTAAATGGGTCAGGCAGAGGCTCATTTTCATGGAAAGCTCCATGCCTTAAAAAGCATGTGGTCAAAATTAAGTACATAAATTCATAATACCTAAATAAGGTTCTTAGGATTTTTTTTTATGTATATGTCTGTTGGGGTTTTTTTTAGTATTAAGGCACTCAGAATTCTCCCAGTAAACACTCAGCACCTTTGAAAACAAGCATATTAGATAATTAGCTTTTAAATACATGAAATTTCAAATGATTGGCAGGTGTGTGCCATTGATCCTTTTTCTGCTGTGTGTTTTTGTTACAGAAAGGATACGTATTTCTCAGCTGTCACCTGTATTAAATAAGGGTGAGCTCTCAAACCTTGTCCTCTAAACAACCACAAAGGACAATGATAAGAATTCAACTGGCCACTGATGCATTGAAAGGAATTTTACAAATTTGGGCTTGTCATTCAAGCCAACACCGCTTTCATGATGTCACCAGAGTAATTCAGGCAAAAAGAATACTCACATTACCTGCATTTAATTTAAAATAAATAACCACAATGTTTTGGGAACCCTTGAGCTCAACGATACCTCTTGTGGAGCAGTGGCAGCAGAGATGTGCCTTGCAGCAATCAGTCAGTATAGACTCTTGAAGAAATGGAGATTTGTTTTTTTTTCCCCCAAGGCAGAGAGATGGAGATGTGGCTGCAGGGGAGCCAGAGCTCTGCTACTGGCCTCTCACCGCTGGGAATGGATCTGGTCTGGACACAAGATGGCACCAGGGACCAGCCTCTCAGGGAAGCCTTCCAAACCTTTTGCCTCATGGCCGGAAGCAAGCACAGGTGTTACAAATCTGTTGTTTTCTTTGAGTTACCACAAATAGTGAGACACATTTTCAGATAAACAGAATTTCTGTCTCAGCAATATTATGGGCCCTGGTTGTGCTTGTGAGCACTCTGTTGAGAAGGGCTCCTTGTTTCACACCACGACACTTCCTCCCCTCCTAAAGAAATGTTCTCGGAGGAAGTCCTCTGTCTTACAGCCTCGTTCAGCACCAATGTGAGAGCTTTTCCTGTGGTTCTAAACTACAAATTACTAAGTTATTATTCCCTTTTGTTAACTCTCACAGACTCCCTTGCAAAATAGAGATGTTATTTGGCTTTTTGTGCCTAAAATAGAATCTAGAATGTCTGATTTCCAGTGCAGAGGCTGGAAGTGTATTCTGCTTAAATATGTGCTGTAATGATTGTAATGTTGACTAATGTAAGAATATACAACAGTGTGTAATGAGGCCTCACTATAAAAATTATTTCTCTTTCTATTACTGCCTTTCAGAAATTAAATTAACTAAAAATGTAAATTTGGATGTTCTAGCACAAAGGGCACCCTTTTAGAAGTTTTTATCATAATCACTCCTCTGTGGGGAAAACAACCACGCACTGGGAAAAAAATGGGTAAGGTTCAGCTTCTTACCTGTTACAATTCACTTCAGAAAGGGTATTAAAAATCCATAGTCTCCCTAACTAATTTTTTCTGTGTGAACATCTGTTGGAAACACTGACAAGTGAATGTAAACATGAAAGATTGCAGCAACGGTCCCTTCATTAGTACCTGACTTGCAGTCTAGGTGTACTTGGGATCCCCCTTTAGCTTGTTGGCAGTATAACCTTGCTGCATAAGGCTGCACATCCGGCAGTGAGTGTGCTGTGGGGCTGTGCAATTCCACGGCAATCACACAATTAAGTAGCAATGATTGGCAACACTATTGCTCAATTAGTCTCATACAGAATACCAAACTAGAAGATATTTCACAAATAGACCTTTCAGAGATCCTTGCCTTGATGAATCCACTTTAAGACAAGGCAGCATAAAGAGTACTTTTAACTGAAACACATTATACTATAGCATCCAAATTTTTTTCTTGTAGCTAAAAGCAATGGGTCAAATTCTGTGATTTACATTGATAAAGACCATAAAAGTCAGTACATTTGGACAGATAAGACTGAGAGAAGCATTGAGCCCTGTCTCACAGTCAGTGTTTATAATAATCTGCAGACACGGACCATGCAAGAAGGACTATCACCCTACTAGCAGCTTGTCATGAGTTGTCATTTGAAATGATAACATAATTGTGCGCATGTACCATCATGAGGTGGCCTGAAGCCAGAGCCCGAAGCAGCCAGATGAGCTGTTAAAGGGAGGTGATGTCTTCCAAGTCTGAGCAGGCGGAAACAAGATACACATCTCACTCTCCCTAGCCCATAAACATGCATCCGCTTCTCTAGTGCCCTTTAGGGGTCAACGCTTGGGATGAAAAAAGACTTGGCTGTTCTGTCCTGAGTGTCAGACTGCTGGGACATTACAGGTTGCCATGATCTGAGCATCCACAAGGCAAATCCACAAGGCAATCATGCAGCTCTGCTGGTATACCAAAGATGTCCTGTGATAGCAAAACAAAACTCAGTTCGTGCAGCGACCCTTCATTGGAACCAAGCTCCTCTGTGCCATAGCGTGTGCCACAGATGGTTTTAGGTTCTCACTGTAGCTCTTTATTTCAATATCTTTGATACCTTTTTTATTTATGCTCAAAATTTCGAGATTTGATTTTACTCTCTGCAAGAGTAGACTGAGAACCCAACACAACTTTTTAGGTAAAAAAGGTGTGAGAGATGATCCTCCTAGTGTTCTGAGAAGATATGGAAAATACTTTTAGGACACTCTTTTCTGGGAAAAAGTCAGGAACCACTGTCAACACCTTCCTACTAGGGTGTTACAACTTTGCCATAGTACTTAACTGCTCTGGGCACGATCTGCTATGGTAGACTCAAACTTGTGCCCTTCTGCCACTTGCTGGCTATTGCCTTTCATCCCCTCTCTCCTTGCTCCCATTAGGACCATATGTGCCTCATTTCCGAGGGCTGAAATTGGATTTCTCACTATGAATGTCTCCTCTAATCTGTGTGGGAAACAACACAAGTGCTCTCTGTGCAGTGGTCTGCAGCTCCAGGACTAGCTGGGCAAATTTTGAGCCATGTCGTTCCTGGGCTGTGTGCTTGGCTTTCCTGAAGGTAAGCACTGAGGTGCATTGAAACTAGTGCTATGTGTAGCATCTTGCTGACTTTTTCAATTTTCATTTCTAGGGAAGAGCTAACCAGGCCAGGACTAGTGTCACCTTTTTAAGAAAAATGGGATGAGCACACAGAGACAGCTAGTTGGAAGGCTACAGCTGAGAGAAGGCTGTGCCAGAATATCGTGGAAATAGACAAAAAGAAGACTTATTACAGAAAAGGAAAAAACAGAAGGTAGAAATTAGCAGTTGAGAAGACACATTTGAGAAGAAAAAATACAGTGTTTATTACAGTCAACGAGAAGGAAAATTTAATCAGGATGGATTACTTGATGAAAGAACTTCAGATAAATATGGCATTTGGGGAAACTAATTACATTACAAATTAAGAGATTGTATAATAGCAAATCAGGGAAAAATTCCTGTTGTCAGAATATCTGATGAATAATTTCCTGATAGAAGTTTTAAATCTTTCTTCAGCATATACATCTTCTAGCATATAATTTCTGCAATATATGGTCAAATGGCATCTATTTCTGTAATGTCTATAAATTATGCCTTCATACATTTGAAGATCCTTTGGTAATCTAACAGGACTGAGTTTAATCTACAGTGGGAGTCTGAATTCAAATTTACTTACTTTGGTGAGACCAGAATTTCAGCTGTAATAGTTATTAACCTGTTTTCATGCATATAATGTAAAGAAAAATTCCACACTTGAGAAAAGAAAGGTGGTATAACTTGTTCATTGAACCCAGCTACATTCTCCTCATTTACTCCTCACCTATTTTGCATGATCTGTGCTCTGTATAGTAACAGCGCAAATGTAAAATCTGCACATGTATGAAGAAGAAGAATACCTAACCATTTAAAGTAGGGAGACAGCTCTATTTAAAATGCATGAACATTGATCTTGTCTGTTAAGACAGAAAAGTGTGGTCCAGAGCACCTCATTTACCCATTTCCTTACTTTTTCCGGTCTGACCTAAAGTTTTTTTTCAAAACAAAGCAACTGAATTTTGTTTCTGGCAAACAAACTCTTCTGGACTCATTAAACACATACCACTGTCATTGCTTGCCTGTTAGGTTTGCCAGTCCTTACTAATGTTATCTCATACCTTTGGGTAGAACCTAAAAATGGCAGTGCCATATTAACAGCACTACGCACTCTGTTGTTACACCTCAGATCCACAATGAGTTAAATACATATAGGAACTAGTGAAACGATGGAGATAAGTTCACTTGTGGTTTTTTGGAGTTTAATCTATTCACAAGCACAAAATAGACTGCATAACTCAGCCAAGCAGAGGGATCTACAGGTTGACTGAGTCAGTAGCCAAATAAGGGGTGGGTTTGTGTCATGAATGTTTTTACACAATCGATTGAACTCTGAGGACTTGATTAATCACTTTGACTTATAAACTGGACTCAAGAGAAAGTCACCTGATTTAGAGATAAACGCAACTACACCCCCAAGACAGCATGCAGCAGCACTGTGTAGCTGAGAAACTGTCCCAGAGGAGGTCAGAGTCCCTTGAAAAGCCTTTAAGAATGTCTAAAAATACAATACCTAAGAACACTCTTTTTGCACTAAGGAAATGGAGAATGATTTCTGAGTACAAGTACTTTTGTACCTAGTAGAAATGTGCAGCCCTGTTGCTGTAAGAGGTGTATTTCCATCCACATGGCTGTGAGGAGATACATCTAACTGTGATAGAACTTATTCGTAGCTCATCCATTTAAATTACTTTTTTTTCACCTTCAACTTTGCTCCTCACATTTCCTGACCACAGGACATGATCAGAGATTTATAGACAAATTAACACTTCTGACAGCCATTCCCCTGCCAGCCTTGCTGTCATTAAGTGGCGACTACTTGTCAAGAGTTCAGGAACAGAGACAACAGTGTGGTGGAACAGAGGGAAAAATAAAGTCAGTTCAGTGTTACCCTGCTAAAGTTAACCATCAGAGGTTCTAGTGTGGCAAGAAGATGTGGGGAGTGTAAAACAGTGCATGGCATTGGTTTTTCTTGAGAGATCACTACATGAAACATTTGAAGGGGTTGTTCCTAAGAGGTTCTTATAGTTCATTTGAGCTTCCTCTTTGCCTGGTCTCTCACTATGTGAAGAGGCCCAGGTGAGACCCAGAGGCAAAACAGACCCACAGAAGACTATGCCATGCTGAATCCTACCAGAATATGTATGTTCCTTACAACATCTTCTCAATACTTTGTCCAGATTCAGAAATTGATTATCTCAAAATTATCTCCTTCTTTTGCTGTTTACCCAGTTTGTCTGATTGCAGTTGGTTACTTTAATCAGTCAACATGCATTAACCAACCTCTTTCACACATACCAGATATGACCTTAGCCCCTCCAAGTTCAGACAGGAAGACCTAAAATGTTTTTAATCTTCATTTAACTTAGAGGGAATCTTGAGCTTGGCTCCCAACATCTCCTCCTTTCACCGCACCATAACAATGCCTGAAAAGTTTGAGTTATTTCATGTAACTTAGAAATGTGAATGTGTTACGAGTCAGCTTTGAATATGGCCTCGATTCCAAAAGGTGTTATCATCAAATCAAAATTATTCACACATGTCAAGTTAACATTTTATTTTTATTCCTTACTCAATTTTTGGCAAGCTTACAGAAGCTGTCAGTGTTTCAGTATTTTGAGAAGAATATTTTAATAAAACAGTGATGTGCTGAAAGGGGTTCACAAGAACTCACTAGAGGCCCTTGTTAAAATTCTGCCACCCTTCAAAAAATTATTCCCTTGCCTCTCAAGTGGTTCACCCCCTCTCTGGATACTGCTAAATCATTTCTGCCAGGGATGAGTTTCATCCCTTGGGGCTCATAAAGATACTTCTGAAGAGCAAATTGTTTGCCTTTGAAATAGACCAGATTGCATGAAATAGCAGACACTTTAAAAATAAATTCCTGGGGTAGCAACACTTCCCCGCTCCCCCCGCCCAAGCATCCGATCTGATCTCCACCACCCGTACCTCTCATTGTGTTACACTATCAAGTACTCAATCTATTTCTCAGGAACAAAGTATAAACAGTTCCAGCAAGTGCACTTAATATAACTTTTTTGCCAAGCGGCATTGCCTCCCTGCGAGGCTGTGGTTATAGGAAAGCATTTATATTTAAAGGTAAAAAAAACCAAAAAAAGCCAGGTTCTTCCCGTGGGCACACAGGGCTTGAGTTTATTTCAGTTTAAAAGAGGGAATTTTTGTAGGACTCTTGTGATAAAGTATTTCAGCATGACTGTAATAAAATAAAAGACCTATTAGGTGCTATGAAAAAAATGAAATATTTTAAAATAGAAAATCTGATAATCTTGCTAAAGAGGGTTAATTCTTTATTTCTATTGCTTAATTTGATGTGATTGAAGGTTTGAATTATGACTGTGTGGACCCAGATGAGTTTGGTCTGGAAGAACTGGTGTGCTAGTATCCAGATATGCTAGAGCTTCTTTTTAAATGCTGAATGGAGAGAAACTATCTAAGTAGAAATCTTCTACTGAGTTGAGTCTTACCAATCACTGAAAAGTAGGGTCTTATCTGTATAGGATGTAGATAATTCATATTTTATTAACATTTCTTCTGAGATGATGCTCTTTGTTTCAAAACAGAAGTAAAACCTTACCTATGTGTTCCAAGCATAAATTAATACTGTTGCATTATATTTGCCAAAAGAAAACCTGGAAACTCTGAATGGTCCTTTTTTCCTCACTGGCTTGTTAATTCTGGGACTCAGAGATGACTGTTTAAATTGGAATATTATTACTTCCTTTCACAGCAAAATTTAAAAGACACATCTGACACGTGGACTAGCTTTGTTTGGAATGCTTCTGCCAATTCAATGACTGTGGCAACTGAAAAGAGAACATAGATCACCATTTAAAATGAACGGGTCTTAAGACCCTGTAATATTAATGTAACAGCTAACAAGTATAGCAGTTATTTCCACTGTTGCATTCTATGGTTTTTAAATTACTGTTGTGAAACTAAGCTTGCTATTGATCTTAAAGGGTAAAATATTATTTAGTGCAACCTTGCTCCTGAGCAAGATTTAGGTTTACCAGCCGCTGGTGTTCACTCTTTTGCTGATGTTTGTCCCACTTCTAGGGCCAGTGTTGGAAAATAGTGGCAACACCCGTGTTGATGCTAGTGTGCTTTATGTGATCTGTTGTCACCGTATGAAAAATGAACCAACCAAGCAAGATGTTGTTAGGGACTAATACTTAAAAGCTGTCTCAAGAAAGTGTTGATTACCTCTGCAACCCTGATGTTATTATAGTTTTACTGGTTTCTTAGCAAGGAATAAGGCATGACTATCACCATGTAGGATTATTTGGGCAGAGCACCAAGAATGCTAGGCTGTACTCCTGCTACTCATCCACTGAAAGACTTTTGGGGAAGATACTCAGCCTCCTTATATCTTCATTTTTCTCTCTCCCTTAAATAGGGTAAGATATTTACCTCTTCTATGAAGTGTTCTCGCATGAGTTTTGGTGAAAAATGTTATAGGAAAGATAGGTACTAACAGCATTTCAATGACCCTGCAGGATGAAAAGTGACTGAATATCCAAGAAAATGAACATGCTCCTGAGTAGTTGACAGTCATAGTCACAGTAGCTTTTGCTGACTGGCAAATGGCTAAAGCCTGAAATTTCTGGCTTATTCTGAAGATTTGAAATGTGTAATTACTCCCTTAGAAGAGTTAGAGTTGAAGGGAAATGTATAATGTATAAACATATATCAGAAGATGCAGCTTCATATGCAGTTTAGAGTAAGAGGAAAAACTTTTCCAAAGGAAAGTAATTGAACGTGCTGAAACCCATAAACCCATAGGTCATGTAATTCTGTGGAGCAAAACATTAAAAGATAATCTCTGCTGGTTTTGTACATACATTTTTGGTTTTGTTGTTGTTAAGACTATCTTTGGAGCTATAGCTGAAACCCTGTATCTAGCACTTCTTGTATATAGAAGTTTGCAGTTGTATGTGCAGCAGGATCCAGCAGCAGGGTGTGCACTACCGTGCTGGGGGGGACAGGGAGCTAGTGTTCCTGCACCATACCAGGAAAAAATTATTAGACAACAATACTTGTAAACTTACACTTCAGTTGAACATTTGCCTTTTTTGTCATCTACTATGATTGATAATTCGATGCATGATAGTTCCAAACAAATTTTTAAAGTACTATTTGTAAACTTCAATTAATCAAGAGTAGCACTGATTTTGCAATGGTAACAGTAGATCTTGAAGTGTGAAAATTCTTAGTACAACATCCAAGCAGACACCTGAAATCCTAGAAAATTCCTGAAGTGCTGATTTCCTTGAATCTAAGTAGATAGAAATATTTGCAATGATGTAATAGTCTGACACAGAGATTATCACTGAAAACAAGCACAGCATGGTCACCCTGGTGAGCAAACCATTCTTTCTGGGCGTAAATGTAACAGTAGGAATTGGGAAGACAAGTATGTGCAGATGTTGCAGACAGACTTGGTATGAGAATGAGGCATCTGACTAAGGATGTCTAAACATCCATTTAAACAGAATACTTAGTTATTTAAGCCAGAAGAAACTGCTTTCTCAAAAGAAGTTTTCACAAAAGAAGTGCCTGTGCTGAGGATCTCTATGGACCATTAAGGTCAGTGGCAGTGACAGATAAAGAGGACTTTTTTTTGTTATTTCGACAGTACTTCTATTGAACTAGCTTTATCCTGACTTTGTGTGCTTCCTGGGACATATTAAACAAAACTGGTAAGCATTAGATCTGTCCTCTGAGTTAATAGACATTTTATGGAAAATTGAAAGGTATTGTTAATTTGGATTGCTTTGGAATCTATTGTGCAAAATCCCTAAAATACAAAAAGAATATAAAAAATGTCAATATAAAAAAGTCAGTAATGAAACTTTCCCATCAAGAACTTCATAGACCAACTGCATAAGGATCTGCTATTAGAGTCCAGTAGCACAGTGCCTCTACACCTTGGTGAGGGATTTATGGATCAGTTTGACTCTGCAGACACAGTGGTTTAGGTGTGAAGTAGCTGTAGGAAATTCAGAGTCTTGTACAACAATTTGTACTGCCAAAACCCAGGAAGTAACTACAGTAGCCTTCAGCAGAGGTTGTTATACTAGTTCCTTCTTGAAGCAGAGAAAGAATCTTTAAAGAAAGTGTCAAGTCATAACTATTGTTTCTAAATTCTGGGCATCCAAGAGTGAAAAGTAGAGTGATCTAGATATAAACAATTCCTTTATAATTGAAATGGTATATAGGAATCTCAGACTGATAAGGTTTTTACTACAGTGCAAGTAGAGCATGGAACTTCTCATAGTGCAAGGAGGAAAGACTGAGACGACGCATGACACTGAGTCACAGCTGAAATACCTCTCTTACTCTGCTGCAGGGGGAAGGTCCTTAGGCAAAGATCATGTTTTCTTATCTGTAATGTGTGATGCTTTACTCTCTTCTGCGTTCTTTCTATGCCTTGAAATGCTTTTCTTTACAGGTTTAAAGTAATTGATTCCTTGTAACTGCACAGTCTCTTTTAAAACTACTGCTTTTGTGAAAGAGGCTCTTAATTCTTAAAAAAAAAAAAAAAAAAGGAAAGAAAAAAAGAAAACTCTTTCAGTTCTATGGATTATGTTACTATCTACTACTATGGCCCTACATTTCCAGTCATGCCTTATTCAAAGAAGAAACAAAGAACCTGCCTTCCTGCTTTGGCTGTGCTAACTGTAAGAGAGGCCAATCATGGGCTAGGACAGGGCTCCTGGCTGCACTGCATCATTCCCAGCCTGTTTATGGACTATGCCAACTTAACTTTCCAAGAGGATGTCTGAGGAATGTTTGAGGGACTTCATGTTTCATAAATCATTCCCAATAGGAAGTGTGGGGAAGACTCATCAGAATATCCTCCCTTCTCTATACAACATCCTCCACCCAGACATGCTAGACTAGTTCAAGAGTGTGCACACATAAAATCGCCTTTCCATTTGTGCAGGTTGGCTAAGGAGAATTCTTTTAATCACTGATGATGCATGCTCCTGCAGAGTTGTAAATAATATATGGCTGAAGAAAGAAATGACAAATAGCAGGTAAAGAGATATTGCAAATGTAGCTGCAAGTGACTGGGAGATTGTGCTGATCAGAGTATTTTGAGTCAGGAACTAGAATCAGCATTATTCAATATATTCATTAGTGACCTCGAGGACAAAATGAATTCCATGCTGATCAAATTTTTTGGACAACAGACCTTCAAGGAAGAGTAAATAGAGAAATGGTAAGTTAAAAATCCAAAGGGATCTGAATGCTTTGAGGGTGGATCAAAAAGAGATGAAGTTCATATAAAGAAAAGCAAGGCAATACATCAGAAGAAGTATTTGAAGCTCTTTGTTGTTGTAAGCATCAGAGAATTTTGGTGGAGTTTTGCACCATCAGTTCTTTCATTTTTTTTCACACAAGACCATTCTTTGTTCTTGAGTTCCCTGTAGTCACACATATAAACCAACAGGGCAATATGGTGCAATGACATCATTAAATGTCTGAATAACTTAAATACCTTTGTTGTATGTATGGACTTTTAATCCCAGATCCAACCCACCTGACTCCAAGAATTTAACTGAAGTACCTAGATTAGGTGTCCCATTATGAAAGTTTGGTAGGATGAATCCAAGCCTCACAGGTGACCAAACATAGAAAAGATGACTTTCATTCTCATCTTCTTTCTGAGCAGCATCTTGGGCTCATCAGCCATCTTGGCACAACATGTTTTATTAGTAAGGAAAAATATAAAAAGAAGGACTCATGGGTCCACAGAGAAAACTGCAAGGAGCTGGAACACCATTCCACTTCATAATAAGGAATAAAAGCAGTAGCACAAATTTCTTTTGCGATCCAAGTGTCCAAATGAATTGAATCATCAAAGGTTATACTGAAAAAGTGTTAAGCAGAATATGGTTTGAAAGAAATTAGAGTCTTGTAATAACTGTAAGGATAAAAGAGTCTAAAATATCCAACTATATATAACATCTATGAAATTAAGCTGCATAATGTAATGACATGTTATGCTACCATTAACACATTATAACTATGTAATTTGGAAGGCTAATTTTTTTTTGTAAAACCACTTAACTACATAAAATTGAAAATAATGATTATTGTAACTACTTCCATTTTTTGTCTTTAGAAGTTCAAAATTAAATATGCCACATACAGTTATTTTATAGTGATGTGTAATTTTATGAAATGGTCGTATAACATGTACAGTAATTATTGACATAAAAATCCTAAATACATAAATCATCATGTATAAAATCTGTTATAACACATTAACTTTATCAGCAGCCAAGGTAAGTCATTCAGCATTTCATTGACTTAACACCCAGAGTTGACCAAGGAATCCAGATAAGATGACAGGAAATTGCAAATCTCAGCTAAGATATAAAATAATCATATCAAGGCAGCCTCGGATCTGAAATTTCTCCATTCTGTTTTCTTTTGACTTCCTAGCACCGATTTATTTCAATTATTTGAAGATCAGGATGGAAAAAAGTAAAATCTGGCAGGTCACCCAAGTGGCCCTCAGTATAGTTGTAATGTATCTTGCAGTTGGGTTCCCATCAGCTCTTTGGAGACTATTCAACTGCCTAACTCAGTTCATTTTCAGGAAATTTTTTCTAATATTCGGTCTAATTTTTTCTCTATTGCTCTTGCTAATACGCTTTAAAAATTTAGAGTGTTATCATTCTCCCCATATGTCTTACTTATGACTCTGTGAAATTATATGTATACATGTCTTCTAGCCTCATAACCATTTCTATTAGTCTTCTCGGAACTCTCTGTAAATTCTTGCTATCATTTAGAGAGGTCTTCTGCTCTGACTCATAAATCCACATATATTTAGGCTTCTTTGGGGAAACCAACCTTTCCTGATAATGAATCAAAATTATTAAAAGGAATATTTATTTCATGTCAGGATTACACGAGAGTGAAAACTCAGTTTTCAAACCACCAACAAAAGTGAGAGCTCATGATAAATCAGAGTTAATCAAACAATATAAATTCTCACATTTTTAAATTTACCTTCACTCTGAGAAAGTAAGAAATTATTTTTTTAATATCTTCCCTGTAGATAAAAACTTACAGAAACAAAAGAAATATTTTGAAATGTAATATGTGCTAATAACATACTCTATTCTGACTTTGTAATGTTATTGCATTTTTATATTTAAATAAATCAAACAATAAAAAAGGATCACAACAATATAATTATACATTTTTATCAGCACACTTTGAAGTTTTCCATTTGAAATTCTGACAAACCTGTGCATTCACGAGGAAAAGTGTTTCACAGAAATTTTTTGGTCAACTAATTTTTGAGGAGATAGAGGTAAAAAAGCTGCATTCTCTCACAAATCTCCTTCGTTGCACAGACTGAAAGATGATTGGCAGTTTCAAAGCACTTCTAATTCTATTATACCATATCCTCAGAGAATAGAGCTGTTGCACTAATGGGCACAGGGCACTTTACAGAAAAAGAGTTTATGTGAGTTATCTAATGTGTGAACTAGGCTTTGCGGTCTAAGCAGAGGGGTAGATTTTACATGTTCTTTGTAGCCCAATGTTCCTAGGAAATGAAATGAGTTGTGTTAGGTACGGGCAACTTTATTAATCCTGGGAGTTTAGAATAATAGAGTGGGATAGAAGAACAGACAAGTAGGAATGTCTCTCCCTTCTCTGGAACTTGTCTGAAGGTGTGTGTTGCCAGAAACTGTCTTCTGCTGCTGCCTTGCATGGTAGGAACCCACCAGAGTAGATGTCCACAGAATGGGGGAGACGTGTGAAGTGTAGCCCATACTCCATGGTTGAGTAGATGGTGACAAAATGATTATAGGCCTCCTGAAGGTATCCCCTAGTGGAAATTGCTTGAAAGGATAGAGAATGACAGGACTTTTGCGCCCTATTTCCTTTCTTTACACTGACTTATTCTGGTCTGTAAGGTGGACTTCACCACAGAGCAGATCTATCTCAGTCTCATCCACTGTACAATGCTGAATGATACAACAGAGTTAAAGAGCTCCCCAACAAGTGTGTGTGAAAGTACAAAACCAACATAACCAGTTCAGCATAACAAGGTCAGTGTTTCTCACTGATCTAAGAGAAGTTTTTGGTGTGATGGAAATATGACGGATGACAGTGCTGTGCTGCAAGATTTCTTTAGCATCCAAAAAGTTTACAGAAGCACTAGTAAGCCCAGCATTCCTCCATAGCAGATGGTTATTTGCTGCTCAGGAAACTCCATCAGTGGATTTTTCTTCCATAAATCTGGTCGCTCTCTTCAGCATATTTAGAGGATCCTTAGATTGCTTTACCAGGCACCATTTAGGTATTTACTGAGGCCAAGTATCAAGAGAACAGTGAAGTATTTCTGTGAGATCTTTCAATAAGTGCATTGCACTTATTCGGAAAAGTCTGGCCCAAGCATGTTTACTAGCATTCTTAAACTTTCATACACCTGAATAATTTATTCCACCATGCACAAATCTACTCTCAACATTATTTTTTCAAGATTTTATAGGCAACATACCCCTGTAAATTCAGCTGAAATGTTAGAAATCAGGCAAGTTTCTAAAACTGTTAAGTTCTCTTTTCAGCAAAGTAGAAATTATTTTAAGATCTTCTAAGAATGGAAAGCCGAGGTGTTAGCTAAAAAAAAAATAAATTAAATATTGTTAAAATGTTGGCAGAAGCAGAATTTATTGAATTGAAAACTAATGCTGCCACTCAGAATGACTAGCCTACAAGTGTGGAGGTGACAATGTGATTATAATATTCACTGTATTTTAATACTAGATTTTATGAGTATTAGTCCTGAACATCAGTGGTTTGTTTTCTTTTCCCTATGCAGTATGCACACACAAGTCCTATTAATGTCAGTGAGAATTAGTGTCAACAGGAGACTATAGATCCCCAAGACACTTTTTCATAATGTTGAAGACTTAGTTGAAGAAACCGTGGGAGATCAATAATGCACTGAGGATACATTTTTTTCCTAGGTGTGACATACTACAGGTTTTTCAATGTCAAAACTCAGATAGGAAACAGAAGCAACAAGAAGTGGAAAAAACAAATCATTTGTCTGGCCTATTTGAACTGAATAGCTTTTCCCAATGACAATTTGGAGCATAATACAAGTAATTATTACTGATTCCTATTACTACATTTTTGTATTTCTTTCAGAGTAAATGTGACATCCTACTGCTAACTGGCAATGTTATCTAGTGTCTGTTCTGCAAGCCTGTCTCTTTGGCTAACAAAATATTAAATGGCAGGGTAACCTCAAGAAAAGCCCAAAGGGAGTTAGGTATCGTCATGATGCATTATGTAAGCAGCTTGGAGTTGAAAAGCATCCTGCAGCAACCATTCCATTTCTACAAAATTTCTGCAAACACAGTTAAGCAAATGTTTTATACCAGTGTCCTGCTGGTTTCTGACTGTAGATAAAGATGTTGAACGTGGTGCCTTTGAAACAGGGGGTCTAGTTTATGCAATTTGCACTATTTTTAGTGTCAGACAGCTGTAATATCTTCTCTTTCCCTTCTTTTAATAACGGAAATTTGGGATTTTTTTTGAAGTTATTAATATCAATTTACCTTTTTTTTTGTAATATCAAGCTCAGGATGCATGATTATGTTTAAGGAGGAATAAGCTTGAAATTCTGGAGACCTATAATGTGCTATAACAGCACTTTTTTCCTTAAATCAAATTAAATAATAGTTAAGCAGGGAAAACCTGCTTTTGAAACTTGCTACTTTCTTCCAAAGATGGTGATAGTTGCTATTGAGAGTAAGGTCAGTGCAGAAAAAAAAAAAAAAACCAATCCAAACCAAAACAAAACAAAAAGAAAAAGCCCCAAAATAAAAATGCAAAGAAAATCAATAAATAACTAAATTATTTAAGGACAAAATACAATGGGGTGTCTTACTGTCATGCACCATACCCTGCATCGGAGAGCAGACAGGTGGATTGTCTATAGCCAGTGCTGGGTTGGACACTCTCTCCAGCATGCTCATTAGCAGCTCCGCGCCTGGGCTCCCTGTTAGTAGAAAGGCAGGGATCACAGCAGGGAAGTTAGATCTCAGGCTTCTCACATTCCTGCTCTATCTTAGCAAAGCTTTGCAAAGCTTTTTCTGGCAGCTCATTAGTAGGTGCACTGATGCATAAGAGAAAGTCATTAGAAGTGTTTTTCAACATTGGCTTTTGATCAGGTGACTAGTAGCTTCATACAGACATTTACTTACATTGTTTTCTATAAGAGATTCTGGTGCTATATTGAGAATGACACACATATAAAATGTGGAAAACTAGCTTGACCTTTCTACGACAAAAGAAAAAAAGCTCCATTAGTTCCCTGAATCTTGTCTTTATATTGTCAACTATGACGTAATAGAAGCACGGAGTACTCACTCTTTTAGCTTTAATAATCTATGCCAAGTTCAACTATATCGTTTGATTTAAGGTTATGACAAGAAGGACACCGGTGCGAAAGAATACAGCTGGCATGTCTTATGCTTTAGGATTTACTTTTAACAATAA
This sequence comes from Manacus candei, assembly GCF_025592945.1. Taxonomy (NCBI): domain Eukaryota; kingdom Metazoa; phylum Chordata; class Aves; order Passeriformes; family Pipridae; genus Manacus; species Manacus candei. Next base: position 9,406,499 of record NW_026138071.1, read on the forward strand.
GCATTAGCAACTTTCATTCTCCACACAGACTGGCATTTTTAGCTTTTTAAGATTAAATCTATCCGTAGGGCAAAATAAATTTTTTTCGATCAAATAGGGTGGACTGCTTAAATGCCCTGAGTAGTAACTCTGCTGGAAGGATTCCTCATTGCACAGAAATATTTTTGCTAAACCTTGAAAAAAATATGCAAGTTTAATTGGAAACAGTTCTAACAGAAACTATAACTAGTATCTTATTTTTTCAAACCTGCTTAAATAGGCTTGAACCTTGAATAGGAAATGAACTTGTTCACAGAAACCAAAGAAGTAATGTGTAAGAGTTATGCTTTCAATAATGACCTTGCTTCTTTTCTTATTGGCTCTTTCTAAATACTTGATTGTTGTGTAATATTGCACATACCAGTATGACAATACTTCTCCAATCCAAAATGCCTGTGATAACTGTCTAATGCCTTTGTGCTGCAGAAAAATCTCATGTTAAGCACATGCAATGACGTGCAACCAAACAAGGGGAGGTAAAGCAGCTTTTGTAAAAGTTTATTGAAACAAAATGCATCAGCTTAATCAGGCCTGCTTCTGGCTATGTATGAACATGACATGCCAATTACATAAAGTTCCAGCTCAGCTAAGACTCCTGCTGACTAATTCAGTGTTGATTGTTTTCCGCTACACAGCTTTGAGTGCTTGTTAAGGCTAAAAAAAAAAAAAAGGGAGAGGGGCAACAATTGTAGGAATTCTTTGCTTCCATCAAACTGTCTTATGATTGCCAGCAATTAGTTAAGCTCCTTGGCAGTAAAATGACAAGATGGGACTTGACCAAATACAATGTGTGGAGCACATAGGCATCTGCCCCAGCTGAAAGACATTACAATGTTTGTTAACCTTAAGGGTCATTCCTGATTCACTTCTGCAGACAGAAAACAAGATTTATATAACACAGATCAATACAGCCCTAAGACTTTCGCCATTGAGGATGCTAGATTGAGGCACTTCTCTTTATCAGTTTACCATGACACTAATGTATTTTGCCTGTTTTGCCTGGGCAGTGATGAATCTGTTGGCAAGAGAAAACAAATAAGTTCTGTTGTTGAGAGACATGTTGTCTATGATTTGTCTCAGCAGACATGCCAACTTGCTGGCCAATTCATTTCCTATTTAATTTAAGTGGCATATCTGTCTTCCCCTCTCTGGTATGTCTTTTGTCTGCTGTGCACCCATACTGGCATGGCAAGAGGCGCCTGCAGTAGATCTTCTCAGGTAAGACTGCTACAGAGGCAGAAGCAAAGTAAAAAATCAGAATCCCTGAGTATGGGATTTTCCTTAAATAATTCTTTTCTCTCTATTTGCAGTCTAAAGCAATCACTTTAATCATCTAATTCAGACAGATCACAGTGATTTATTTTGCATATCATATCCATGTACCCTTTGAAAATATGCCCTGCAATGTGCCATTCTGCTGTGGAGTTTATGATGCATTAAAAAGTAATAATATCTTTTCTATTTGTGAGAGCAACTTTTTAAAGATGTTATTTGCTTGGAAAATAAAGTATGCACTTAGGGGCCAGTGTAGCCTTTACTGGCTGGAGATCAGCTGGGTACCTAAGGACTGCAAAACCAGGTCTGTAGGTTGTAAGACTGAATGTTATTCGCACCAAGAAGTCCTTTCTCTTGCTTTATAATGATAAATGCAATTCTGAAGCTGTTATTTCCTGTCTGTCCCAAGTTTGTCATTTCTTCATTAAAGCATTTAGTTACAGAGGTAGCTCATAGTTTCTGGAAATAAGACAATGTATAAATTAAATGTAAAAAAAAATATATCTTATAAAACCTACTAAAGTGAATGTATGTTGAATAAGCATTTCCCTTAAGAGGCCCTACATCTGGAGGGGTGGGAGCTTGTATCAGAGAGGGCCTTCTCAGCTGAATCCCCTTCAGCCCTGGAATTTTCTTACCCAGTGTGTTAACCTCTAGGGCAGGGTGCAGAGCCCATGTGCTCATTCAGGGCCAGATCCTGCCACTCTTATTTATTTTGAGTGGTAGCATACTCCAAAAGCAGTTAGATCAACTCCAATGGGACCATATGGTTCTACTCAATGCAAGGAACGGTGGCAGAATCAGGGCCTTGGGCTTTTTCCAAAAATGCACTAGATGTAACAGATAGGCATTTTGTTTTGACAACAATAATCTTCTTATAACTCCATCCTTATTATTGTTGTGGTAATAGATTTTAGTAATCTACATTCCGTGGTTAACATGACCTTTTTTGATTCAGGAGACTATGGATGTGGGTGCAAGGTATCATAAAATGAATGATAAAAGAAATAAAATATTTGAAATGCTAAAAAAGGGAGAGAGAGGAAAGGCAATATTCAAGTGGTTCAAGCCTAAAAAATTTTGCTAGGACCTGTAACACACGCTACCCTTATCCACATCAGCATGTCCGTTGTCCACCTACCACTGCACTTCTGCAAGTTTCTGGTTTCTACAGGTTCCTACCATAAACGAAGAAAAAGTTTACTGAAGAACAGAAAAGCATAGTAACTTAAAACTGTCAAACAGTACCACCATTTAGCAAGGACTGAATTCAAGCAGTGGAATAGTTAACACAAACCACACTTCTCAAATGTGCCAGCTAAATATCTGTGGCAGAACACATTAATTATAGCAGTCAGTTTACCTTTATCCTTCACAACATTTCTGATTAAAATTTCACACATTACAATGATATGTGTCTTTTCTACAAGCTATGAAATTTACTCAACGTCAGTAAGTTCTTATTTTGTTATTGAAAGAGTTGATGTACATATAAAAAAAAAAGACTTTTGATCTCTGACAGTGAAATCAAAAACTTAACTTCTGTTTTGGATATAGTCATGCTACCTGCATGTATTATGTGCCTGTGCAAAGCAGTCATTACTAGCACCAGATAAAAAGGAATAAAAAAAGTCCCTAACTTTGCTGCCAATAGAGGGTATGTGGTTTCAAATTTTATATTTGCTAAGCTTAATTAAGCCATAGATTATATTTTGAAAGGTATGTTCAATTAACTGAATCCCTCATGAGAAATTATATACAGGAAGAGATAATCACAACATTTATCTGGTTTACAAATGTATATGCTTAGGTTAAAAATGTTCTGGAACTTTATTCCATAGAGATATAAAGATTGATAGAAAAATATTGTAAACCAATAATTGCAAATACTTACACATTAATGTGCATAAAAAATTCCAATTATATTCATTATTAAGCATATAAAACTATTTTTATTGGTAGATAATTACTGATGAAAATCTCTTATTTAACATTTTATTTGCATTTAATTCAGGAATTCATATTTTAAATAAAGTTGCATGTTTACAACAGGGAGATCCAGTGAGGCACATAAAGTATCTAAATCACTCTGAAGAAATGTATCCTGGCAGAAAGAGGAGGTGCAGACTGTAGGTCCAGCATAAACCTTTGTAATTAAAGCATAAGTGCTTGCATTTTGTTCATGTGTATTCTCCAAACCAGCTGGATAAGTCTAAAAATACATTAAGCCAATCTAAAGGCAAATACATGCTGTAATATACTGGTAATCTCCTGCGTCATCATGTACTTTGTGAAAATGAGTGTGTGAGTCTGTGTGTAGTAAGGGAAGTTTGACAAGGGATAAAAATCATATACTGTCAAAACAAGTGTCTGGACCTTGCCTACACATATATTTTTGTTAATATCCTTGCTTCCAAAGTGACATTTATTTGGTAGGGCAACACCACTCTTTCTTGACAGTGCATTGACTGTTTTGATTTCACTGAGAATAGTTTTGACTGTGAACATTTTCCTTTACTGAGAACATTGTTCATTGACATAAATGAGATCTGATAGCCAAGGCAGGCTCTTGGCTTGGCAACAAGCCACTGGCTTGATCGTTGGAAGGATAGAGCAAAGTGTTATGGAAGTAGTCCAGTAGAGAGAAAACCTTCCTCTTTCAGTGGCACCCTCGGAGGAGTGACTGCGAGTGCTCGTCTCTGGCATGTCCGTTCCTCGCTGGCTGTCTGGAGAGTGATGGGAAACACTTGCTTGGGCTATACTCAGCTCTGGAGGACACCTCTTGACATGGGGCTCAGAACACAGCATGGCACTGCTGAAGGGGAAGATGGTATGTACCATCCAAATGAAAATGCAGCGGTAGAGGAACACTCATCCTATGTGGAATTTTTTGGTTACAGAGCCTCATTGGGATGAGAGTGTCTAAGACCACATATGAACATATTTCAGTAAGAATGTCTACATTATTGCATTATAGGCAAGGCTGAACCTGGAAAACTGTCTAGTTTAGTGCTGTACCTATGTTACTGCAATACAAAATTTAAGTGATATGACACAAAAGAAGTGGTATAAAACGAGCTCAAGTTCCTAACATTGCATAAAAGCAGCTTGGGGATGCAACAGGGTCATGTTCCTGTCAAGGACTGATTACTACTCAATTTTCAATTGAGTTTCATGGTCTGCTAAGTGAGGAAGTAAAGGCTGAACCTTTGCCAGAAGAGCTGGAGGATGCCCTGGTCTAGTAATTACCAATATAGCAACTCCATCTCAGTCTCATGGGCAGACAAGGTGCTATTCAGATGATAAATAAGCAAGGTAGCTCTTAATCTTGCTGAAAGAAAAAATGTTATTGTCCTCTCTTCTGCACTCACTGATTGCTTCCAAGAAAATGCAAAGGTTTGTGAAGGCACTTTAAGACTTTCATTTTTAATGAGCTGAAGGAGGCCAATGAGATGAACTCTCTTGTTTGAATGATTCTTACATAAAAATAGTTTAGATAGAGTTCTTCATTCAGATCTTCTGGGAATAATGTGTCCAAAGTAAATACCCAAAAGGCCACCCTTCTACTAAGTTCACAGTCTTTATTATCCTCTCTCCACAAAGCATTGGTGTCCTAAATGCTTCGGAGTTTCAGATTAGAAATTTCATAGTGCAAATTAATAAAGAGTTTAGCTATAGAGTAATCCTGTCTCCCGATCTAATCAAGCCCAACAGTTGAATGAGTTGCTTTTGAGTTCTAGTGGATAAACAATGTATGTTAAAACCATTGCTTATGTCAACGTATAAATAATAATACTGAAGAAAGCTTTATGAAATTTCACCATATCTGCATAAAAACCAAGATAAGCACTTTTTTTTTTGTCTCTTCTGAATAGAAAGCATTTCCTGACAAGTAAACGAAGTCATAGCATTACAATTCTACCACGTGGATTTTGTCTTAGTATGTAAGATTGCACTCCATGAAGAGATTAAATTTCGTGTAAAAAGATCAGTATTTTATTATGATAATAATTTCCCCCCAATAAGTGTCTCTGTACATTCCTGGAACTGACTCTGTGAGTTGGAGATAGTCTGAACTAATTTGAAAGAGATATATACAGTTTCATCTCCCTGCTAGTACTACCCTTCCCAAATGGCTCAAATGCATTACATAACCCACTGCAAAAAAAGCTATAAGTATTAGCTGCTATTTCACACAACATGACATCATTCAAGCCTTCAAGACATATTTATAGAATCCATACATTTTCAAGTTACAAACCACATTGGTCAGGTTCTTTTAAATATTCACAGTATTTGCAAACATATAAAGCTCTGAGTGAACACTGGGAGTGCCAATGTAATGGGCTGTTTTGGGGACTCTGCTTCTTTTCTCACTCCAGGGAGGATCCTCTTCCCAAGACTCCTGACCCAGCCAGTGTCTACACCATGTATCAGGGAGCCAGAGCAGAACTCAAAATTGGACCTACTATGTTCAAGTTTTGAATACCATTTATGTTTACCTCATTTCAGAGTGTACGTATTTATTTTTACAAGAGAAAAGATGATCATGAAATAGAGGTGTGAAAATTTAGATAGCGGTTAATTAGTTTCAGTCAGACTGTTACAGAGTATAATGGATTTTCAGCTTTCTCTATTCTTTATCCTCTGACTTAAGGCAACTATTTAGCAGTGCTGGTAGAACAAGTTATTTTTCATAATTTCACAATGTAGAATGCATGTGTAAGGCCACACCAATTAATTGAATTTTTATGAAAATGTTTATTCAATTTCAATTGGATTGAACTATATTGTGGCCAGTGTTGAATTAACTTAAGCAGTGGCTTCTCAGTTATATTGTTTTACAACGAACAGTGTAAACACTGCTGTATATTTCCCCCACTTCTTACAAAAAAGGAAAACATGCCTCATGCTCCAGATAGCTTATCAAAAGGGTAGGTTGATTTTGGTTTAATGTGAGTGATGTTGGAGGGGAATGTGGAAGTAATATTCACTATCCCCCACACTGGTTTATGTTAGAGAGTGGAGGAACAGCCCCTGAAATCTCCATCCCACTGAAAAAATATTATTTCTGCAGCTTAGTGACTACAGCTGCAGCAATGCCCCCTTTCTTATTTGTGCTGATCAGTGGAGCTACGTAAAAGCTTCTCCCTCAGGGCCTCCCTGTGTCACTGCTATCTCCTGCCTCTCAGCACAAGGTTTCTCTGGCAATGGTGCCTAAAGTGTACTTGCAACAACTGCCTAAATGTTATAAGGAAAGTCTTACTCTAATATGGGAAAACCCTCTGCAAGAAGGAAGTTTCTGCAGATCTGACATGCAGATTTTGGCATTAGATGCCAGGGTGGATCATGGCATAGTGAATAACAGGAATCAATTTGAAAGTGATTACCTCCAAAGAATGACATTGCCTAACACACTTGTGTGTTCTATAAAAGAGTTTTTTACTCTTCATTTAAAGTTGGAATACTGCAGTATATACTACCCTTCTTCATCAGCTAGTAAAAAATCAAGGTTCACCTTGTTCAAAGCTCTCACTTTTATGGGGAAAACATCTATTGCAATCTGTTATGCTGATTAGATTTACTGTCAAGGCAACTAAAAGGCACAATTGTTTATTTGTTTGTTCTTTCAGTGTAAACATTGACTCGGTTGTCAGCTCTGTTTCTTATTAAGGTTTCCCAGAAAGTCCCTTTCTAAAACCCTGTTTCCCAAGTGTTTGCCAAATTTGAACCATCTGAGGTGCATTTTGCTATGACAACATCTCAGAAGATTAAGATGTTTCAAGAATACGGTTAGGAAAAAGAAAACCAAACCAAACCCCCCCAAAAAAAAAAAAACCAACAACAAAAATGCTGGTGAAACCTGGCAAGTTCCTTTCCTAGCAGACCCATCAACCTTGGATTTCAGAAAAGCAACCTGAAATTTGGCAGGGAGGCAGCCTGTGAAAATCTGGCCATGTTGTAAGCTTTGCAGAATTGTAGTTACACATGATGAGAGACTCTTTCCGTTTTAGCTGCTAAAAGTCCTGGAGGGTCCCGTCACGTCACACAAGTTTCTGCCTGTGACCCGATCCCACCGGTGTGATCTGTGCAGCTGCCACAGCCCAGGGCTACTGGAGCAGAGCTGGATCCTCCTCGGGAAGGCAGTTCCCAGCGTGGGGAGCTGGGCTGGGGCACAGAGCTGACAGCAATGAGCCTGTCAGTGCTGTGTTCACACACCATGACATGCATTACTGAGTGGCACCCGGGCAGAATGGAGGAAGCAGTCTAATTAAAATTCAAAGGTAACAAAGCCAAACCAGAGAAGGAAATAAAGTATGAGACTGGTACAAGGAAGCTGGTGAAACTGGAAGTGACTGGACAAGGAAATTATGTTCACTGTTGGTGATTTAGATTTAATTAGCTGATTCCCCCCCTCCAATTCCAATTCCCAGCACCTCCTGTCAGTTATAAAAACAAGTCCATTTGGTTCATTAAAAATGTGTGTTTCTGTACATTGAGGCATTTGGGAGTTCTTAGAATAAAAGATCATGGAGAATATTTTGAATTTTTAATAATGAGATCCCTTTCAACATGTTCAGTGATGGACTGAAATTGTTCTAAAGTTGAAATTAAATAAGAAGGCGGAGGGGCTACAGTTTGTATCCTAGTTAGCTACCATTGCACTTCTGCTTGGGTATTACTTCATTTGAGAAATGTCTTTCAGCTTCTACAATGCTTCTGAAATTTTGAATTCTATTTTCCGATTTAGTGCAAAGCTTGAGCTGCCTTTATTTCTAAGAGGAGTTTCTGTTAGTTATATGAAGACAGAGTTTCCTGCCTTTCAGTTATATGAAAAATAGCCTTTAATTTTCCATGGGTAGCTCTGCAAAACTCCTGGAGTTTGCTTCTCAAACAGAAAGAAAGCACCTTAAAATGCCATATATTTTAGCCAGTTTAAAATCATGCTACAGCATGTCATTCAGATTCACTAATTTCAGCCTGATTTAACAGTGCTTGAATAACATGAATTTCACTTCAACTTAATTAAACAGAGGCATAAGCATTTCAGGAATGATTTTGATGCAGTCTGGACACTTGAAACCTCATTGTAATCTTACACACAAATGAGCATGCAAAATGTCACTTGAAAGGCAGAGATTTAGATACCTAAGTTGTAGAGGCAATTATCCATTTGTGTACATCAGGGCTGTGTTTAAGAATACAAAATATTTGTGTGTATTCACTGAAGACCCATTGGGAGAAAAGAGCTCTTCAAAGTAATTTTCAAGCCTTTATTTAAAATGAAGAACAATGAATTTAAAACTCAGGATTATGAAATGTTGATAGCAGAAGATCAACACTTTCTCTTTTTACTGGTTAAATAGGAGAATAGGAATCTGAAAATCAGAGGGCAGCATTGTGTGTATGTGTGCATGATTAACTTATTTATTCAGTTTGAAATAAAAAAGGGAAAATTATGTCAAATAATATGCCGAATTTCATTGTAAAGAAATTTTCACCACATGAGTTTCTAAGCTTATGATGGCTCTTTGGAGTCATTTTACCCCTGCCATTAATGCGGCTAGAAGAGATAAAAATGGAAAATGTTTCTGTTATAAATCATGTGATTGAGCTATTTTTGCAAACACAGTCCCCCCAGCCACACTTTCAGCCCCACCTGTGAAAGATGCGACATGATAGCGCTGGGACAGTGACAAACTAAGTTATGTTAAAGATATTTGAAAATTACACTGGCTTTTCCCATGTATTAGCATGTAGCACTGCCTCTGTTACCTGGACCAGAAATATTTCATTTCACTAGATCCCAATCTTGTAAGACAGTCCTGTCATTTTAATTTGTCACTCTTTGTGTACTGCATCACGCAGGAGTCTCATTGCCCCAGCCAAGTGCCATAGGCTACTGCTCAGAAGAGAAACCTGTCACGGGGGATAGCAAAGGTAAACACCACAAACCAGAAAGTTTATGGCTGAAATCACCACCCAGAGCTCCATGTCCACAGGTTTAGCGGGTGGTATAATTTCTCACAGCTGAATCAGAAAGATCCATGATTTCAGCTATGATAGGCACACACTTCTCCCACTGTTCCTTGCCTCTGCAATGGTCCCTGTGCAACCATGTCACTCACAGGAGGAAGCAGGAGGGGACAAAAGATGATAATTAAGTATAGGTAGGAGGAAGAGAATTGTGATTGACATGAAGTCTGAAAATAGCTCCAAGAACTCTAGTAGAGCTGATAGAAAAAGTCTGGGAATAAAAACGAAACAGACTAAGGACAATCAAACATCTCTGAAACAACCAAGTGATCCCAGTTCACTGGTGACAGTGGTTCCAAGTCTTTCTCAAAAGAAGACACTGGTACAAAGAAAACAAGACCACTGTTCTGTCAGGATTTTTGGTGTCACTTTTAACAGTATGATGAATCTTCCTTGCAAAGTGTGAAAGAGTCAAGGGATTGAAGACAGCAAAAGTTCATAGCATGTTTACCACTTAAGCACAGAGATGGTGAAGCACAGTTCTGCCTTCGCTGATGTGGATTTTTGGTTTACCCTTTTGTCCACCTCCACCAAAGCAATTAATCAAAATAAATGAGGCAGCAAACATCTGATATTAGCGGACTTCAGACTGCAGCACGTTAAGTGTCTCCAGGAATTTCACTTACAACGCTGTGCAGAGCACATTGAGAGCTGTACTCCAATAGCTTTGCTCCTGAACAGTATTACAAAATATGTGTTATTGTTAGACTACTGACTAGAATAAAGGAATAGCTGAACTTTGCAAAGTTTTAATTGGTTAGGATTTGTGGAATCTCTATGTAGTTATGCAGATATACTGAAACCAAAGGTCATGCTATCAATTGTCATCTGTACCAAGATCTGTACCCTTACATTTTGTGATAGGAGAGGCCCTCCTCTAAACAGATGTAAATCAAACAATTAGAGTAAAAACATCACAAACCTAGGGATTACTAAATCCTTTATCATAAGAACTGTGAATTTACTGTGAACCACAAGAGACACCAAACATCTTAGGGGTAAAAAAGCAGCAGCTTATCAAAATGATACTTTGGGAACACAAATTTGGAAAGATGAAACTTAGAGGGGAAAAAAGTTTCTTTTTAAGAGATACACCAAACAAGTAGATAGGATTTTCTGTGAATAATGTAAAAGAGCTATGCTGGTTAAACATGACCATGTCATTCTGGGGTTATTTGGTTTGATTTGACTAAAATTCCTCATTGCTAGAGTGTGCAGGTGGGGTTGCTGTCTGCCTGTCCTTGCATCATCTTTTTGTGTTAGATATTACTCTCAGAGCAGAAGATAGCTATAAAGTGCCCATACCTACAGTGTTTTCAGCATTTAGAGAGCTGATCTTGGCCTCTGGAGAAAGCCTAGGAAATGAGCATAGGCTATTTTCTCTTTCCTGCTCCCAGGTGATTTGGCTTTATTAGAAGCGTATTCATGAAAAGAAAAGGGGAAAGAAAAGAGACATCAAATAAACTAGAGTCTTTGTTTCTTCTCCAAAACTGATCCCTGGATTTTTGCTATAAGCTTTGTCATCCAGAAGAGCCTTCAAATCCCTAGAGCAGTTAATAAGACCTATCTGCTAATATGACTTAAAAGTAATTAAAGAGCACTTCTGTGCAAGTTTTAAGAGCCTTGTATAAGAATGACTAAACAGTGTCCTTATATAGCTTTCTTGGATCACTGTCTTTTTACAGCAAATAATTATTGAAAAGTTTCTTAGGTTTGCTGAGTGTTTAGAAGTTTTCAGTATCAATTCAAAGAGGTAATTTGGCACATTTTGAAAAGAGATTATTCAAAGCATAAAGAAAGGTATGAAAATTAGTCAAGAAGAAGTAAACGACAAGTTTGAAAAGGGCATAAGCAGATGTGGAAATGAGGACTTCAGTTCCTATATTGTACAAATGGGGGAAGAGAAGCAAATAGTTTTAGTGATCTCATTCAGGTGACAAATGAAGTCACTAGCAGAATGAAGATTTGTAACCAAGGGGATACTTGGCTTGAAATGATATTTCATTTCAATAGGATTTAGCTAATCAATTAAGCCCTAACACCTTTGAAAATGTCCCCCCCAAGTACTTGGAGGATTTTCTTCTTCTGGTTTAGTTTGCTTTTTGATTCTGAGAACAAGATCTGAAAGAAAGAAATGAACCACCTTTTCCTTACAAAAAGGTCTATTGTATCCCAGCTCCCTTTCCAACAATTCCATGTCCCTCTCCCATGCTGCTGTGGCCAGAGGGGTGCTGTGGTCCCTGTACTCGGCTCTAGGAAGCAACCTGGGTAGGGCTGGCTGCATTTGATACATCCCTCCTGGACCATGTCCCTTCAGACTCGGTATATAAATATCACTACCAGAGGTTTAATAACTTCTCTACTGGAAAGAAAGCAAAATAAAATGCCCCGTTTTACAGGTTCATCCCCCTTACCCAACGTCCATTTGAAAAGCAGACCAAGAGTTGTCCCGAACATCTTCTGGGTTTCCATCCCTATTTGCCTCTCCTACACTTCTTGGTCTATCATTATTTGGCAGGGATGCTGCTTTTTTGCAATTGAGAACTATATTGTATAAATATAACATGGATGTTAAAATATTAAATGATTAACTGTTTGTTTGTACACCTATGAAACACTCTGTAGCAGGATTAGGCTGGATCTCTAAAGAGTAATTAACCTGCATTATATTGAAGTATTTATTACTGTGGCATATGTAATGGATAATATTTGTTTACATTTTTAATTACTCATATTTTCAGCCAAGAAAATCTCCAAGGATAATGTCTCATTTACAAGTGTCCTGGCAAAAGACAACATAATGTAGTCACACATTACCAACAATTCCATGACAACCATGCAATGGTTTAAATATGAATTTCAAATAAAGACATAATTATGGTAAACAATAAAAAAATGTACATGACATCATGTATATGTGTATAAAAAACCCCTGAAAAACTGAAATGAAGCAAACTTTTCTCTAGCTGCTGTGGATATTGAACTTGTTCCACGGCCCAGTGAAGCCAAGAGAAAAAAATTCTGCTTTCAGTAACAGTTTCTAAGCTTATACTCCAATTAATGTAGCAAGTAAGTGGCAATTTGTACCTTCAGAGTTTCCCAATGCATTGAGTCCTATGATTGGGATGGAGAAATAATTTTTTTCTCCTGGAAACTGAGTAACTAAATAAAAGGAATTTAAATTTAAGTAATAAAAAAACTTCACTTTTGCAAGGTTTCTTCAAGAACTTGTAGTAGACTCTGCTTGGAGTTTCCCTATCAGATCCAAGGAATGAGCTATATTAGTCTACAAACTTAGATCAAACATGATGTATTTTTGGTAAGTTTCTCAGAAACATTCTTCACAGAGCTCAATGTCAGTCAGAGAATTGATCCAGCAGTAGTCAGTAGACCATTGTCTCAGTCTTTGTTCACTGCAATTTCAGTTTGTCTAATTTCAATATTCTGCAAGCAGACTTTTGGTAGTAACTTGTAGAAAAAATCCCTTTGGGGTATTATATAGAAAGTAGTAATTTTTAGCATTTTTGGAGACCCACTGATGCTGCAACAGAGAGTTTCATCCTAAAAATTATAAGAATATTTGTATTTTATTAGAAGCATCGTGGGGAATAGAATTTTGGAAAACATCCTGAAAGTGAGCGGAACAACACAGAGATTTTTTGTGAACAACATCAAATCTCACATTCCTTAATTGTCAAGAGTATATTTCTTGTACTTGCTATGAATACCTTTCCTTCTCCCTTTCTTACTTGTCATCTTCATTCCTTCTTGGTAGTTTTTCCAGACTTCGTAGCAGATTCAACCACACTGATATTATTCTGTCTGAGGACTATTACCACATGACAATAAGACACCATTTTATTCTTAGTAGTGTATTCAACGCTTGGCCATAAACAAGAAGATAAATTATATATTTGATCTTTACAAAGATGTATTTGGGTAGTAGAAGCTCTTAAGTAATTCTCATGGCATCATCAGAACTTAGAAAATTGCAGCCTATCAAACAGAAAATTGGGAGCTGTTTACCATCTTTTCAGTTCTTGCAATATATATTTTCTGATTCCTCACAACAGCTTCTTTTGCAGATAAAAGCCATAATTTTTGATTGCTGTTCCTAATACCTTTCACAGATTGCCAACATTCTTTGAAAGTCCATTTCAACCACTGCAACTGTCTTCCCAGGGAAGTGGTTGAGTCACCATCCCTGGAGGTACTTAAAAAATGTAAATCTGGTGCTTAGGAAAGTGGTTTAGTGTTGGACTTTGCAGTGGTAGTTTAAGGGTTGGACACAATGACCTTAATGGTCATTTCCAACCTAAATGATTCTATGATTCTAGGTTTTGACAGCAGACACCATGGCTTGGGGTTGAAGTGTCCTGCAGCATAGCAGGGAGCAACCACTAGTGAGAGGTGAAGCTTGAGGGTCCTGAATGCTTCACCTCTGGAACGTGACTGTGACAAAAACAACAAAACCATAAAATTATAGCACAAAAGAAATTATTTTCAAAACAGTTCTAAGAACCTTGTAAAAGTCAATTCTCTTCAGTAATTTTCATTTCACTCTGTTGCTTGTATTAACATAAAATAAAAAAAACAAATCTTCCATCTGGAGGGGCAGATGAAGTAGCCATTTTTTACTTAGATATAATTTTTTTTTCCTGTGGCAAAATGTGTCTTGTTATTAATCTGGACTACCAAAACCAGTCAGTTTTTTAGCATTTTTATAATGTATTTTTGATTTTACATAGATAAGTGGACCTATGTAACTGAAACATCTTTGCAGAAAACCCTCTCTCCATTATCCAGTTACAGTTATTGAAAGAAAACAGCCCAGCAGAACAAAACACAAAGTGTTCCTATCACCATTTGAATAAACAGATCCATGACCTAAGTTCAGCTCATAGTTGCTGCGGTGGAAGGAGTGTATACCATGCTACTTAATATCTTTGAAATCATACTCATGTCTTTAAAAGAACGTGTAATTCTCTCATTAATTAATTGTAACGGAGTTTAGTTTGCCCACTGAGAGGAGCATAAACCCTTTAATTGCTACATTTTAGAAGTCTCTGAGTCCCCATCCAGCAGTTACCATTTGATGTGTATCATGTCAAATGAAATTCTTCAAAATTAGTTTGATTAAAAATACGTAAAGTTAATGAATTGTCAAAAAAGCAGTGTTCTTTAGAAGACACAGTTTTAAAAAGTGTCTGTTTTAATCTTTGCAATACAACTGTCTCTGGTATTTCTGTCATTTGGTAATGGTAATGCTTCCAGACACATTCATGGTGGTCATCTTTGATCATATAAATTCAAGAGATTCCAAGCCTTTTTCTATTTGCATAAAAAACAAAGAAAGCATTGTCAGAAATCCCCAAATATGCATTTTGAATCAAGTTTCACCTAAATGCTGTACAAAGACTCAGTGTCTTGATGCTAATTTACTGAAAATGTCTTGGCCTTTAGGAATTTCCCATTGGCACTTAGTGGAGCTGAACTCAAAGCAGCAATGGCAAAAAGCAGCCATCGAAACTGTGTTCATGCTGACATCTAAGCTCTAGTGCTCAAATTATGAGTGCCCTGAAACAAAATACTGTAGAAGGAAAAACAAAGCATAAATGCTTTAGGTGCCAAAATTTCACTTGAAAGGGGTGGAGGGGAAAATAAGTTTGAGGTTTTTTAAGTGAAATCTAATGTGTTAAAGACTTAGCACAGAGAAGGGATTTAATGATAGAAGTAAAAGGTTCGATGCTTAATGCACAGTTCTAAAGTCAATGTTTTATATCTATAATTTTTGCATATACATATCCATATTTAGATTCAGACATATGGTCTGTAAATAACATATGTAAGCCGGATCGTTGAGTGAGATGATTTTTTTTCCTGCTGAATGTACGTGTTTATTTTATGAGCAGAGACGTGAAAAGTTCATTCATGTCAAAATGTGTTGCTAAGTATAAACATGCTGCTTCACTTTAGGCAGGATCAGGAAAGACCCTGGGTGTGTAATCTGTGAATTGACTCTATGCTGATGTTGCCCAGGTTTTGTATTACTAAACTATCGCTCACAACAACAACAAAAATTTAACCTTTAAATAGAGGCACCAAAATAATTTAAAACAGATTGGAGGGTTTAAAGGGCTCCAAGAATAAGCAGCTCATATTTCAGTTCCTCCCCTCTAGGGCCTACCTATTTGGTGTTCAGAGTTCATCTCATATTGCAGCTGCTTATGTTCACATTTTCTGCAGTGTGTGGATGAAATGTCCAAGGAAAAGAAAAAACAACAACAAAAAGTAAAATATACAACATTAAAAATATCTTCCCTAAAACAATGGTTTGGCTGTTATTGGGCAGGGAATAGGACAAATCACCCAGAGGCTTTTAAGAGCAGGGGAAAGAAAAAAACAAAGAACGGTGAGAAAGTGTGGAGGTTTTAAAGGGACTTCCAGTTTCAGGGGACATTTTTTATTCAAAGTTCTTTCAGGTTATAGAGCCCATTATTTATTTTATTTTATTTTATTTTTGTTGTTGTTCTTTTATTAAAAATTTCTTTGTAATTCATTTGGACTTTCTTGCCACTGGGCACAGATAGATAGCAACAACAAACAATGATACTCTGTATTTATCACTTTATTCTGGTTTACAGTGTATCTCTGATTATGGAAACAATACATTTTTTGCACCTTTCTTTGGTTACTATTTGTCAAGAATAGCCTTTATAAACAATATATTTTCCCATTTTAATAAAAGGCCAGAGCTACACTAAGTATATAGGATGAGATTTGAAATAAAAACCCATCAGACTGCTAGAGGAAGGTTACAAGGCCTTCATTTACACCACACCACCTTATGAGTTAAAAAGCCTTCTATATTCTACATTTTCTAGTGCTACTGTTCAAATGTAGCAGCTCTAGATCTCTTTAACTAGTGAACTAATTCCACTCATTTCACCAGAATATTTTGTCATGTGATTGTGCAACCAAAGGGATTGCTGTTGCAAACACCCCACTGACACCAAACGTTTTGTACTAAATATCCAGGCTCTGATGCCATTTTCTTCCTTACATATAATCTATTCCATTTTTCTTTAGCTTGTACTTATGCATATGTAAAGGTATTTTTATGAGGGACCCAAGATCCTTTGATGACTGAGGAAAATCTAGTCCCTTTAAAATCTACGTGAATTTTTCTTTCAGCTGCATCAGGGGGAATTTCACTTCATCTGTCTAAGTCTCCCTAAGTAACTCACATGGCTTGAGTTAAAAAACAGGTGACTACTGTATTCAAAAGTGAATGGTAACCTCACCGCTTACTATAACTGGATCCAGTTCTAAATCCCAAAAGGTTGTACCTTCTCATGTGGTCCTTTCTCCAAGCCTGCTTACAGCCCTCTGTTTTTCCCTTCTGTTGTACCTCCCCACACTCTTCTTACAGTAGGGAGGAATTTGCATTGTTTGGGGAGCAATCCTTTTGGCTCCTTTCAAGGCTAGCCCAACCAACCATGGCTGTCATTCCTGAGATGCTCAGAGCCAGTCCTGTGTATTTGACAGTGATAATGCCGAGGACTTGTTTTCCTTTTCAGCTCTTCTACTCATTTCTTCAGAAATCTCTTCCTTCTGACTTGCACTAATAGAGTGGGACATATAGTTCGTTCTCTTAAGATGAATATATTTCCACTATGCCTAAATCTTTATTCTAGACATAGGCTAAAATATAATGAGTCAGGTTCTGAACCATCAAGGGAGTAACAAAAATCAGGTGTTTAACAGAGTAAATCTTCCAACAAAACAAAAGTATTCTTATGGAGTGTGTCAGTGGAAAGGGAGCACAGATTCCCACAAACCAGAATAAAGCCACACCTCAGCTGTTCCAGCTCCTGTTTCAGGGCCAGATATCTCCAGACAAAACCAGTTTGCTTGTATATTCCCCCGAAACTTGTATGTAGTGTGTTTAATATTTCTTTCTAAGATCATGTCTTTGCTATGTCAGCTATTAACAACTGACTTCAAATAAGATTTGGTACCATACAAAACTGGGCTTTGTATCTGATTTTAAATTCAGTACTAGTTTGGGAGGAGTATCATACAAGAGTCAGCTAATCTCGTTTCATTTTCACAGTCTTTCTAGATGTCTGGCTGATGATTAAAACACTCATGAAAACATACAGAACTTAGCAATCACAATAGCACTAAACAAGTTTATTCCTGATCTGCAATGTCATTAGAAAATTTGGGGGATTAGCGTTCATTACATATGGTATATATTTGTCTTTATTTTCTACATACTTATCTGAAAGGTTAATGAAAATGCAGATGCAATGGTTCCTTTATATGGGTTTACCTTCCATGAGTGCCAGTTTTCAGGCTAATTGATTATGTCAGAAGCTCTATAAATATCAATAGCATATGGAAAGGTTAAGCTGAGGTCTCCACATAACTGGATTCATACTCTTTATTGATGGTACAACCATTATCCAACCATAATGGAAGTGCTTTGAGTGTGAAATAGAGTAGAACGTTGGATAATTTTCACCAATGACTGACTGGAGGACTCAAACTGAATGACTGACTTGTGAGAACTAATGTGCGAATGTATGATGTACAGTGTGTAAACTAAAACTAGACTTTAAAAAATAATGGATAATAAGATGTATTTAGTAATTATTTTGCCCCATTGCATAAGACAAAATGCTACTCTGCTTTCATATAGGTACTTCCTTCCTTAGAAGAATATTAGGAGTCAGTTCTAAAACATGATTTGATGCTGCTATCTTTTTTTAGCATGTTGACAGCAATTTTTCAGAATGGCTTTACTCTTCTCTCTTAGTTTTTCTCCTTTACTACGCTGTGTTTTTTTCCTTTGATAGGATGCAGAGGAGTCAATCCAGTCTCTAAGTGTTGTTTCCCTGGTGGCTCTTGTTAGCAAAAGGAGCCTGAGAGCAGTGTGGCAATCCCACTACCATTCCTCCCCGATATATCTCATGGCAGTGCAGCAGGGAGATTGAAGCTTCACCAATTGCTACAAAAAAAGCTGGGTTAGTTTTTTAAAAGTTTGAGTGGTTACTGGTGTATGTTCTGAGTGCTGTGGAAAAATTGGGAAGGCTTATTCAGTCTGCCACATGGAGTCAGAACGCTATTGTCATGCTTATGACTAGATTACACTTGTGATGTTTCACCCACCACCCTGCACTTTTCTCTTTCTAACATGATCTCTATGTCCAACAGGTTTTGCAGAAAGAGCCAAGCCTGTGCTTCACTGTAGTCAATAAGTTAAAAACTACAGAGTAGTGCTCTGAAAATAAAATCACTACAATCAAGCCAAAGTTATCTAACCAGCTAAAAAATGCTGCTAAAAATCCTGCACATTTCCACCTCTGGAGTCAATATAGTGCTTATTTCAATAAGTGGTGTGGGACAGTGGTTTGGCTGTTTGCATTAGAAATGAAATGCTGTTGTCTTAGTACAGTTTCTTTGCATAAAGAAAATACATGGAACCAGTTGCAATTCATTATACTGTGTTTTGCTCTGATAATCAGTGTGCTTAGACCTCAGAATGTATTGCCTTGCCATATAAATTCCCCTTAAATGTAGTCTATAGCAGCATTAGAAAATGCTACCTTCTTTTGGTTTAGAAAGATTGCTAGAGAGAATTTAGGGGAAAACTTGGTATAATCAATTCCATCTTTAACATCTGTTTCTAACTGCATGAAGCTTCATGTGTAAGATTCCCATACTGGTGAAATCAACAGCAAAATTCCAATTAAGTTTATCCCAATTGATCAAGATATTCCTGTAGGATCAGACTTCACCTTTACTCATACACTCCCCATGATCTGACCCAAATCAGCATACAGGAAGATGTACATCATTGTGACCCCTGGTTCCCAAAAATCTACTGTGTCATCCAATTGATACAGTTTGTATCTACCTTGGAGAGGCTGGTCTTCCTACAATTGAAAAGTCATGAGTGACTTTATGCCAGATTTATTATTTGCTAAGCATTGTCTGCAGCAACCTTTAAGCTTTATCAGCTAATCACAAATGAGGTGACCCTGCTTAGACTATTTGTATCAGAAGGACAAACTGCTGCAAGTCATGACATATGCAGCCTATTCCCTAACCTGGACTGGATATTACCCACATCAGATGAGAACAGCTTTGGTCACACTGTTGAGTAGAAGCAGTGGCTGATGGGTCAGTTCCAATAGGGGAAATACAGGATAATCTTGATGAATACAAATACATTCCTTCTGCCCAAATTTTCATTGCTGCTTTACAATTGGAAAGTGGAGAATCTACAATGGACATATAGGAAAAAAAAAAAAGAGAGCTGTTTTTCCTACTGCTAAGAGTGGTGGGAAAAATATCTTTTAGCTTTTGACGTGAATATAATACGATATTCTTGATGATTGTGATCCAGACTAGTCAAAAATGAAAGGTCAATTCCACCTCATTTTAATCATGTAAAGAACCCTATGAAGTCAGTTTGACTAATGTCCTTCAGAGAGAGAAAATTAGCTTTGAGCATTATCTGGAGCAAAAGACAGTGTAAAGCCATTGCTTTCTCTGAATTTCTGTCAAGTACACTAAAAAAAGATTTACAACTGACTTTGAATTCCTTCAGTTAAAAAAGTACTAGAGTTTGACTGAAGTAGCTGAAGAGTACATTAAGACCCAGATTTTCCTGAGGTCCAGCAAAGCCTTCATCTCAGTAGTAACACCATGCACTCTCAAGGCAAATAGTATGGTCCCATGTAGACTGGTGCCTCATCCACCTTCTAAATAAGAGAAGGTTGCTGGGAAGTACCTCTGTCTAAGACACCAAACTATGCAAATTATCTCTAAAAAAAGCAGCATCAAAAAAATATTGTTTTATTAAAATGTGCTGATGTTTTCCTTTGAGAAATGTAAGGTCATAAAATAGTCATTGTTTTTTCAGATTTTGAAAATAACATAAAGAGATTGCTATGACAAGAGTCCCTTGATTTCTGAAAGCACTTCCAAATCCTCATAAATAGATAATACAATGCCTATATTATTGTGAGAACGTCCCTTCTTATGAAATGTGTTTAAATTACCTTGTACTACCCCAATTAGATTCACAACATACCTATATTGCAAAAGGCTGCTTTCTCTCTCAATTAGTTGAAAGAGATTAGACACACTGATAGGTAGTACTAAATGCTAATGGGTCAGATCCTAAAGCCTGTTTTCATGCTGCATTCTGCTGGCATTGATTTCACTGGATTGCTGAGGAAAACCCGAATATGCAGTATGCAGCTCAATATTTTATGGGTTTTCTTGTCTTGGTTTTTAAAAATATTCTCCCTCTGCTATTCTTTAGCCAGAAGAGCAAAAAGAGCTAGTTCTTGCCCTGACTTCAAAAAAAACCTGACTGTCAGTGCAGAGGCTTGAGGAAATACAAGTTTATATGTGGGCTTTTTTGTCATGTCTAATGGTAAAATTAAAATTAGTTCCCAATTAAAAGAGAAAAGCACAAGTACAATCTGAGAACAGCAGATAAAGGGTGGCATGAAGGGAAGATTATTAAGCAGCATAGTATAACAGGACCCCAGGTGCAGAAGGGCCTCATTATACTCACACTCTTGTGCTGCAACATACGGATGTACAGTAAACCAAAAAAAAAAAATATTCCAAAGGACAGTTTTACACAGTGGCTATATTTGAGATGAGTACATGTTTTTTGAAGACAGACCATAACAACTTGGTTTTTACTTCCAAAATACAGTGGCACATTAATTGCTTGATCAGCCAAATGAAACTAAATGTAATTAAGACTAGTGTGGGGTTAATTTGGTCCATAATTATGTTATATAAAGTAAATGAAAATTGTTTCCTTCCTAAATTGCAATTCATTACAATTACAGATATTAAAATAAGATACTATAAAATTACATGAAGCATGTACACATTAATAGCCATTAGTAATAGCTTGATATTTCTATCCAAGCAACAGTTTATTAGAATGCCAAAAGGTTATATTTGACAACTCACGACTGATTTTTTCCTCATCCTTTCTGCTCTTCTAAGAAATTCAGTCTTACTACAAACACAACATATGCCATGTCATATTTGTGCATGTTAGGCATATTAGTTTTAGTTTGAGATTTGTTTTAGCAATAACACTTGATGTTCATTAAAATACTTAAGGTTGATGACTGTATCTCTGAAATGAACCAAACCAGTCTAAGAGTTCGAGAGGAGCTACCTCTTCCCACACAGTATAGTGCTTTGTTCTGGGAACAAGAAGTTCTTGATAGTAGGAAAATGCAGACTTAGATCCTCTTGCCTGCATTTGACTTAAGCGTAAATTTAAAGCCAAGCCCATGCTTAATGGTTTTGCTATGCTTTAGTAGATTTTTACAAGGACTTGAGTATTTTGCAGAATTGTATCCACTGACTCTATACGCTAAAATCAATGGCAATGGTCATGGTGTGCAGGGTCTGACCTGTATCTCTTATGAGACAAAATATCCCTAGGTATTTCTACAAAGAATTGTAAACTTCATGGTATCACATTTTGACCACTCTTATGAATTGATTTCCTACTGTTTCTTTTTCTGAAATTTTTCCTTTCGAGGACAAAAAATGTCTAGCAACAACATTCTAATATCAGACACAAAGAGCGACGAATCAGTGCTTTTGAAGTCATAGCATCCATGTGATTTTTGAGCTGGTGCTGCATGATGGACACTAGAAATTTATGTGGTATTTTCAGTTCTTGTGTACTTCAGATAAAAAGCTACAGGCACAATAATAATTTTTTATGCAACCAGGGTACTCACTGAAATGAGTGGGGGAATAGGAAATGCAATATATCTTCTTATTAGGGTCCTGCTACTTCAACTCCAGTATGACCATATTCAGTGTCAAAGACATAAAACCTTTAGCTACATTGCACAGCTGGATATCATATTTAACCACAAGGATTAGGATGTAATCCTGTGATTTCTGAGCATCCTGAATTTCTGAAGTACTTGGTACTTGCAGGCTCAGGAGCTTATGTGCCTTGAAAAACTGTAAGCAAATAAGTTTTATTCAAACGATCTGCAATTGTTTTCCTTTTTACATGAAATAGTAAGACATCTGTTAAGGGAAGAGACTACTACTATTGCAGTTCCTTGATTTTTTTAATAATTGTTTTGTATGTACTGCTCCTAGATTTGCAAACTTAAATGTATTTCAAAAATAAACTCAGTATCTCTCATCTGTTTATAGTTACTCAGACTCAGGATATTTAGTCTCTAGAATCAGGTTATTGCCAGTGACAGTAAATATATTTCTGTCTTAACCATTAATTCCTGTAATTGAGCATTTCATAAAAGTGGTTTATAAACTGATGATAAAAGATCAGCACCCTACAGTGTTGGTTATACCTGTACACAACATTAATACTGTCTCACTTAATAAGCTGACCAATAATAACATAAGGTAGAATATCTTAATGATGATATCTTACTTTCAACAAACTAAGAGATATGTTTTGCAATATTTAATTGAGCAAATCTCCCGGTGGCTTCAGTGAAAGTTGTGCTTGATTAAGGACTACAGAATTTCACCTTAATAATATTTGATCATTTATTCATGAAAATGTAGGGTGATAACAGCTATTAGCATTCCAGGTAAAGTAGCTCATGCAAATTATTCTGCTATTAAATAGTCAGTCACATTGTATTTAATACCCCCAAATAGTTATGTATATTTAACAAGGAAATGACAATAGAAAAAAACCAGATTTAGTTCAGATGTTGAGCTGCAATGTAAACCAATTATCTATCCTGGGGGAAACAGCTCTGCCTACAACTACTTAGACTCTAGGGCCTATTACAAATCTTGGAGTGGGCTGTTGTTCCAGTTCTCAAGGGAATCTACCACGTCACACTGGAAATAGTTGGCAATAATTAGAAAACCTGCTTCTGCTAGTACTGAACACATTTTTAATACCTTTCTAAGTGTTACGGGAGATAATATATAAGGATTTTAGAATTCCAGTCAGGCTAAGGTGAACCACGGAAAGGACAACTACACAATAGCCCCAAACTGGACTGTGACAGGCTAATTATTGTGGCTTCATTATAAAACCTCTTTTTGCATAGGTCACCTGGGAAGTGTAATTAAAAATGCATTATTGGTGTATATTTTTATTGAAGCAATTAAATTAAAAAGCCAAAAAAAATTATTTGATGAGCAAATAATAATGTTGGTCAACAGCGTTTATCCCAGAAAGAGAGAACAAGTTAGTGGTTCATTAGCAGTAAATGTGTTAACTGGAATGTTGTTTGAAAAATGAGCCATAGAACAGCTTTTAAATGCTCAGATTAAAGGATTTATAATGTCAAGTTTAACACAGAAATTATAGATAGTATTACATTGCCATGAGTAATAGCACCTTTAATCTGACTTAGCAAAATGATTTACTGCACACGATGTGATTTTCACAGTTAGGCAGCTATATATCTATCTAATATTGAACATCTCTATCAGCCATATCGGGGTGTCAACACCATGCTAGGTATGGACACCTAGGTGGGTGTGCACATGGACATGTAGGACTATATGGATTCTGTAAAACTGTGCAGCATCTGCTGTAGAAAAGCCTTTTAGCAATACCTGCCTCGAGAATGCAGACATCAGGGAGTCCTTTTTAGACACTGTTTAGGTCTTTCTGCCATAGAACCGTAGGGATGCCCTGGAAGCATGAGGAGGTGCAAGAGGATCCACCACCCCCAAAGACAGCAGGCTCACCATACTGACAGCGTAATTTTCCTGGACAGCAGCGTATATACTGCTTGGCAAAATGTTGCTGTGCTTACACAAACTACCCATACACACATAGTAAAGTCAACTCTTTCCAGAAATGCTTAGTTGATAGAGCACACGATGGCTATTCCTCATGGGAAGAGATACGTCCTGAGCATATCATGTTGGCTGTGCTGCTCAGACTCTCTACAGGAAGTATGTATAGAATGGGTGGGTTTACACTAGGCCCAGTTTGCAGGCTGTGAATTATCAGCAGGTGCACAAAGGACATAACCGAGACTCTCATAGACATGTTCAGTCTTTCTCACTCAGAAATCACTTAGTGTTCTTCAACACTGCTCATCCCAATTGCACACAGAGCTTAGGATATGTATGTACTAGAGACTTATACGTAAGCATAATGACATTTTCTATCTTTTGTTCTTCTTCTAATATCTCCTGATTTTCTCCTTGCCTTTTGGTGGTCAATAGTATTGTGCCAGTACTGCCAGTGGACACACAGTCCTCTAAAATCTCCAGAGATGAGGTTGTCTCCTCCTGTAGATGTTCTAAGGTTGTTTACCTCCAAGTTTTGACACTTCATTTCATCTGTTATTTTATTGTTGAGTCATTCATAAGACCTTTCTGTAACACTTTATATGTAGATTTCTATCTGAATAATTCTCATCACCTATAAACTGATAACTCACTACTTAACATTTTCCAGATAACCTATGAATATGTTGAACAGTGGAATCCCAGGAGAGATTTCCAGAGGATTCTGCCAGTAATCATCCTTCTCTGTGAAAATTGACCACTTACTGTTTCCCTTTGTTTCCCTTCTTTTCACCAGTTGCTAAT
Organism: Manacus candei; assembly: GCF_025592945.1. NCBI lineage: Eukaryota > Metazoa > Chordata > Aves > Passeriformes > Pipridae > Manacus > Manacus candei. The sequence goes on from NW_026138071.1 coordinate 9,431,468, forward strand.
CCTGAGGAATACCTTCCCTTTAGCCCATGACTAATCTTCAAGTTTTTGTTTCTCTAAGAGTCTTTGGTGAGGGATTTTGTTGAAAGTCTGTTGAAAATCCAGTCACGCTTTATCAACTGGCTGTGTTATCCATACGCACATTAATGTGATCTAACAACTATAAAAGATTTTGGGGCATGACTGCTGTACAAAAGTTAATCTTGACCATCTTCCCATATGACTACTGATGTTCTGTTATGGTTTCTACTTGTTTACCTGATGCAGAAATAAATTTCCAGGCCTGTAGTAACTAGCACTATTGACACTTAGTGAAGATCAACGTTTCATTAATCACATTTTGTTTTTCTGCCTCTTTGGAGGCTTTAAATCAAAGCACCATTGTTTGATTTCATGTGTGAGTTCTCAGACAACTTGGGTGAATGTCTTCTCACTTTGGCAATTTTTTCTCATCCCCACCTGCTAAAATGTCCTAACATTTTGCTCGGTTGTACTGAAACCATAATTTGCCAAAAAATTCCCAGTTCCTTGCCTCTCTAGACTGGCAATGGTGCAAGCCTTCTGATGTGTTCTTTAGAGTAAAAATTAAAATAGTGTTTGGGGGTTTTGTTGCTGTTGGTGGTAGGCTTTGTTTATTTGGTTTGGGGTTTGCTTTGTTTTGTAGGGGGGGGTTGGGTTTTTTGGAATTTTTTCGGAGTTTTTTGGGGTTGCTTTGTTTTGTTTTGTTTTGTTTGGGGTTTTTTTGTGTGTCTTTGAGTTCTCTTTTTATACTGTCTCTGTCCTTTTTCTCTCCCTCTCTCAATTTCCCTTTCAGATTTGGTACAGCAACCACTTCCCCTTAGCCTGGCAAACCTTTGAGAACTTAGGGGTTACTGTAGCTTTGGAAATTAATTCAGGGTTTCAGGAGAACGTTGGTTATTACTGATCACACCCACAGACTCAAGTAGGCCAAATTCCTTACTGAAAATATCCTTCCTTATGACCACGTCGATTGCTTTCTTCAGGTATATTTTATCCCACCCTAAATATTGTCTTATTTTCACAATGCAAAACTTATAGGAAAGTAAAAATCTACCGAAAAGGCCATTCTGTGCTCAGTACTGTAAATGTGAATGTATTATGCAGTGACCTTCAAAACAGCAAGGCCTGGTCCTCCTCCCAGTGCAGCTGAGGGAGTTTGCTGCAGGCTCTTCCCCTCACAGCAGGATCCTGTTACAGCTGGGCACTCGAGCGTTCTCATCAATAAACAAGAAATGAATTTTTTGTTACTGCATTTGATTTGAAGACTTTTTCAACAATAATGAAGTATGTCTAATGGTTATATACTTCTAAAAATAATATCTTCCAGACATTCCTCCCTCTCCTTCTCTCTCCATGTTATATATGTATGTATGCATGGATACACTACTGTGTTGAAACCGAATACAAGTTTCTGCCCTTTTTTATTATTTTCATTCCTAATACAAGAGCAGAACTTATGCCCCAATTTGAAAAAAATGCCTAAACCTAAAAATGAATTAAACACACATAAAGTTCTGTTACTGACCAAAACCCTAAGGGTTGCATTCTGTATTCAATTACACAAGTGTTACTCCCATTGGAGTCAGGACTGGAGGGCAGAATTCAGCCTGAAATTGTAAACAAGAAAAATCTGAACTGAGCCTGGTCTTTCCTTAACATGCACTAGTAAGTACCAAGGTGCTGTTGAATATAAGGTCCCTTATTTGGAAAAAAGGGCAAGAAGGAAAAACACCAGTGAGAAATTGGAGAAAGATTTCTCCAGGATAGAATTTGATTTCTAGATGCTTTGGCACAAAAAAGTAGGTTTAGACTCCCAAATTGGGCTTGTTTTGACTTATTCAGCTCTGCTGTGTCTTTTTCAGCAGTTCGTCTCTGCAGCTGCACCTCCTGTACTGGTCTGAAATTTCCTCAACCAGACCCACTTCTTCCTTGGTGTAGGACAGCAAATTACAGTGATTTTTATCCACTTTTCTCAAGGTTTGAAGGCTACTTGTGCTTTCCTCACAGAAGCTGTGGCTTTTTTTTAAAAAATACTTTTCTTACTCAGATGACATCCTCTCTATGCCATAACCCAAGTTTGTAATCTCAGGGACTGCTTTATTTTTTGGCAAAGACCTTATCACATTGTTTAGTACGGCAGAAACTCAAGTAGAGGGAGCACACATAATACAGGTATGCTGGGAAGGTTTGCATTTGCACAGTGAACCAAGTTGTGAGTCTGCTCTCTGCACAGCTCCACACCTCAAGAATGGACACATGAGCTGGTAAGTATCAACTTCTTGGTTCTAAAAAGAGGATGCAAAACTGGAACCAGAAGACCATTGTGCTCAAAGAGTTATATGTGTAGTTAAGGTACAATTTAAAATAAAGCAGAAAATATATGAAAAACAGAGCCCAGGACAAGGCTGACATTCATTTAGTTGCCTCAGAGGATGCTATGCAGACAGTTGCCATTTCGGTGTATGAGTGGTCTTCCTGTCTCGTAGAATGGAGCCATTGTTGGCAGTGGCTGTTCCATGCAGCTGAACAAAGTGCAGCGTGTGGGTGTGAGTCACCAAAAGGTGGGGCTGGGAACAACAGGGATTTGCTGGAGAATGCTCTGTAAAGCACCTACTCCAAGCTGCTGATGAAGTCAGTGTTTCAGGGGAAATTTCTTGTGAGTTGTGGCATAATGTATTTTTCATTTTTTTGTCATCTTGCATGTGAACAGATATAGCTAATTTAGTGTTTTCAAAACAGGACATTATTTGAAACTTAGTAGGGATGTTAAAGATGCTTGAGTGTGTTCATGAAAATTATTACTTCAGTTTGTCTGCATGCACATTTGGAGCTGCAACACAATTTAATGTTTCTGTTTTCAAAAGCCAGCTCTGGCAGAAACAAGATGTCTGATGGACACCTCTCTCCCATGAAAGAAGTTTGGGAGACTTTGCAGTCTGATATTCTGCCTGGTTTGCTTGGGCTTAGGATCCCTCACAGAGAACACCATCCTCTTTCCCAGTGAAATTTGACCTACTGGCCCAAATACCTCATCTGATCTCAGCTGCTACAATATCTTAGAAATAAATAGAACTCGTGCTAGCCATGCAGTGATCCTAATCTGTGAAATCTTTATATGCCTAGCTTCATTCTAATATTAGAGAGGGTCTAGCAACCATGCAAAAAATATTAGCTATTTCTAATATGTGATAAAACTATAATAAATGTAGAAATTGATAAAATGAGGAGCAAATGATTATGGGCATTGTTAGGCAATGCACAGGTTCAGGGAAGGTGAACTTCTCTTTTCAGAAGTTCTAAAACTACCCCTAAAAGTTTAACTGGCAGCAGCTGTGAGCAGGCTCTAGTTCTGAGCTTTTATTCCTGGAAATAACTGTAAGAAAAAGTGCTTCAAATAACAGGTAAGTATAGAACTGCAAGTCAAGGGTTAATTTTTCTTTTCTTAGGGAAGCTGTAAAGGCTGACTTTTTCCATTCTGTGTTATCTGTGGCATTATATGTGGCAGCTGCAACCTATTTCTATTCCTAAATTCTGATAGTTTATTGCCATTGTGGGAGATGAAGGATTTGGTCCTTGGTCGAGTGTTCCAGGTGTCTGAGAGATTTGCAAGAAATGTGAAAAAGGGGAAAGTGAAGCAAAGAATATGACATTTCTGGAAATATCATTTAGATTTTGGTCATCAGGAAATAGGAATGGGTGGTTCAGGTCATCTGCTGAACTGGCATTTCAGTGCTTGGGCAAGCAGAGAATCAAGCAGACAGACTTGTCAGAGTCATGGGTTAAGTTATTGCTTTGAAGTGTGGTGCCATCATGTAACTTACAGGTCTAAGTAGATGTTTAGTTCTCTCCCATCTACCTAAGCTTACTGTTTTTATCCTCAGTTACTTTGTGTTTTACTGCCAGCTCTGGAGACAATAGACAACTTTTTCATACTTAAAACTTTATGCAGTCACTTAGTGAAGTGCAGTGGATCCACAGTGGAAGCCGAGCTGAGGTATAAACTTCCAGCTCCTGAACTAATCTGGTCAGTCCTGGTGCAAGTCTGCTCAGATACATTGGATAGAGTCCCAGCTGCACAAAAGAGAGAGAAGGGCATACACAGATTAGAATTCTTTACTACGTGTACTTAATTGAACTATCTTTTTACAAATCTTTTGCATTTTCTCTTTTCTTACCATGCTCACAATTATGCTGATTTTAGGGCAAAATAGAATACTATGATTATCTATTCTTATCTCATCCTTTTCCACATAACATAAGACAAAGAATTTCCCTGAATTAATTCCTGTTTCTAGTCTTACAGCTATGGTTGAGCTCAATATACCTTTTAGAGAAATACCCGATCTTAACATTTTCTGGTGATGAAAAATCCACTGCAGCCGACTTACTAGTTCACAATGCCTAATTACCCACATTGTTAAAAATACAAGCCTTATGTCTAGTCTGAATTATTCTCACTTCTGTTTCCAGGTGCAGGATCTTATCATATCTTTCTGCTAGACTGAAGAACTGTGCATTCTTAAAAGTACTCTTCTACATGTAGGTAACTTCAGATTTGAGAAAATCTGCTGTTTTGACCTTCTCTCTGATGAGTTCAAAGTCTTATCTCTGTGGCTTTGGTAGCAATGCCCAGATTCAGATTTGAACAAGTGTCTCAAGCCAAGTTGGTGGTTCTGTTTAAGGCCGTGCCTCGCGTCTGACTCATCACTTGCCTCCATACTTCACTGCGGCAGAGGCAAATACAAGCTTGCCAGCTATCCAACCAGCCTTTCTCACACAAGGGACAGCAGACACATCATATCAAGACATTATAACCATCAACTATTTTGCTTTTCATTTCACTTATAGTAGCCACAGTGACTACTCGGAAGCAACACATGTTGCCATGAGCATTATTTCTTCTTTTATTGGAAATATTGCCTGAAAAATTTCCTTCATTTTAATATGACATATATTTTCCTTCAGATAAACAGCCTTTTATCATTGGCATTGAAGCATGTGTTTGACTGTTCTAGTTCTCTGAGCAATGCAGATCCTTTTATGTAAGTGATCTGCTTTTATCCTTATTTATCACTTCTCAGTCTTATATGAAAACTTTATCAGAAGTGATGTGATTAGATGGTTTCTATGGGTTATTAACAAAAATATTACAGAGCTGGAAAAAATTCCAGTGAGGTCCTACTCAGTGATAATTTCCCACTTATAATCAAACTTTAAGAGCCATGAGCTGATGGATAACTTATGTAATATGTAGAACAGATATTTTATACTGTTCTAGATCACCAATTCAAATCTTCAAAAAGCACATCAAATGCTTCATAGATCTTATTCTATCAACAATATTGTTTTTACCAAGCAAAATTTTATTTTCATCAGATATTTTGATAAGATCTTTCTGCCATTAGTTGCAGTTGATCAACATTCATTAAATTATCTTGTATAATTCTTCAAAACAAGAGAAAATTCACCCTATTACTGCTTTATATAAGCAGCACTCTAGCTTGTAGTATTTCTGTGTATAATTTTTCATCATAGTAATGTCAAGCTTTATTAGCACTTATTGAAGTCTGAGCTAGGAATTATTGAGATCTGCTGCGATCAGGCTGAGAAGAAGCTTCTATATGGTCTGATTGCTTGTTAAATACTTTCTAATAAACTGACATGAAGAGGACTTTGATATTTGTATGGCTCCCTCCAATACAGCAAAATATGTGTATCTTTTAAATAAAATTACTTCATTCCTTATCTTTTGATGAGATTTTCTTAGTGGATTGAAGGCTGAGCTCCCTAGTGGAATGGAGAAGGGTGCAAGGGAATATTAGTGGTAGCTATGTATTTGCATGTACAGAATATTTACATAGTGCAAAAATACTTGAAGTAATGCATAGTACTGGAATGCGTATGACTTACCATAGGAATCTGCAACATGATCACACAGATATGGAGAGACTGTGTGCATTTGTATGAGCAAGGCCAAGCAGGAGAGCAGTGAGTGTAAGCCAAAGAGGAAGACAAAACAAAGTATTGTCCTTGGCCAGCACAGAGGACTGGGCCAGTACTTACTGGCAAGACTGCGTCTCTGGAAAGTACCGGTCACCGGCATAGAGGAGTAGGGTCTGTGGCATCTTGGATTCAAACAGCTGGAGCTTACGAAACTTTGTGGTCTTCCAGAAGAGGGTTGATAGTATCTCCCAAGTGAGGGTCTCAAGTCAGTCAGGGAAAATGCATATCTGACCATTCATCCTCATCTTCTGAATTCTTCCCTGTGAATGCTTGACCTGAGCAGATGCAAAACACTGAGACAGTAGCTCAGGAGTGCCAGTGTTTGACTATTTCCCACTTCATTCCTATTTCTAGGTCTTATTGTACGTTTTCTTTCTACTTTTTAGCAGTGACCTCAGTCTGTAGCTGATTGGTTTGCTCAGTCCTGGATTTCTTCAGCCACCTGTGGTAGTTTGGTCAGTGATGTTGTAGGACAGGCACTGTACCACACACTTGGCAGCTCTGATGCCCTTAATCTACCAGAATTCATGATGAAGTAAATTGCTTGCAGTTACTTTATTTCTCAGTACAGGTACCTGCCATATCTAGTCCCTGAGTCAAATCTGACACAGCTGTGAGAAGCCAATGTCATTAATATCTAGTGCATCTCCATAGATAGGGGTCTACTTCATATCATCAGTTCTGATCTTGTGCCATTGGTCAGTATAATCCAACATGGAATATCACGTCACTAAATTCTGCACTGTTACCTTTGTAATAAACTCAGTAACTTCTGTTTGACTAGAGAATAACTTCCTTGAAAGCATCCAGTTTTAAACTGAAGATACTAAGAGCTTGTATAGCTTGGAGAGCAGGGTTTTTTTTTGATTTATATGTAGTTTCTTGTTTATTTGAATTTGTCCACTTCCACTTGTAATCACAGCTCCTTTTTCAGTCTGCCTACACTATATTGAAGAGCTCTTTAGTGTCTGGTTTTCTCCCTGTAATCAAATTTGTCACCTCAAACTATTACAACCATAACAAACCCCATCAGTAGAGGTACCGAATGATCAACACCTTCATCTCCACTCTCAGCAGAGGACAAAAAATAAATTGAGCATGGAGATTCAAACAATAAAACCTCTTGAGCATGTGGAGTCCTGCACTGAGACGAGGGCTGATGTCCTGCCCTTGGAAAGCTTGAAGGAACATCCTCATGATGAAAAGTACAGTTACCAAAACAAAGTGTCTCACTTTCAAGTGCAGGCGGTTTTGTAAATCTTAAGTGCACAGAAGCATCACATAAATATATATATGTGTGTGTGTGTATATATATACATATACACATATATACTGGAAAATAATTCAGCTCTATCTCATATGGCTGGTATAATTTTAATTGCATGGTAAAACATGAGAGTATTTCTAGAAGCAAAAGAGGCTTGAGAACACCTGCTTCCTTATGTTCACTGTATAAATTTGTTCACTTTGAATACGAACTGCCTATTGAGGAATCTGAGCTAACAACTCCAAGAACTGACTTTATAATCTGATGAACCTATAGAGTTAATTGACTTTAATTTATTTTTCTTTTTCAGAATTCTGCTAAGTCTTAGCAAAAATCATTAAAAGACATTATCCCATATTTTTGCAAGGGAAAGTGGTTTCAAAACCTTTCCCAAAGGTAGCAAACTCATCCCTGTATTTGGCCTTGTTTAAACCAAGTTGGATACGGCACTTCAGAATATCCTGTAGAAAATAATCTTATATGTTCATGAGGAAGAGCAGACAATATAGCTGAGCTCTTGCTTTTATAGTTTTTCAATATCACCCTGGGGTCACATGGGTCTATGGAATGTCTTTCATATTGTAAATCAGAAAAAGAGGAAAAAAGCAACAAAAATGTAATTCCTCAGATACTTCTTTATAATGAAGTGCTGGCCGTTGCAGCACTGGGAACTCCCAACAGCTTCCATAGTCCCTGAAATGGGGCTGAACCCTCACCACTGCTCACTTTGGTAACCAGCAGGGCCTCCATGCCAAAAAAAATGGCCATAAATCCCACTTTTCAAGGATTCCTGCGTCATTCAAATTCCGATTCTGTACCTGAACTCAAACTGACTTCTGCAGGAGACAGGAAACTGCCAGGGAATATCAGTGCACTGCTAGGTGTGCTGAAGGGTTAATCTGATCAGGAACTTCAGTATTAGGGTTTACGTTTGTTCACAGCTTGGCCAGTGTGACTGGAATATCTGCCAAACAAATACATAATAAATACAGACATACACACACACACACACACACACACACACACACACACACACACACACACACACATGCACACATGCATGGACATACACATGCACTAATATGTGTACATGTTCTTACACTGTGTACAATTTTTGAATTCATCAAAGCTATCTAGAATACATAATAATGCACTTTTTAGCCTATAAAAGAGTAAAGATGAGTTGTGGATGAATTGTGTCTTTGCACTTGTTTTCAGAGCCAATTTTCACAGTCAGATCTGCAGCTCCACAAAGTGCAGCCCTGCCTTTTCTGTCTGGCCACTTCATATGAAAATAGCACCCAGAAAGTCCTAAGTCCCTTTTGGTCTCTGTTGAACAATATGAGCTTGTTAAAAATGAAAATCATCCTGCTGAGAAATGTATTGCAAAAGGCACATAAGGAAGGCATAGCAGCTCACTGAGGGCTGGGCTGTGCATGGTGAGCGGCTCTAACTCGGAAGGAGGAGTGCTCCTTCCCAGGGGAGTAAGTCCTAGTTCAGACACCTACCTATGCCTCAGAAAAAATTTCCTCAGTAGTAAGAGTGCATGTAGCGTTGATTACATTTCCTCGACTTCCCCAGCCACTGCACCCCATTAGCTCCACAGGGACGGACTGCTTCTCTCCCTCCTCTGCCTGATGGGGCTTTGTATTCGGGCACAAGTGTAAAATTTGCCTATGTGTTAGGCAGGATCACAGCTGGTCTTGAGAAATATGTCTCTGAAATTCCAAAATAGGCATCACAGATAGGTAGAGAAACCAACGGAGGACAGCAAGCTGTAGAAAGAAAGAACCTACATTGCCAGCAGAAATAAATGATTACGTACTTCCATTCACCACTGGATTCACTTTCCTTTTTCTTCTTAAAAAAAAAACAAACACAAAAAAACAAAAAAGCAAAAAGGAATCTTATTGCTGATAACTTCCAAATTCAACTACACATAGGCTGAAAAGCAATACCGGGAAGTATCAAATTCATCCTTTCCATTAGTCCTTGGGTGGGTTCCTGCTTGCTACTGACAGTCGAGAGCTGGCTTTCTCTGTAGTACAGCTCCTCTGGCAGTAGAGGGCACTTAGAATATGGACAAAGCATAAAGAAATGCCTTCTGAAACTTCCCTCAGAAAGCTTTTGTTTAGCCATGTGAAAGCTTCAGTGCTATCAAATGTTCCCTAGTTCAAAATGAGATTTTTAACAGTGTTTGACTTTGAAGATTATTTAATATCTCTGCTTTAAACAAAATTAAAAAGTTAATTTTGCTTTCTGTTCGAGTCGACTTTTAGCATTGCAAATAGTCTATTTAGGTTTATGGGTTTTGTCTGCTGTGCTATCAGCAAAGCAACAATATTTTATTATTTTGCTGACACTAGGAGTAAAGGAAATCATTTTTTCCTTAGAAAATGGGGAAAATAATTTAGTAATATTTTAGGTTATTCTGGGGTCAAGTGAACCCATTCCAAAATAGGGAAACTCAATTATACAAGTAGTACAGAAGAAAGATACTGCAATGAAAACCTAAGAAGTGGGAAAATGTGCCCCATTACTACATTTTGATTCTTCTAGGACAAATATGAAGCTTTCATGAGAGCTCATAGAAGGACTATTTCTTCAGGCTGCTAATCTCACTTATCTCCCCTGAAGCACTTAAAAAGATTTAGACCTTCAGGGGACATGTGACATCATCGATATTTGGATGTGAATGTTACAACTCTGCTCACAGTCAAAAGATACCTTGCAATTACTCCCATTAACAAATTTTACTGAAAGGGAATAGCCTATACTGTATATCTGTACAAACTTCAGCAATAATCCTATTAACTTAACCTCTAGAGAACTGTCCTTAAAAGTTAGTAGCATTTACTCATTTGAAGTGCTTATTTAAGGATCGGGCTTGCATGATATATTTTCTGCCACTTATGGTAGTTGTAATAGCAACTGATTAGAAAATTATGTCACACCTGTTATATGAGAAAACATAGGGAGTAGATACTGTAAAGCAGGACAAAATAGGCAGAAATCTTCTCCTCCTGTAGCTATTTGAAGTTGTTGGATGAGGTCCATAAGTGGAATAAACTGATGCAGCTCCAGTGACTGAAATGAAACTGCGGATTTAGAGCAACTGAGGAACTGGTAAATTGTCTGTCAAAACACAGGAATCAAACAGTGTGGGTGGGTTCTGGTTATATTAAATTACTGTCAGTGTTCACAGGGCCTTGAGAACAGGACAAGGAGAAGACCTTCTTTTCTAAATCTTCTTTCATATATAGTAACACAACATTTAGGTGGCTTATTATTTTTGTTTGGCCTAATTTGCGGTATCACTTGCAGTACTCCTACAACACATACAAAACCAGCAGATTAATATTTTTGCAAGCATAAACTGGTGTAGATGCACTCATTCACATCAGACAACATCATCAGAGAAATTGATTTAGCAAGGTCAGATACGCAGCTATCAGCTGACTTTTTTCAATCAGTTTATTAAATCCTTCTAATGAGACATCTTAAGGGAGTTTCACCAAGGATGGTGTCTCTGCTTACCAAAATCCATCCTTGTTGTTCTTTGGCTAAACTACCAATAGCTCTGCAGAGACGATGGTTAGCAGATCTTCATCAGTTCAGTCACAGTACAGCTACAATTCATGTATCCATCCTATAAGAGAATATTAGCAATACCATTTACCTGGATGTAGGATTTGTGCACTCACATCAAGAAAACAGACTAAGAGGAGAAGTATGGTTGCTCACCATCAGGAAAAGGATGTCAGGAAAGCAAAATCTGTCCTATCCTATTTGTATGAGGTAGTGGAAAATCTACTACACCTGGTGTTGCAACAGCTGCTGATATTACCTCTCCACACACACTGTGTCTGCAGTTCCTGCCCACAGTGTTCTTGTACCTCACGTAAAGGAAGCCCCTTCTTTCTCACATGTTGCTTCTACCAAAAATGTAGCACTGGCACTATTTTGTGTATCCTGGGAATCAAAGGCACTGCATGAAGCAGATGTAATTGCCATGCAAACAGCAGAAACCAAGCACTTATTTTCATCTCCATTTCCAAAGGCTAAAGGAACATGTTAATTATCTAAGAATACTCCATTTGACAACTAGAACAATAGGAGAAAGCAACCACCGGAAAGCAAAAAGCTGGCTTTTTTCAACCAGGTATCAAACTGGTACAATGGTTCATCAGTGTTCCCCTAGATGCTTATTCCTTACTCCCTTTTGCTCAGAGTCTGAATCCTTCTTATCACATGGTTAGGATTCAACTCATAAAAACATGTCTCAGCAATTGGAATTTACCCTTTGACCTTCGTCCCCCTCCCCTTTGTCCCCCTGCTGTGATGAACAAGCTTTGTCTTCACTAAACATCACTGTTACACTGGTGAAAACTGCTTTTTGCACAAGCTCAAAAACTCAGCAGACAGCAGGGACAAAAGCATATATAGATATAAAAATATATATATGTAGTTGTGTCTTTATTGCACCCAGAGAAACATCAAAATCTAATGGGTTTTGTCATATTTTTGGCAAATATTTTTGTGCAGTGATGCACCCAGCAAAAACAAGAGATAGGAGCAGTGAATTATTCAGTAGGGTGAAATATTTCTTTTCATTTAAACACTTTCTTGAACTGTGCATAGGCATGTGTATGCCTGCGTGGGGCTAGGAATAGGTATCACCCTGCTCCAGGTCTCTAAACTTCTAGGTGGGGTCACTGCACTGTGGAGGAACAACACAGCTGCTTATACTGGTTATTTGATGACATATGGTAATAGCTGCAGTGTTAGAGCTGAATGTGACACACCACAGCAAGTTAAGCAAAATAAAACTGCTAGCCTTACTCCCCACCATTACATTTAAAAAATGTGTTTTTCTTTTGTATGGTGAAGAGCCATTATTAGCTGTGTAAAAAAGCAAACAAAAAATATAGTTGAGTGTTTCAAGTGCTTGGTTTCTGTATATCTGTGTGTGTGTGAATGAAAACTAACCAGACGGGCAGATCTGCATTAGTAAATAGGGTGCTTCATACACACAAACCCACGTATGAGTACACAGATGTTCAACAACATTCCACCAGCTTTTAAGTAAAATCAGTACTCTCAAACTAGAAGCTGAGCCCAGTGATAGTCTATCAGGCATGCAAGTACAGTCTGCGGTGCAATCTGAGGATAACTGTACTGCACAATTATGAAATTATATCCTTTTTAGAGGGTATAATTATGCCTTCTCTATATATCTTATTTAGAAGGCATAATGCTTCTCCCTGATAGAGGAAAAACTAGTAGATATAAAGTATTTTTTTGCTTCCAGCACACAAAATACTGTAGACATCCAAAAAGCTTTTGAATGCAGGATCTTTGGGCTGCAAAGAACAAGGCTGGACTCCTAATATGTACTTGAAAAAAATACTCGAAATAAAAAAAAGCTTCAACCTTTGTGGCTTTTGGTGAGATGAAGTTACGTCTTGTAAGAGTTTCTCCAAATTCATTTTCACAGATGTCTTAGTATTGACTGTTTGACAACTTAAATTAAACATGTCAATCAGTGTCATCAGAATTTTTCTTAGCCATAATAAAGTTGAAGACATCATTTTAAACAAATTCTACATTGCATTTAGCACAATTAACTACTAGCATAAATGGGTACAGATGTTACAGACTCAGAGTGTACAGTAGAGGTGGTAGTAAGCCAGTGGTACGTTTTATCAAGAAGGTGATCGATAATTTTGTTTTTTTCTTTCCTGTTTCATTGCACTGTTTAATCTTTCCAAGCTTAGATCAAACAATTGCTCATTTTGGATGATAAAGCTCATTGCTACTGTCTGGTATGTGTAATGGCCACTTAATGATATGCACCATGATAAGGCAGTAGCTCTTTTTCGTTTGTTTTCAAAGGTGGTAAGGAGTCTCACCGCTTTACTCTTTTTCACAGAGCTGAGGTTGCTACAAACCTAAAGATAAATCTGCAAATCTATGTGACTATTCTTTATCATTGTCACTAGCTTGGTGGTGGTCTGCCATTTTTCTTGAAAGCTGGGCACCAACTGCTGGCCAGAAGTATTTTTCACTGAATTCTTTGTACTTTAAATAAACTACTGCTTCAAGAACTGCCAAGTGTTCCTCATTCATCTTCAGGACACAGAGCTTCATGTATATCTCCGCAAACCTTGACTCTGTGAAATGTTTGTCTCATCCTTCTGCCATCTATAGCAGTCTTTGAACTCACTTCAGGTTTATTGATGGCCTTGACTAAATTAATGCAGATGTAATTTTTTTTAAAAGGTTTACACTCTGACTAATAGTATGCAAAATAAATCCTCCTTTAGAGAAGCTCTCCATATATTCTTCTCCTCTTGTTCTAAAAGGTCTTTCTGGATTCGTACAGTAAATGTTGCTGAAAGCATAGGGAGGGGGAAATTGTTGTTTCCTTTGGCATTTCTCATCTTAAAGGGGTAGAAGAATATGCATCTGCTTTTCCCTGTGGAGAGGGAGATAATATGATAACCTTCTGATTATATACATAAGCGGGAACTGATCAGCTTCTCTTGTGGTTCGTTTTTTAAGGGCAAGTTCCAGTTGGATTGTGCTAATGCACATATTCATGAATCTCTCCAAACAGGATTCACTGCTCTCCAGGGAACTGTTGAAGTATGCATCATTGTTTCAATGAAGTATCTTCATTATAAAACATAGGGACTATAAAAGGTGAATACCATTTGCCTCAGCCTAATATAATCTCTAGTTTGACTTTCTCCCACTATAGTGATTTTTTTACAGAATCAGAGAGAATAAAATGAGACAATTTCAAGAGAAATATTACTTGAAATTAGGTACATGTGCTTTGATGAACAGAGTATTTTATTTTCTATTGTTTTATTGAAATAAGGAGAAATTATTATCAGAGGAATAAAAAAGATCTTTAGGATCACATAGCCAATTTGAAGCAGCTCAGTGGGGATTTTTGTTCTCTAGAACTACAGTTTCCTACTTTACTGCATTAAAACAAGTAAGTGTAATAGGCTGCAACTCTGAGAAACTAAACATGTTTAAAATTTCAGAAAGAAGGCAGATACTGGAATCTTTCCTGAAATCAGTCACAAAAAGGATTTTACTCATTACAAAGAATAAGATGATATAAATGTCTCTATAGGCTTTAAATTATTACTCAAGCTACATGTTTTTTTCACTGTATATTTTCAAGAGTCCTACACTTTTATTTCTTATAATATGCGCACTACAAATAGCAGTTAACATTGCATTTAAATATTGGGAGGGGAAAAAAGAATGTAGTATTGTCTGAAGAGGCTTCCTGAGGCAGAAGCATTATGATGAAGTAACACAATCGCTTCCCTTTAAACAAACATATTTATTTATCTATTTTTATATATATATATAGTTTACATATACAGATAAATAAATGTGTTTTTTTTCAGAGTTCAACAAATCCCTCACAAAGTTTTTATGTAGCTTGCAACACTAGGCAATAAACAAGGAGATAGGCATGATCCTTGCTCAAAAAGCTTGTGATCTGAGAAGGTTATAGAGAACTCTGTTCAGATAGATCTAATATAGTATGTAGGTTGAAGGTCTGATTTTAAAAGTATTAAAATAATATTGGACTGTTTCATTGTTTTGCTTCATATTCTAAAAAAAATAAATAACATGGTATTCAAGGTAAAATACTGGCAAAGTTATCTAGCTCTGAATGACCTTGTGACTTCAGATAGCTCTGTGTCACATTAGAAAATACTTTATATTTTGGGTTGTTTTCACACTGTAAAATTCGTGCCTGTGTATAGGAGCAAAACACGGCCTATGGCCCCCTTAAATTCCACTCAAGCTGTATTTGGAAAGCTTAAGTGGGACTTATATAGTGAATAGGACTTTTCCTGGCACTTTGATCTGTGATGGATTTCTCTTGTTGTAGCAGTGGTGACACAAGTCATGTGTTCTATAATGACACCAGATTTATGAAAACCTGTCATGGTCAAAAGCAGTCACATGCCCATAGAAAAAAATAAAAATCTGGTGCTACATCATCAGCAATATTGGAAAAATTACACATATTTCACAGTTTGGTTCAACGTCACCAGGTCTCTGACAACAGATAGCTGACATTTGTAGTATGACTGGGAGTTTCCAGCCATCTCACTCCTCCTCCTCCAAATTCTGTTTAATTGAGTATGTTGGCAACCAGACCTTGAAATATGCTTTGCTGTCAATTATTTCCTTTGGAAAGGCAAAACATCAATATGAGTTTATATACCACTTTCTTCCCTGATTAGTATCTTTGGTGGTAAACTGGTGCCTGCAGAATGTACCCATGCTAGCACAACATAATAATATCCTAGAAATCCCACCCAGGAGACAGAGTGAATCATTCCTTAGGGTATGTGAATATATTATATAAATTAATATGCCATATCCATATGTATATAACTATATATAATAATATATAATAATATATAATAATTTCTTCATAGTTTTATAATATATTCTGAAAATATATATAAATGAATATGAATATATTCTATATATATTTATTATAGTATAGAAAACATAAATTGATATATTGTATATCATATTAAATATGTGTAATGCAAAATTGTAACATATAGTAGCGTATATGTTTATATACATAGTATTTATATATAAACCAATATATTATAAGTTTGTTTGTTTGTTTGTTTTTGTTTCCAAGACCAATTGTATTTTCCACTATTTCAAGTTGACCATTTCAAGTTCAGCCTGTAGAAGAGAGTCTGAAGGGAGACCTCATTGCAGTTACAACTTCCCTGTGAGGGGAAGAGGAGGAGCAGGCACTGATCTCTTCACTCCTGTGATCAGTGACAGGACCTGACGTAGTGGCCTGAAGTTGTGTCACAGGAGGTTTAGGATGGATATTAGAAAAATGTTCAACCACCCGGAGGGTGGTTGGGCACTGGAAGAGGCTCCCTGGGGAAGTGGTCACAGCACCAAGCCTGACAGAGTTCAAAAGGTATTTGGACAATACTCTCAGGTACATGGTGTGGCTCTTGGGGATGATCCTGTGCAGGGCCAGGAGTTGGACTCAATGATCCTTGTGGGTCCCTTCCAGCTCAGCATATTCTGTGATTCTGTGATTTAAGTTTTCAGTTGCTCTCTTTCTCCCAGCAGAAGTTAGATGGTGTTTCATTCCATTTCTGGCTGGATAAGAATAACTCCTATGTAAAGAAGCCTCTCTGTTTTGCATGTCACAGAATAAGAAATGGCTTTGGAGAAAGCATCATGTCTGAGAATACACCCTCTTTGCCACACTTGGAGCACCATGATAGTATAAAACTCAATGATGAGGTCATATGTAGCATATGCCAATGCTTTGGGAAAGGTGCTCCCAGAACTTCTATACTTTTAATTGAGTTGGGTATTATTCTATGTTTTTTAGGAATTTATTTCCATACATTTCCTAGTACTCCATCCTAGCCCATCCTCAATATCTAAAGCAGATACCTAGGTGAGGGTACTTAAAATTGTTTTCAAATTGTCTCCTAAGCAAATAGAATTTCATGCATGACAGAATAGGTGTCAAATCAGAATAAGCAAACTATATTTGTAACACTGGCTTAGAAATCTTGCTACACAGTAGTTGATGTATGATGAGGCAGTTGCAAACCAGTACTTCACCTCCATTACTACAGGCCAGAGAGAGCCCTAGGTCCTCAGCATTTTTTGAAAAGAATCCAACCTATTTGGATCAATATAGATGTAGAAAATTACCCCTAGAGACAAAAAAAGGGAGAAGTTACAAAGGCAGTTGACTCATCTGCCCCAGAAAATGTCAGGTAATGGAAATACCATTTGAAAGAACTGTAACAAAGGAAACAAAACGACTAAAGTTACTAAGAAGTAGTTAGGGAAATCCTGGGATAAACTTCAGTGGCTATCACAAATGTCTATGTTATTTGCCCCTATGTGCTTGTAACATAACTGCCTAATGTTATTTTTACATTTTTTCCCTGATGTGTTGTGCTCCTCAAATTCAGTAAAAAAAAAAAAACAAACCAAAAAAAACCCCTGACAAATAAGTAAAGGTTTTCATTACCAAAAGAATGACAGATATAATTATCATACAGGTGACACAGTATTTTGTAGTAACCCAGTACATAATTTGTGTCATCAATGTACATTATTGTAACAAAATCTCCTATTTTTAAATGCACATTAGAGTCATGAAGTGATCATAGCAACTTTCAAGATATATTTTTCTTAGTCATGTGATGGGTACCACAGAAGGATTCATACATCTTCGGAAATAGGTAGGACCCAAACACTGTTGGTTGGGTTTGCTGGGTGAAATCCCAGTTCCACTGAAAGCTATCCTCCCTTTCAACTTCAGTAACATGTGACTTTCACCCACAGTTTTCATATTGAGCCATGGGACGTTACTAACATAGGCATGAAAAAATTACTTCTAGTCAATCAGGGTTTTAATACAGATCTGATGGTCTGAAGGATAAAGTAAATCAGTGTGGATCAAATCTGTTCTGAAGGGATCTTAAAGGTCAAGTTGATGGTTAAGTTGCTTAACACTTCAACTCTGTGTAGAGAGTTGCTGATTATAGTGCTAGGTTTGGAGAGGTGAGCAGGACTGGACTGAGCCCACCAGACCAATTCGCAGAGTGACTCCCTCATGCTCAGATTAACTTCTCACCTAGAATCTGAGCTATATGGAAGAGCCCTCATATCTCAGTCTTAAACCCAGTCTTTCTTCTGTTAGAAATCTTTATTGGAAAATTACATGCAGAATGAATTGTGACGACAGATTAAATGTATTTACAGCATCAAGTATAAAAACCACCTCCCACATTTCATTCAGCTCATTACCATGAGATTCTACTAACATTCCACACTGTAAGACAGAAATCAGATCTTGTTCAAAAGTTGTCTTTAGGAAATCAAAATATAAAATTTAAATTAAATTGAAAAATCCTTGTTTCTTTGTTCTAAGTTTTTTATATTCTGAAGGACAAAGGCAGCAGGTTACGATCCATGCCTACAGTCTCATGCAAGGGGGTAGAAAGTCTACAATGCTAAAGCAGCACAGGGATGTGATGGAAAGAGATCTATACAGGCACAGTGAATGAATGTGTAGGATTGTTCATTCTCTGTAAAAATGAGAGCATTTGGCATACAGAATTTTCATGTCTCAATAACAAAAAATATATCCCAGGCCACAAACAGATTTTTTTCTTCTTTTAGGAGGACACATGAATAAAGAAAAGAGAAGAGGAAATTACACGTAAGGCTGAACAGCTTTCAGAGAAGCAACAACATTTTTCATACAATACTCTTGATACATTCAAATGCTAAAAGAAACTGAGTGGAGTATTATTTTGGATTATCCATCTTAACTTAGCAGAAAAGACAGGGACTACAACTATGAAAAAAAAAAAAGAAAAGAAAGAGAAAAGAGAGAAGGAGGGAGAAAAGAGACATTTGGGAAAAAAACCCAAGCAGTTTAAACAGAAGTTTATTTTTCCTTTAATATATATTCCCTATCTCTCCCCATCTCTCTGGAAGACCAAAGTGAGTCATAGCTCTAGGGCTTTTTTATAAGTCATTCCTCATGCAAAAAAGTGACACATACTGGTTATTTATCAGACTCCTTCTTACTTTTTGTCTCTTTCTTACTACAGGCAGAATACAATACAGTATATACAAACATGTATATAGAAGCAATTGGAGATGGACACAGGCAAAGCTACAATACATATTTTTGCAAAGAGAGAAAAAAAGAAACATGCCAGTATAAAAATGTAATCAAGTATAGTTAATCAGTAATATGTGCACAGAAAAATAGAAAGGCTCTGAAATTTTTCATGGTATGGGAGGACGGAATAATCATTCACGCCACCTTCTGCTCCAGCAGAAAGCATCAAACAAATCCCTTCCAGCTGGAGTTGGGTATTGTACTGTGCCTTTTGCCCATCATCCATTTGTGCTGTCAGGTCAAATAATAAGGTGTGAGCTTCTAATGGCTCTCTTTTTCCTCTGGGAGCAGATCTTTTTTCTTACCTTATCCTATTAAAAGTTGCATTGATAAAAAATAAGCCACAGATATCAAAAATAAATGTAGATTGTTGATTGAAAGCTCCATCTGGTTTATTTGGCACCAGCTCCATTTGATGATTATGACACAATCTTCAGTAACATCGAAGTCGTGTGTTTTCTTCAAACTCCCTGAAAAAGAAAGCATTATCTATGTATTATATATGCAGATACATAATGCCTGTTATTTTTTCACACAAGTAAATCCTTTGTAATAACAAATCAGGATGCAATAACTACGAAGTCAAAGAAGTATTGAGGAAGGTGTTCACTGGACATTGTTTGCAGGTATCAGTGGACATGGACAGAATTCTGAGTCTTTGCATCATATTTTCAAGTTTTCAGAAGCATTTAATCTTCAGAAATGCTGAGAATTGGTTAAAAAACCCCAAACCTCTCCTAGAGTGTTCTTTTAAGTTCAATGACTTACCTAGACTATAGAAGTCCAGACCATTAAGAGAATAAGAGGGGGTAAATAATAAACTATATGTTTCAAAATCACAGGCGAGGTTAATATGAAGTTTCATTTTCCTTACAGAAAATTTACATATGAAGAAAAAAAGACTCCTTCTTTTCCTTTTCTTTTTCTGTTTATCCCAGTTGCTGTCTTCATCCTGTGCAAAGCAGATTTCATTAAGTGGTAGGTCAAGTTCATTTACCTTCAAGTAAACAGACAAGACAAAAGGAGCCATTGCCAGACCTTTTACTTTCTGTCATTGCCATATACTTTCCAGGAGGGAGTGAAAGGAAGGGGAAGAAAGTGTGTTAACAGACAACTCTTTATCCAGGTATGGGTGAGAAGCTTTGCTTATCCTTCCAGTCCTCATGTAGCAGTGTTTCCTGCAGCCTCAGCTGGAGAAGCTGCTTTCTGCTTGCATTGCCACGGTTCAAAGAGATGCAGCTCTCAGGTCTGTAAAGCACACTGAGGATGAAAATGGTCAGGAAAAAAGTTTCCCATTCTGATGGGAAACTACTGATATAGGTCACTATTTCAGTGACTCTTAGAGCCACTTCAAAACACTCTGGACTCCTATGTATTTCTGTCGCACTGTATCATCATGAATACCTGCAACCAAGAACTAAGCAGTGACATTATTAAGGCAAAAGGAGGAGAGGAATCCTACACCACTGACTACACTTTTCAGAAACAGGATGTATATGGATTTTGTTATTCAACCAAATCACAACTATTATCTCAGTGAGCCTGGCAAGTATTTCAAAACAGGGAATCCAAGGTAAACTGCGGTGCTTTTCTCTGCTTGCCCTTGCTCTCTGCCTTTGCTTTCTCCTGGTATCCTTGTGAGAAGGAGGAATTTTTTCTGCATTAGACAGAGGCTGCACAAAATAGGGAGAACTTAGCCCTCACCGCAGGGAGTGTGACACACTGCAGAATGAGCACGGCCAGTGCAGAAATTCAGCTTTCGAAGAATCCCTTGTAGTCTGAATCTGAATGTAAAGCTACTTCCCACAGGATAAACCCAAAGAGAAGAGAAACAGCTGACAGAGGGATCGTACGCTTACTTCAGTGCAGTTCCCGCTGCAAGTCCTCGTACGCAGACTACTCTCACACACCCCTTGTCAGAAGCTTGGCATCTTGACTGAAGGCTTCATAATTAAAAAGACCCTATGTTGAAATTTGAAAGCTTTGCAGACTTTCTTTCATTTTGTTAACAGGATGGTTATTAACAAGGATATGGAGTTTTTTGTTACAGATAGAAGGCTGGGAATGGTACAAAAATGTCTTTATATGGTTTTATATAATCAAGTTTTCCAGACTGAATGATTTTAGACAGGATGAATGTCCTGAATGTTTTTCTAGACCCCTGTTTTCTGTTCTGAGCTAAATTATCAGAAGCAGAAGCTCATTACATTAAAGTTGAGAAACTGAACCCACCGGAGCTAGATGTGTTTTAGCCTTACCTCGGGCTCCTCTTCAATCTGGTTATGGGAGGGGATAAAAGGTTCAAACTAGCTCTTGTCTCATTCATGCTAGCTGGGCCATCTCTAATCACAATGCAACAAACTACTGTGGCAGCTCCCACAACCAAGCTATCAACATGACCTTGTCATTTCAATTTTTCACACATATTCTTTGCTTTCGCTCCGTGTTTGTGTACCATATCACACTAAAATCTCATCTCTCCAGACTACCGCCAAGGGCTACTAATCTGTAATACAGCTTACTCTGAGAAATGTCAAGCAGAATGAAAAAGGTAAAACTCACAGAAGAAAAGCTTGAGTTGGCCATCTCCTCTTCCATGAAACTCTCTCTCACCTGCTCTTTGCTTTGCACCATGCTGCAGTGCAGCCCAGGGCAGCAGGGTTTGTCTTTGCCCATTACCTGAGTGACCCACAGAGAGTAACAGGCCATTACATGGGTTCTAGACATGAGAGAAAGGAATGTACTGCAACCAGAAAAACTCCCTCTTTTTCTGACATGAAAACCAACAGTAGTACACAGGTTTGTTTTTCTAAAAATCCCCTAATCTTCATTTTCTCTTCCTTGTCCCTAATCTGTTCCCATGTCTGAAAATACAAAAGCCTCAGAGATTTTCCATCTTCTTATCTTCACAATGACAACAATGCTCATTAAAGGAGGGACAGACATTTAATGTAAACACTTCAACAAATTATTTCCAAGGTAATAAAAATATAACTTTGACTATGTGGAGTAGATATAAACAATTAGTGAATTAATGGAACTAATTACTTCCTCACAGGTTTTTTATATGTAGAAAGTAAATAAGAAACTAAATTTATCAGAAAAATTATTTTTAATTACTTGCTCAGTTTCAGGTATATGTACTCCAAGTCAGTGGTTAGAGCAATATATCAGGCTTCTAGCTCTGCCTGATCCAGCTTCTCCAAACAAAATCTGCCAGAAAAGTGATGACATGTGGCATAAATATTTTTTCTGAAGCTCACACTGCGATCCATTTAGAGAAGTGAGGGTCTGGTTTATGCCCAGAGGCTCTAATTTTTTGACCAATCTAATTTCAGTGGAGAGTAGGTTTTTAAGGATGATTATTCTGCATAGAGAACATGTTTTATACATGGAATAAACTCTAACAGTGACTTTCTATGTTGCAGAAAGGGACTTCTGCTTTACTTCTGCCATTTTTCTGAAAGACCAGAAATCTTCTCCTGTGGGTATAAGAAAACAGCTTTCCAAAGTGTTAGATCAGACATGTTTTCATCTCTGTCCATTTTCTCTCACATGAAAGACTTCTGGAGCAAGCAAAGCATGCTTTTGTTGACCAGCAAAGATCAAAAAGGCAGTTTATTTTTGTCCTTCAGCCATTAGACTGATACTCTCAGTTCTGTTAACATTCTGCCCCCATTTGAACTGGACACTTTGGAAGTATCAATAATGCAAGTTGGAGGGCTGCACTATCACTGATCTTGTATTTGCCTCTCCTTCTACAAAATTAAATCAAGTTGAAATCAAAGGAGACACAATCTCAGTCTTATAGGCAGAAAATCTACTGTAGCTTTGCAACAATTCTCAGTGAAATATTTGAAATTATTTATGTTGGCAGCAGTGACTGATCCACATTGAGAGTGCAAAGTTAACAAAATAGTTCCACCCCGTGGAGATGTAAACAAAGTGTTGGAAGCCACTCATCATGTCAGCCACCTTCTCCCCACTTCCCTGACAGGCACATCTCCTGAAACAGAATGTTGTTTTACAGGAACAACAGAAAGTGCAAAAGTAACTAATAAAACAGTGACAATCCCACTGTGACCACAAGGACCAGGACCAGTGAGCGGTGCACCTCTATTACTTATGAGTGAAGAGAATATATGTAGCTATCAGATCCCTTTCTTAGCATCGCAGATTGGGTCAAGAATAGATTCTCTAGGAGAGCTCAGACTATTTCTCTGTCTCAGACTATTTCCATGATGAGTGTTCTTATAGGATTCAGATGATTCAGTGGATCAAGAACAGAAATGTCAGCTGTGACCAGCTGTGTCAAAAATTGTTGTTCTCTGCTTCAGCTGGCTGCTGTGTACTAGAGTTCAACTACAGCACTCCTAGAGCTTTGTAATTGGCAGAAGAATTATCCTCAATACATCTGTTGTTGAGTGTGTAGGAATGTTTGCAGGCAAGATGTACATACACACAAAAGGACTGTGTTGAAAACACAGTAAAAAGCAGTAAGTATTTAGCCACAGCTGAGGTCTCTCTAATTTGCAGTAAAATAGAGAAAAGTAACAGCATCTTGCCATGCTGAAATACATTTGATTACAGGATTTCTAAGCTCACAAGCAGCCACATTGCACAACAGATGCCACACTGACTGGTATCCGCTGCCCTATGTTGGCGTCCCAAGTAGCTGTCTGTAATGAGGGAAGCCTTCCAAGCAAATGTGGACTGGTCTGCAAGGTTCTGTCAATTGGTGGGTCAGCGTGGCTCTGGGGACCTGTTTCCTATGCAGACCCCTAACAGCTAAGACTACACTGTCCCTGGGCCCCCCAAAACAGTCTGCGACTGGATCTGATTGTCAAATGCAAAACACAGGAAGCAGTCAGTTGTTCTGCATTCCTCTCTCCTTCAAAGGCTGGCAATAACCTCCCTGGCCCAGTTGTGCAGGTAACTGCCAGTCACTGTGGAGAAAACATACAAGGGATTTTCAAGATCCTTGAGCAAAGCTTTTGCCTAATTTAAATCCAAAAAAAGTGAATCCAAAAAACCCTGATTTTTTAAAGTTTGAAATTTAACTCAATTTCCAGCTTTTATACACCCTTTAAAGAATCAGGTTTTGCTTCTTCCTGCCCCCACCCCAGGTCTGTCTCTTTCTTGCAATAAGAATGGATGTAAGAATGATGAGACATTTGGTGATATTTTTATCCCAATAATAAAAACTTGTCTCACTCTTTTACAGTTCCCAAGTGATGCTCACATGCATTTCAGTATCTTCTTATCATTTGCAGTTAGTTTCAGATCTTCCTCTTAGGATAGATTATGAGTGGTCTCTCTTTCCAAACATTTTTTGTAATATTCAATGGCACTGCGGGACTCCATTTGTTTACTTTCTTTTCTAAAGCAGTGGATGGTTCTCCTTAGTGAAGATTTTATAGACAAGTAAAACAAGCCTCTTTTCTCCTTGCCTCTCTTCACTCTAACAAGTGAATAGCTCAGATGCACATTAAGTATTTGAAAGAATAATATAATTTAACCAATATACACTGTTTAGAGACCTAAATCACTTGCTTTCGTAGACAGTTGACATTATTTACATTCAGGCTTTTTTGCAGAGAGGCATTTGAATGACCCTTCAGAATGAATATGCGCAATAGGAACACTCTTCTTGCTGTCTTTGCACCTACCACTTACTGCATGCCTCTGGTTACCCTTTGTTTTTCAGTCAGGTGTCTACAGCTCTGCAGGAAAAAGATGTCTTTTGGGTTTTGTCAGTGAAATCACTGACTTTAAGACCATGCTCTGTACACAAACGGAACTTGATTCCTTTCACTGATGAAACACATCTAACATACCCTAAACCTGACTGTCAGCTTCTGTACGGGGAGCCAGCCCTTGACAAGGGTGAAGCCAACACTGGGTAATTTCAAGACACACAAGAATAAGTCTCCCTTTTGTTGTGATATCTGATGTGGCTGCAGACATAAAACATTCAGAGACTTAGTTGGTATTTTTTCAGTGAAAAATATTTAAAAATGAAGCTATAGTTCAGACAGCTGAGCTGACAACTGCTTACAGAAAGTGAACACAGTAAAAAATTTCAGAAGTCTCCAGACACTGCAAGACAACATGATCAAATATTTTCTTCCTCTGAAATACAACTTGTTTTACTAATTTTTATTTGACTGTGTCCCAATGATATCAGATAGTATAGCGGAAAAAAATATTGTAAGACTATGGAGGGGTATCAGTATGGATTTAAATTAGTAATATCATTATAACATCATGACTTTCAAATTTATTATGTTTTTAATGGTCGTCTCATTGAACCTTACAAATTTACAGCTTCTTTATGTATTGTTAGATTATCTTCTCTCTATAGACCTGTGAATATTATTCTATATTATGGACATACTAGGATACAAAATACATATATTACAAAATATACATCATCTCAGCACCATTATTTCCCAGTTCATCTCTGCTACAAATCTATTGTCTCTAAGTGGTTCCTCAAAGAGTTAAATGCAAGGACCTTACTTAATAAATATTCTTCAGTGAACCAAACCAGAGCTAAGGTGATGAAAAGCCCTGAACTGAAAGGGGCTTGCAGGCACTGAATGCCAGAGCTGTGCCCCTATTGGGGCACCTGGACCTCAGAATGCCGACCACAAATCTGACAGCTAAAGCACTAGTCTTAAACACCAGCAGCAGAAAGTGCTCTATAGCCATGGACAACTTAGGACTTTGGAACTGATGGTCTTGAATATCCATGAGGGTATGATAAAGGTTTACAGCCAACTGTATACACCTATACTATGTGTGATGTCTCATCTTTGGTCTCTTCTACCTTTCTCTTTACAATTATATTACCTGACCACAGCAGATATTGCATGACTTCTTTTTGGTACTCAAAGTATCAGCTGAAGCAGTTATTTAGCACTTGATGGCATACCCCTTTATTACATTCTGAGAAGAGACAACTATTGTCTTTGTGATTACCATGAAAAAAATATAGCAACTGGCAAAATAAGGCATTCCAAGCCTATAATTGTGGTAGCTTACTTATAACATTTCCAATTCAAATACAGGTAACATGGAAAATTTCAAATCTAATTGATTTACCTGCAGAAACCTCATGCTGACTCCTGTTTACAGGGTGCAAATCTCCCATGAAGAGGAAGGTTAGAATTGAGGGGTGAGGAATGAATGTTTATAGTCCTTAAATATGCCTTAAGAAAAGATTTGCAAAAAAACTCAACATGATGCTGTCTGTCTTCTTAAGAGATACATCTCCCAAGAAACCTCAACTTTGAGTTTAAGATCTCAGAAGAATGTGAGACTGTGATAGTCTGTATCTCTGTAGGGACCAATTATTGCTAGATGTGTTTTTTGCACAAGTAGAAATGGCTCGGTTTCAGCATGTGGAAACCTAGGAAGCTAATCTGTGTGGTGCACCAATTGTGCTCTCAGACACAAGAACACACACAGTTTCTGTATGTATTCTGTAATGACCTCCAGTATCATGCAGAAATGTAGGGGTGGCTTTTACAAGATATCCAGCAATGCAAGGCTGCTACATATCGGTTAAGATCCAAGCCCTTGCTGTGTAACTTCCACAGTCTTAATGATGTTCTTAATGGCTATGTGGGCTGAAATTTATAATTTCTACACGAGAGTTAAGAGTTGTGGGGTTTTTTTCTGCTGTTGTTGTGGGGGTTTTTGGGTTTTTTGATGGGTTTTTGGGGGGTTTTTTTAGTCGTTTGTTTTTTGGGGTTGTTTGTTTGTTTGTTTTTGGGTTTTTGTTTGTTTTGTTTTAGTTTTTGGTTGTTTTTTTTTTTTAATTAGATAAAGAAAGAAATAATATGCTGGAGTGATTCAGATTGCAGATATAGCTTTTTCATTCTTACAGCACTCAGGTAGTCTACCATGTTTTCTCTTACAGTCTCCAATGAAAGCTATAAGCCACACTGAATCCCAGATAAACTTGCTTTGGTTCAGAAATATGGGGAAGGGGGAACAGAGACTACAGTAATCATATACAGCTTACCTTGAACTTGAGTGTCCCACCTGGAAAATGAAGAAAATCTTCCTTTACTGTACAAGTCTTAATGTGCTACATACAAGTACCTTTCAGGAAAAGCCTGAGTTCTATTGTCTTTTTTTTTGGTAGGCCCATTTAAAGGTATATATTAACTTCTCTCATGTTACAGTTGCTGAATACATTTACAAATCTGCTGGATGTAATATGAAAATGAAACTAAAGGAAAAGATTAGAACAACATTTTGAGATTCATCTAGTTTAAAAATGACCCTTGTCTCTTCCTGCTTGGCATACAATGTGAAGAAAACTGTATGTAAAGTGTATTTTCTTCTCACTTTATCAAGTCTGTGTTATTAAAGCTAAATTATCAGCAGATAAAAGAAACCAAACGAAAATACTGTTAAAATTATCTAATCACAATTTAAAACTATTAACAAATAAAAATTACACTGTTGATCCTTTTGGAAAAAAAAGTGGTTCAGTTTCTTAGTGAAGATTTAGTGGTTCATGTGGCATTATTTGTAGCTGCTTTGGGAATTGCATGTTCACTGTCAGAAAACAAACCAGAGCAGAGAATATGGCCACACAAATAGAAACATTTTCATTGACAGAGCTTGAACTATCTTGCACCAGAGCTCCGTCAGGTGTCAGGTTACAACTTAGTTCATTAGTTGCAGGTGTTTTAATTTTTAACTAGTTTCAGGTGTTTTAATTTTTTCAACTTCCCCTTTTACAAGTCTTTTACATCATTTCACTCTAATGATAGGGTTTTGCTTTAACTACTGGATACATCAATTTCACCACAGTTTTTCTTCTTTTTATTTTAACAACTTGAGGACTCATATCACAACTTGAATGTCTCTTTGTTCTCTCAGCCAGATTTAAAGGAAATTGCCTTATGTACTACAGCAGTTTTCAATGTATTAAAAGTTTTAAAAATTGTTAATTATATGAAATATTCTAACAGCTTAAGTTTAAATGATGCAATTAGCCAGTTACAACTGGAACTACTGGGCCTTATTTAAAATAATGAGGTCTGACAGTTATGGAGCCTGAATTATTCATTGATAACTAGCTTTTCCTCTTTTGCAAACCATGGCTAACATTAATAACAGAGGTGTAAGTGTGAGAACAAAAGAGTTTGACATTGGAAATACAAATATAAAAGTTCTAAATTATTCCTAAATTAAAATACTATACTAGTAATATTTTCCAAAGAAAAATCATTAGGAATAATATTTTTTCATACATTTCAACATTTGTTTCTGCAGAGTCACTGGTTAAATAACAGTACTTGATTATTCATCCAAGAGAAAATCTTTAAAATGTAGTTAATTTCTGTAACAGTATTCTTTTAAAGATGCTATTTTGAAAACAAAATGCAGCACTTTCTGTTGTGATTCCCATACTTACCACACTTGGAAAAATACATACTAATGACATGGAGCCCTTCCTGTGCTTAAAGGTGTTCTGTTTCCTACTGCTCTTCATCTTTCACTGGCCCATACTACTTTCTCCAAGATTGCTCCATCAGGCTTAAAGAAGTTGCTTTATGTAGCACACTGAACACAAATAATATTTTATTCTTTTAACATGAATACTGAGATTTTTATTTAGTGGCTAATATTTTTTAAAAAGCCTGAATTCTCATGAGCTAGTTGCTTGCTGTAAGCCTAGATGTTTTTCACTACAATTCCTAATACCAAAACAGAACCTCTACGTAAACCAATTTAACAACAGTGAACATATCTGTCTCCTAATTACTCAAATGTTCATATGCATCTGGATGTCTTTTATGATTGAAAACAAGAGTTTATTCTCTTGTAATTGAAGTAGAAACTGTTATACATCCTCATTCTTCCTCAAAGCAAAGCAAACCAAAGTAAAAAAAAAAAATCTGGAAGTAGGACATGCTGAAAGAGTGACTCATCTGCAAGTAGGAGTAACTGATCTTTGTCTATGACTCTTCGTTACCATAACATTAAATTACCTATGATATCAAAAATAGGGATCTTAAGCAGAAGCATAGACTCAGTTTGAGATGACCTGTTGAGTTACTGCAGTCACACGACACATCAGCGTTACTGTTTGGAGATAATTTTGCAACAGACTTTCAGAGTGACATGTATACTTGGCATTTTATAGGAGGCCTAAAGGGGCTGAACCTCCAAATGATGCAATGGTTTCTGTACACCTAACTTTGGATCTTCCAAAGATTGCAGTCTAAATGTGCATTTTAATAAAATATGCTTCTATTATATTGTATTGCTGTACAGTTCCCCAGTGCAGGGGGATCAGAGAGGCTAAGGTCAAAATAAATACTATATAGATATTGAAGTCTGTTCTGTGAGACTTTGAACAGGAGGATTTGAAAGATGACTATTTTTATTAGTGCAGATGCATACAATATAACCTGATTTTTTTGTGCAAATGTCAATTGCAGTATACATATTGTTCACTGAAGATTATGTCATTGCTCAAGAGGGAGGAGAGTCCCCAAATGAATGATTAATAATCAATGTGTCTGGGTTATTTTATTCCTCAGAAAGAAAGAATGAATTAATGGTGTCTCTCTCAAAAATGGTAAAAAAGGTCCCAGAAATAGGTCACACCAACTACTTCTGTACACAGAGGGGGCCCCTCTGTAAGTGGATTTCCCTAGTTTGAGCACAAAGCCTCACCTTCCTACATTCTAATGCAATTAGAGATAAAAAGCAATATGGATCAGAGTCCTATTAATTTTTCATACAATCATGAAAAACTGAGGGAAAGGGTGGAGAAATACCCAGGGAGAAGGGTTTTGAAGGGGGCCCAAGATAATGCCTAAGTATGTACTCTCTCTACAGATGACCCAAAGTCTTCCATCAACTCTGGGCCAACAGCAGACTTATGTTCCAGGACAAAGGCAAATCAGGAGTAAGAGGAACAGGGAGCAGCCTCTGAAGAAATCTGTATTCTCTGACACTCAGTGATAAGCTCTCCAACTAGGTGCAAGATGCATTAAATATCTACATGTGTTGTTACATATTTGTGTATGTTATCTTGAGGCATTTTTCTTTTTGGAAAAATGACACTACTTTGCATTGATAAACATTAGGTAGAATCAGTAGAAATATTTGTCAGGACCATATGGTAGTTTGTTTTGGGTTTTTTTCTCCCAAAGGAAGAAGTTGTTTGGTAGAAACAATGGGTTTGTAATTAATCAATCTCTGTTAGTAACAGAGTGGGGAATTACTTTAGATTACTCCCATGTTATGTTCTAGGTATCAGTTAGATCTGCCTGCAGGCAAGCTTGTGGACTCTTCTTTTTGTCAAATTCCCTGTGTCTTTTCTTAAGGAAACCTGCTAATTTTAAGAGGTCTTTTTCTTTTTCTTTTTTTCTTTCTTTCTTTCTTTTGTTCTTTTTTTCCTTTCTTTCCTTTCTTTCATTCGTTCTTTCTCTTGTTCTTTCTTTCTTTCTTTCCTTCTTCCTTCCTTCTTTCCTTCTTTCCTTCTTTCTTTCTCTCTCTTCTTCCTTCCTTCCTTCCTTCCTTCCTTCCCTTTCCTTCCTTCCTTCCTTCCCTTTCCTTCCTTCCTTCCTTCCCTTTCCTTTCTTTCTCCTTTTCATTAATTTCTTTTATTTTTTTTCTTTCTTTTTCTTCTTCTTTATCCCTTTACTGATGCTGCTACTCCCTAGATGCAATCACAAAAAAAACAAACCCGAGACACTGAAGTGCAGATATTCAAAAGCACCGATTATTTTATGCTAATGAATGAACTATCTAGTAATACAGTATTTCACTTGTTGTGCCCTCCTGGTGGTAGCACAAGATAAATCCAACAGTGTGTTTAATTAACTAAAAAAAGCAGAAACAAATCTCCATGGGTTAATAATATTTATGGCCTAAAAATGGACAAACTAAAGAAAAGGAGTAAATTATGTAGTACAATTCAGAGAAAAATGTAATTAAAATAAAATTCTCACGTATTCTAGAAAGTGCATCTATAAAGACATGTGCAAGCAAGGCACATACCTGCTTGAGAAAAAACACTAAAATTAAGGTCATCACTGAGGAGCTGGAAAAAATATTTTTCTAATTATAAAAAAGAATGAAGGCAAACTTCTCAGGAAGAAATGTTAGATCTTGTTGTCCATACAGGAATTGTGTCTTTTTTAATCCGTAAAACGCATGGTATCAGATGGTGACTGAACCTTAATTCAAGTAGCTCAACAACATGAATAAGAAAATGCCAGGTCCATTTAACTGTGTCCTTTGTCAAATGCCAATAGAGATGGTGACTTTTTATAAATATCCAGTAGTTAAAAATATAAAACACTGTAAGTAGATAAGACTACTTGGGTTGCACTAACGTGAGGTCATTTCACCCCTTTATGATTCCTATTCTTTGGCTGGAGGCACACATCTTTGGCTGGAGGCACATATCTTGTCTTGTCCCTCAAAACAGCCTGTGGGTCTGGAGATTTCTCAGACAGAAGTTGGCACAGGCCTACATCAAAGGAGATCCCAGAAAAAGCATCAGTTTCACATCACTGTGCTAGCTCCAAGGGGGCTTTGGAAATTTAGCTCTGTGGAATATAGAGATGCACTCTCAATAACATAGCTGAGCTGTGGACTCTTTCATGGGTTTTCCATATGAAACGTTCCTTATGGGGTCTTTCTGAGCCAAGAAGCCATGTACAGCTCTAAGCCTCAGCCATGCACCATCCAGTGGAAATGCTTCTGCAGCAATAAATAGCTGAGGCTGGTGTTACTGAAACCTTTACTTGCACCTGTGAGACTTGCTCTTTCATCGAATTATTTCAGTTTAATTGAGAAATCTATATTCACACAGGCGGCATTAGCATGCTGGGATTAAAGTTATGAGTGTTTCCACAGGTCTATCTGTATGATGGACTGAAGATTGAATTTTCTCTCAGTTATGCAAGTATATATAGAAGGATGACGATACATCATATTTACAGTTTGCCTTGACCACACATGCACACTCTGATGTACTAAGCAGTTCTGACTCTTTGTAGCTTGTCCCCTTCCTGATCTTGAATCTTTTATGTCACCTTTAGAGTACTGGGTCTTGATATTACTGCAGTGTTGTCTGATTTAGGATTTACAATATTTATTGACAACAGGAAAACACAATCCCCTCATATCTATATAACTTTTCAAATCCGAATGCTGACCATGATCTCATTACCCATTGCTCAATGTCTAAACCTTGCTGTTTAAGTCAAATAGACATTTCAGGATGATATGCAAAAAGATTTGTTAACATTATGAGATCGTTTCACTGCAATGAATTTAAAACAGAGAATATTTACTGACGTGTCACTACATCACACATACACACTGTCGTTTGTAAAACCTACGAGGTTTTACAAGGTCCATGGTAAGATAACCTCTTGAACAAAAAAACAATGAATTGTGCCTATTCAGAAAAAAAACCCCGGTATTCATGAAAAAACACAGAGAATTACAAGAAATATTTTAACAGTCATCAGTCTAGCTTAAATTTCTGACACACTTCATTAGTGTGCCCATTGCCTTATACTCTGATCACGACCCTCAGGAGTGAGAAGCACAGCATCGTATGAAAGCCACTGCTGGGAGTTGCAGGTAGATCCCCAGCCAACTCCATGATCCATGTCTTTCCCTCCTTCCTTGCCGACCAAGAGGGACAGAGCTGCATAAAGAAGGGGGCAGATAAATAGGTGAAAAATTTATAGAAATGAGCAGACCACTCTATGAACATTGATAGTCTAACAACCTTCATTTCCCTCACCCCTAAAGATAAAATGGCCCAGAACCATCAGATTCTCTCTATTTTTATAACACAAATCATAGTTTGTTTGAGTTTAAAAAGTTAACTTCAGGTAAGTGTCATCATTTATCTCCATGCATGGTATGGACAAGACAGCACACTAGTTTTGCTGAAATTACTGTTTATGTACCTGGAAACCACAGAAAAATGCACGTATATAGAAGCGATAAATGTAGAAGCTCCTCTACATTAAATGTCTCTTTGCATTTTCCACTGCTCATGCAAAATTATTTATGTCAATATTTTAATTTCAGTCAGGAAGGATGGAATCAAAGAAAGAGTGACACCTAGGAAAATTGTTGTCAGCAAACTGATGACTACATACCATAATTAAGAAATAATATAAGGAAGGAAGAAGCTTGATATAAATGCTGTTGTATTTTTGTGAGGTTGGTGCTAAAGAATCAAGGAGGAGAAGACATATTAAGACATAAATATTACAATATTTTTCATTGTATACTATTGTAAGATGCATTATATACATAAATGATCATTTCTGTAATCATAAGAATATTAATGCAGCAGCTAATAAATAAAATAAGCACCAAAGGACAAGAATATGACCTTAAAATCCTTACTCAGCTGCCCTATTAACTTTCTGAACACCACTGAAAGTGTGTGTCAGCTGCTTAAATTAAAGGGAGAGTAATTAAAATTACACAAATAATAGGTGACTGGGGTCAGTCTCCATCACCCTATCTCCTATATTTCAAAGTATTTTACATTTTTTCCATCAATATGCAATCTTAATTTTCCTTACACATCTCTCAGATACTCTTGGTTTAAAAACAACTTACCATAAGAAGCAGAGCTTTTGACTGATGGCCTGAGCACAGGTTTTGGGGCCATACCCTTAAATCCCTTCCCATAGCATAACAGATGAGTTGATTTCTCAATGTCTTTGAGTATGAATGTACTTTGTCATCTTTCTTTTTGAAAAAGCCCTTTTA
This sequence comes from Manacus candei, assembly GCF_025592945.1. Lineage (NCBI taxonomy): Eukaryota > Metazoa > Chordata > Aves > Passeriformes > Pipridae > Manacus > Manacus candei. The sequence goes on from NW_026138071.1 coordinate 9,465,298, forward strand.
ATAGGAAAAAAGGAAAATAAAAAAGAAAAAAAAAATCAGATTTATATTTCAGATCTATACTTGAGATCCCCTTTCCTGTGAAGATGGCTAGCATTCAGCAAATCAGCAAAAAAGTTACATTCTTAAACTCTGGAACATTAAAAGTAATTGGTAGACTAGTGTGTGTCTCAAAATAATCCAGATTTTTGTATTTTTACTGTAATGAAAGTAATAATATTAGTAATCATAATAATAAATGAAAAAAAGTGTGACTGGGAATTGAACGAGACAAGAGAAACCCAAATGGCAGTTTAGGGTCCTGACCAGAAGTAGTTTTTTTCTCAGAAAACATTGAGAGTCTTCTCTTAATACCAGAGCAGCATTTTACTGTCTTTGCTGGAAGTTATTGCACTGGTATAAATTATCTAATAATAATCATGCTGACAATTTATAGGTATTCTAGCAGTGTTCATAAAAAAGGATTTTGAGGGCATGGTGTAAGCACAGCATCTAATGCAGGTCTTTAGAAAGTCTTAGAATGAAAGAAATGAGTGGAGCTATTTTGTGCTGTTTAAAAAATATATTGATAAGGTAAAGAGGGAAACATGAACATAGGTATCTGCCTTCTTGGTAGAGGCATTCTTCAGCCTGCAGAGGCAGGAGGAGGAGAGGGAAAGGGGCTTGCAGCTTCAGGAAGCCCAGTGCACACATGGGTTTTGCGGGTGCTCACACGAGTTCTGTGCCTTTTGTGTCGTGTGCAAGTCCAATCCTCTGCAATAATTGCATGTGTTTACAGAAAACATAAATAGGGAAGGAACAAATACTGGGATATGAAGCTATTATTATTAGTTTCAGTGTATTTAAAGCCTTTGCAGTATCATAGTCACTTGTTAGAGCTAACAATGCACATTTGCCTAGTTTTAGTGATCTCAGTCCTACAAAACTTGCTTCATAGCCCCCTCTGCATGATGAAACCCCTTAATAAAATAAAATTCACTCTTCATTAAATAGTAATAATTATTTTTCCAAGCGATTTAGCAGAATTTAAAGTATTCACCTTTTTTCCTCTGTAATCCCACCTGTGCAGGCTCTAGGTCAACATGTTTTCTGTTGAGGGGGTGCTATGCTCTGGCTTAGGTATGTATGTGTTCATAAGGCTCTGATTTCAGTGGAAACCCCTGAGACTTACACTGAAGTCCTGCTGTTACGGCTATTAATGTTGTAGCTCTAGAGAGCCATACAGGACATTTGCTGTATTAGACCTGAGGGTAAGCCCAACTCTCTCATCTGGAAGAGGTATTTTGATCAATGGATGAATATGAATGATTCATAAATGAACCCTGAATGAGTAGAAAATGAATTCTTACATAATACTGGCATAGGAGTCAGAGAAATATGGGTGAACACAAGTAGAAGTTGGCAGAATGGGCTTTAGCGGTCTCATATCTGCTCTCACAGACTACAGCTCTTGGCTTGGCTTTCTTCCTTGAGCTTTATCAGGCACAAGCTCATCCAAACTGGAAGTTTTTCCTCAGAAGTTACATAGCAATAAATCAGGGCATACCAAAAAATAACCAAAATAAGACATCTGCAAAACCAAACCAATTTTGAAAAAGGCAGGCTGCCACAATGTATGACTACTTTATGCTTCATAGCTACCCAAGTGGTCAAAATATCTTTAGCTCTGGTAAAATGCAAAGGAGCATGGTCTATATATTTAACATACCAATACTATTTACTATGCTTCCAAGGCTTTGGACTATGGTAAAATCTACTGAGACTGAAGATCTCCAACAGAGATGGCACAAAATAAGATTAGCTTAAACCAAACCATACAGACTAAACCATTCCACATCTCTCTCCCCTTCTTTCTGGCTCTGAAATTCTCCTTTACTAGTAGCTCCATGGAAATTTTATTCCATTATATTGAATTCTGAAAGGATTCAGATATGTACTTAACCATTAGAGAAAATGAGGTGCCATTCCCTTTTAGAGAAAACTGAGAAATGTACAATTCTGCCACATGACAGACCCAGAGCAAAGTAAACCTCCCTCCAAACCCTGTCTTCTCCTCGGAAAAGAAATTAGTGGCTAAAATACACTCCCTCCCCTTACCTCATACCTTGCTAGATGAGAACATTTCAATATAGACTTGCTGCTGTGGAGGGTGGCTACTTGTGAGTGGGGCCTTGAATGCGTATGCCTGGAGGTCACATAGAGCCATCAGCATCCAGTTACCTTCTGCACAGACATTCTGCATGGGGAATGCCAGCAGCTGAATGGCAGGGCACTGACTGACAGATCGTCTTTGGTTAGTTCTGTGCTCTACAGTTGAACTCTGGAGGTTTTCTTGAGTGTTTAATTTCTTTCTTCAGATGATTAAGGAGATCTAGTCAATTTATTCTTCAAATATATTGTATGGATGCTAAGTGAGCTAATAAAAAAGAAGATCGATCTATCTCTCTCCTGACTTGTCCTGTTTTCCTTATATTTTTGTCATTTCTCAGTAAAACTGAAGACAGATGGGAAATGTAGTTTCTTACAAAGTCATTGCTGGTTAGAATGTCACTGAACTTGAAAAGACTTTATTGCAGTCCTCCTAGAAATTGTCTGTCTTCAATGTTTTCCTACCCACCACCTTTTTGTGATGACTGAATTTAGGAGGAAATTCTCATTTTAAGCAGTCTATCTTTACAGCAACTTATCAAACAGTGGCCTTTAGCTGTTGTTCTGTGACAGCCACTCTATTAAAATCCTGATGTAAACAAGTGGAGAAGGTGAACTAGAAGTGCAGATATTTGCACAGCATTACTGTCAGGTAAAATTTTAAAGATAGGTTTTATGAACCCATTATTTGCAGTCAAGGCTTTTGACTACAGCTTCTGAAATCATTTAAGTAGACAAAGTGTTTTGTCAAAACATACTGCTGGGAGTCAGTATGTAGCTTCTTTTTATGTAATTTAATTTGGTTCTGTTGTTTGCATGAAAGTGGGATATCTAGCTGGGCAGCAATAGTGGTGCTGTGTACGATCACAATATGGTGAATTTCTAGTGTAATTAACGTTAAATGCCTTTTGTTTTCATTTAGTGCTTAATGCATGCATAATTACAGTGTACATACAGACCTATCAGGGAATATGCTTGAAGGCTTTTAAATACAAACAACAAAGTCCAAAGATTTTATAGTTCTCTTCTTTGGAGTGGTATATGCACAAGAAGGTATACCCATTTTAAAAACACATGGCCTGTAAAGTTTTCTTGACATAGCCTTTGAAAGAAGTGGGTACTTTAAAGAGGCAGAGCTGTTGCTGACCTTTCAGCTCTGAGCCTTGTGTCCGAGGTGATGTTGAATAGGACTGCCCTGTGACAGGCTGGCTTGCTGTGGTCCCCAGGCAGTCATGTAAAGTCAGCATTAGAGCAAGGTATGTGTTAGCCAGCCTTCCACTATGCCAGAACACCACCTTCTGTGTGCTGAGATTCTCTGCAGATGAGTCACCTTTTGAAGAACACAGCCTAACTGTTCACCAGATATTCACTCACACAGTTAAAAGACTTTCCAGTAGCTCCTCTACTTCACCTGGAGCAACATCAGGCACAGAACGTGACCCAAACCTGTTGGCTGTGGTTTTCCTGAGGTACCAAGCAGTGCCATGGAGTTTGTGTGGTCTGGCGTAACTTCATATGAGCATTTCCTATCAGCATTTTGGCTAAGTCACACCTTACAGCATTTTTTAACTTCATATTGAATAGAACCAGTACTTCGCAAATGTACTTTGAGAAAGTTGGGAAAAGTTGGAAATGTAACAGTTCCAAATATAATTTCCAAACATTCTTAGCTACTACTGTCAGTAGAAACAGTGATGACAGGAGGAGAAGACATTTAGCTCCTCTCACAGTATTAACATCCCACCTTGATATATCTTGTGTACAATTACATGTACACTATAGTTTGGGAACATCTAATCAAATAAAACACATGGTAAACAGTAAGATATAGTACAAAAGCGGCAGGACATGGGGACCAGATCTTCTCCATTAGTATACTGGCAGAACAGTAGTAGATAGATGAAGAAATCTCAGGAGATATGAGAAAAGGAAAGCATTTTTCAGGCAGTAGCAATTGTGGTCATAAAGAGAGAAAGATAATAAGAAAAAAAGTTGTCAGATAAAAGGACAATAGGCGCAGTAAGATTATAAGTCTTTTAGTGATTCCATTCCATCCAGCTCTTCCCTTTGTAAGTTCATTTTGATCTGCTATGCATCAAAGCCAGATAAATTGTGAAAAATGCTCAGGCATCCTTTGCCCAAACATAATCCTACATCTCTGCACATAAATCAGATCAATAAATTAGTTATTACATAGGATATGGATTGAGAAAGCCAACAAATGAAAGAAAACCACAATCACCAAAGTATTGTTGCCTGCACAACCATGTAATACCACAATAGCTGTGTCAATTAAGAAAGTGACGAGAACAGTCTTCTACTGAGTACAAATTTTATTTGAAGATAAATTCTACCTTAGAGTAGCATGTCCCTGCAAAACTGATGCATTTATAGCAGTACACCCCAAAAACCTCTTCCATGCATCGCTTGAGCCATACAGTTGTAATTTTCATGTATTAGTAGTTCCAAATTTCATTCCAGCATTCCCTTTCTTTCAAAATTAGTCCTGGTTGTACCATTTAATCAGCACCATTTTCTAAGCCAATTACTTGGAGCAATATGACCGCTGGTACTATACCAGCCTCAAGTCCTGTTCTGCCACAGCTGCAAAAGGGGCAGTGAAATGGCATGATACCAGCTCTCTTTGGCCCTGATCCAGCAAAGCACTTAAACACCTGTTCAACTCAAAGTATATGAGTAATCCCAGAGAAGACAAGATGATAAATTCTTTGAACCAGTACCTGCTTAGATTCATAGACTGTGAAAACAGAAGGGAACATCTAAACATCTTGTCTGACCTCCTGTATACCACAGGATTTCTTTGAATTCAGTCTTGCTCAGTCTTCCCTTTCTTTCAGAAGATAACATCCAGCTCTAATGTCTAAATTTTCAGAGATGGAGAAATTATCACTGTCATGCATAAATTGTTCCAATGATTAACAATCCTCACCAGGACAAATTTGTACATTTTTTTCAATCAAAACTTTATGAGGTCCTTTGGATTCACAAAGTATTGTTGTGTTTTAATTAATTGGAATGAAGAGGCATGTATTATCACATTTCTCTTTTTGTATATATGCTTATAGACCACAATTAAATCAGCCATTCATTTTTACTTTGACAAATTGATAGGCAGTGTTCTCCAGGTTTCTCAACCGACAGCAGCTTATTTGGCCTTTAATCATGCTCCTGTCTCCTATCAGACTCCTCTTGTATTGTTCTTCATCTCTACAAGTCTGGTTTCTGGAAAAAGAACAGTATTTAAGGAGATGTCATTGGTCACCACAGAGACAATAGAGATTCCTACTTATAGTCGCTTTTTTACCTCACCAGGGGTATGATAGGACTTTTGACTTCATGGCCACACTGAAATTTTGCACAGAACCATTCTTCACCTGCCAATCCTTTCAGTGGTGTTGTTTTCTATGATAAGTGTAATCTCCTTTAAGTGCCCTCCGACATTCCACGGTTTTTCCTCAACTTACAAATTTACCCTCTTTGAAATGCATAGTTTGATTGTGCCCAACTTAATTATGACCAAAGAACTCCACAACAGTTTTCATTATTTCGTTATTATTTTATTTCTTCATCTCTTACTTACATGTTCTATTCACAGTCTTAGTGCTTTCTATAACTTTTTGTGACTCTTTATTTTTCACATGAATTAAGATACCAAAGTATATTAATTATCTTAAAGTAGTAAGATTAACAACAGACTAGAAGTGTTCATACTCAATGGATGATCCAGCATTTCCAACTACATTTTGAAACCAGCATCATATTCAACCAGTTTAATATGTACTATATTGATTTTGTAATATTTGCATTTTGTAATAAAATGTTGGGTGATATTAAATCAGAGCACTGCATATAAAAACTATGATTTCTCCCTATATATGTATAACATCCTAAGGTTTTCATCAAAAGATATCAAGTTATTCTGATGAGATCTAGGCTTCGTTAACCCTTATTGATTGGCTTAAATTATGTCATTCTTCTTGCATAATGCAATCTCAATATCACTATTATTTGCTTGTAATATCTACAAAAAATTGTCCACATGGAGTTCCAAAATACAACAAAATATTTCTTAAAAATTATTATTGTTATTTAAACAGTTTTTAGTAGAAACTTAGAGAGCAAAGAAGGAGATCCAACGTTGTGAAGAGAAAGGCCATGGGCTAAAGATCAGTCTTGAGAAGTTTAACTTTCCAGACATAAGCAGAAGTTTAAAAGGAAAAATCCCAGAGGAAATAAAAAAAAAAAAAAAAAAAAAAATTAAAAAAAAGCTCTTTCTACAGTAGAAAAGAAAGGATTAAAAAGAAACTGTTTTAATGAAAACTGAACAAGGGAGAAGAGAGGAAAAAAGTCAGTTATCAGAGATGCTTGAAAAGAAAGACTATGATACAAAGCAGAGAGGAGTTGCTAGGGATGACAGCAGTAAATTCAAGATATTTGTAATGCTAAATAAAAGATTCCACCTTGAAGGATGACTGACAGAAAGCAGCACACGAGAGCAAGGTACTAGCCTTGTGTAAGCACTGTTTCTGTGTAACTAAATAGTAATGATAGTTAATCGTGGGTTTACACAGGAAGAGAAGAAGCCTTAGCACATACAGAGTCTGATCTCATAAAATCCTTCCACGTACATAAGTCAATTCATGTACCATTTCAGCAGCTTTTCATGCACTCTACAAGAGACTAATAAGAAGCAATGCCACAACTGACTGGTGCTGTTGCCAAACACAGAAAAATATTGGAAGCTGGCATGGTGAGGACATATTCGGCTAAACCTGATTTCTCTTTTCCTACTGAAAAGTACTTAAAAAAAGAAGAAGAAAAAAAGAGGTAGTCTTTGGAGAAGGATAGTTTTAACAGTTTTAACAAGATCTTTTCTGTTTGCTCCATCCCCCTGTGAGGGTTCAGAGCACTGGAATTTCTGCAGGCCTCTGTTTGAAAATAAGGGGCTAATGAAAAGGTACGTGCATGGCTTGCTACCCTAAACTAGTCCTCCTAAAATATCCTGGGATTTGCCAAAGCACTAAATGACGTTGACATAGAACACTTTAAGGGAAAAGTCACCTTTTATTCTTTGCTTTTCAGTATTTAGAAATGTAGCTTCAGTTTCCTTTGTGTTTTTTGTATAAAGGAAATTCATTTTGAATAGAGATGGGTCCATTTCTTTAGGTTTGATCTCAATGGATACTGAAGCTGGACCGCTGCGCCTTCCAACTCTTGCAATTTCTGGGGAAAGAGAGGGCAGACAGGTTTAGATGAAGAGGACAGAGGAATAGTAAAAAGGAAATATTTAACATGGAGAAGAATCTCAATTGCTGAGAGGAACAGAGTTAATGTAAGGCCTAACTATTTCTCTAGGAAGTATGTACAATTAGAACTTTTGCTAACATGCTACACTGTCTAATTTATTTTCAAGTCCACCAAATTCCGTGGTGTAGTGAAATTTCCTCATGGCCATTTTAATCCCTGAATCTATTCTGTTCTCCATGAAGGTCAACCTGTTTAGACGTCCCGATGTAAGCAGGCCTTTGCAGACATAGGGTTCCAGGGAATAATGCTGCTTAGTGGAGAAGTGGGTCCTCAGAGGTCACAGGTAAGACTCATTTTGCTTATATCAGCTCTGACTTTAGATGGTTTTTTTTAGTCATAATAGTTTTTCTAATACATGGTAGAAGCACAAAAAGCCACTGCTGTTCAGAGAAGTTCTACATGTGCTCAGACACCTTTTCTTTCTCTGCTTTGGATCTCTTCCTTCCCCGGTGGTAAAGCATAGTGGGGAATCCTATGATGATAGAAGCAGTCGATACCTTTGTAAGAACAGAGAGCTGTCTTTAGCACATGTGTGCCTTTGGTTCAATAAACAACTAGGTTTGCACCTAATTTTCCACTGAATGATCTAATACCAGCAGAAAACATTTGCAGCATGGCACAATGCTAGTCTTTTCAGCTGCCATCTTCTTGACCATAGTGAGGCTTTTTCTTCCTTCTTGTGCAGAAGGCGAGGGGATTCTCTCATCTGTGATTTGAACTAAGTAATAGGGTTTTTTAAGGTAAATTAATTTCTACTAGGTTCAACTATTTGATATCCAAATAAAGAAAATAATTTAGCCCACATTAAAGAGAAGAGGGGAAAGGTTTGGGAAGGTTTGGGAAGGCTTGGGAAGGAAAGGTTTGGGAAGGTTTGGGAAGGGAAAGTTTGGGAAGGGAAGGTTTGGGAAGGGAAGATTTGGTAAGGGAAGGTTTGGGAAAGTTGGGTAAGGAAAGGTTTGGGAAAGTTTGGTAAGGGCAGGGCAGGGCAGGGCAGGGCAGGGCAGGGCAGGGAAGGGCAGGGAAGGGCAGGGAAGGGAAGGGAAGGGAAGGGAAGGGAAGGGAAGGGAAGGGAAGGGAAGGGAAGGGAAGGGAAGGGAAGGGAAGGGAAGGGAAGGGAAGGGAAGGGAAGGGAAGGGAAGGGAAGGGAAGGGAAGGGAAGGGAAGGGAAGGGAAGGGAAGGGAAGGGAAGGGAAGGGAAGGGAAGGGAAGGGAAGGGAAGGGAAGGGAAGGGAAGGGAAGGGAAGGGAAGGGAAGGGAAGGGAAGGGAAGGGAAGGGAAGGGAAGGGAAGGGAAGGGAAGGGAAGGGAAGGGAAGGGAAGGGAAGGGAAGGGAACTTGCTGAGAAATTGCAACACAAATTCTGATTTTGTCAGAATGCTTTGAAATTATGCTCAGCGTTGTTTAAAATTGAGTTTGTTTTTGGCTTAGTCTCTGCAGTTGTACAAGTTTGGGAAAGAGCTATTTTTTGTACCTAATGCTGAAAGTCACCCTAAATATCTTGTATCATTATTACCTATTGACTGTGGTGAAGGAAAAGACATTTTAAGAAAATATGTTTCAATGACAGAAGCAAAATAAACACTGGAACATATAACTGGTAACTCATTAAATAAGAAATCCATGCTTTTATCTAGCTCTTCAAACGCATTTTAGGCACTTCAACAAGATTAGAAAAACACTTCTATGCCAAAAAAGAAACTCCTTTAATCACTTCTCTTCTAAGAAGATACCTTCATGAAAAGAGAAGAATTAACCTCTTTGTTGCCACTATTCCTTTTACCACAATAAAAAGCATTTGTAACATTTCTAACACATTTGGTTCTGTCAGATGGAAACAGCTATGTTTCAGAAACATTAATCATACAGGAAGATATTGGCAAGCACATATCTTGCTGGAAAATTATTAGTATACACTAGACCATCATTAGTCTACTCTAATGGAACAGCAAGAGTCTCAGTTTTCCCAAGTGCCACAGACAAGGCTAGTCTATCATGTATTCTTTATGGTCCAAAGCTATTTTTGTTTTTGTAGTTTTATTTACCTATTGCATTACATAGAAGGAAAGAAAAAACCTCAAAAACTTCTACTTGTAACAATTTAGAGGGTAAATGAAAACAAACAAGGAAAGAAGGGGTGAATAACTAAGAGTCACCATCCAATGTGTGCATCCCACTGAACTAGGAACAAAATAGCTGCTGCAGTGTAAGATGACAAAACAATGAAAAGATGTAGTCAAAACAAGAAGCAAGAATATATACAGCTAGATACATATATATACATGTATATATATATATATATACATACTGCATTACTGGACACAACTAAGGCTGAATTATCTCCATGAATCCTTCTGCACATACATCCCACAGTATAGCAAAGTAATAAGATCATACAGCTTTTGGGTGGTTTTTCTGGAACTCTCTTCAGAATCAGTGGAAAGCCTGAATGTCAAGCAGAGGGAAAACCCTTTCACAGACTGGATCCCTCTACCTCATTTCCCAGCCTTGAGTCCAGCCAAGGCCAACCTCTTGCAGACAGAAAGTTCAGCTATTGTACTGCCTCTTTACACCCCTCAATGGGAAAAGGGGCAGTGCTTATGGGGGAAGGTAACTTCCTATTTCAGCACAGAGCATTTTGTTACCACTGCTGCTGCTCCCACCAAGTGGTCTTAATGTGGTCTTAGAAGGTAAAGCACCCTCATCTCTTATTTTTTATTTTTTAAGGTCCTGTTTCTGGAAACTGGTATAGGTAAAATAAATAATGGTCTCAGAGCTACACCACATCTTTTCTGAAAGGCAAAAGCTCTTTCAAATTTTTCTCATCTTTTTGAAACTGCTCTTGCTTTTTTTGCTCCCAAAATGCAGTGAAATAAAACTCTGTTTTAGTCTGTTCAGCCCCATCAGCACTGCCTTCACATCCCAGCAGGTATGCTGCTCATTTTTGGGTTTCTCCAGACAGTATGTAAACTTCTGGATACTTCTCTGACTTACCAAAGGTCTTCTTTTGATGTTTGCCTATAGGAGCCTTTAACTTTGGGTCCTCCTATTATTTTGTCCAACAAGTCAAGGCTTGCTGTCAAGGTAGATGTTATTGTGGAAATGACAGAATATGTTCAAGGTCAGTGAATAAGTTCCCTTTCAATAAAAGCACACATTTTGTCCAAGAACAGTCAAAAGGGTTAAAATACAATCTTTCCAGATAAGTTTCTAGCCATATGAGGCTCAAAAAGTCAAAAGATTTGAAAGCTATTAGTACTTCTGTAGATCATCCTCTTCCAGACACTCTTTTTTTTTTTCTTTTTCCTTTAACTGACAGGTTGCAGTTAAAAATTAAAGTAAAAAGAGGCCCTCTTTTTGCTACATACCTTTAATGGAACTGAAGCCAAAATAAGTCAGACTAAATTATGGGAGTAAATGACCTCCTGGGAAGTATAATACCAAATTCTGAAGAACTGTAAAGAGTTTCCTTTGATCTTTTTAGCTTCACAGCCTGAAATTCAAAATCTGTATTTAATTTTAGATTGCATATGCCAGCTTTTAAGTTTCCTTTCTAACATGATATATCATTTTAAATGATAGGACACCTTTAACTTGTATTTCTTGAAAATGCTGACTATCCTTCCTTTATTCTTTTACACTATAAAAACAGATATAAATATTACTAATTGCAAAAATAATTTGAGGTTGGGTACTGTAATGGATAAACCATTGACCTTCACTTAAGAGACTGTGCCTTCAAGCTCAACCTGAGTTTCTAAGTGAAATGACTTTGATCTGAGACACAAGTAACTTCAGTTCAATGCCCTAAAGGATATAGATCTAGAAAAAAAGACAAGCTGAGCACTTAACTATATATTCCTGTTAAAATTTAGGAGGTAGACAAAGGATACTATTTTTCAAATGTGGTATAAAGGGTCTATTTCTTTCTATAGCTACAGAGTCACATTGCAAGGACTGTGTTCCTAAACCAGAAATCTCAGAAGGCACAACAAGCTGTATTAGCTCTTGGCTGGAGAATTCTCTGACCTCTGCACTTGAGCACAGACTTTAGATATAGGCAGCTGGAATAATCTCCCTCTTGAGTCCAGAAGAGAGCCACAAAAGTCTTTATGCCTTATGCATTATGAAAGAAGCCACCTTTTTGAGGAAAAGTAGGTTGTAGCAGGTTGGCTGGAAACACGACGTGAGAGACCTGCTGCTAACTATTGGGCTTATACTGGAAAAGCTCTAGGAAAAGTGCTTACAATGCTTTGTTATGTGTCCTTCTCATGATCAGCCAAACAAAGATACGAATACAGTCCAGAATTTTGCAATATAACAGCATTCTGAATTGGATCCTGGGGGAATAATTTGTAATGCATAATTTATCTGCTGAATTTAGTTTCTGCTACTAAGAAAATATCCATAAACTGGTCATGATTGCCTCACACATGTTATTTTTAAATGAAACAACTGATAAAAATTCTTTCAGATTATTTGGAGTTATTTGAGCTATATAGAGATAGTTCCAACTGACTGGCTCATTTACATGGTTTTGTTTCACTTTCCTGATTATGAAAACTAAGCAGTCAACCAAGACACCTGTGCCCCAAACCATTTCCTATATGGGAATACCTGGTGTGAATGTAGCATGAATACACAAATACAATAAGGAGGGCTGCATTTTCTGCTGTTTTGAAAGGGTGGTGCCTCTTTGTCTGCATAAAAGAAATGGTCTTGAAGCAAGAGGCTGAACTTTCTGGGGTCAATCACTGTAGAATTTAATCCAACCCTTACTTCTTATCACAGCCCATCCCAGACAGCAGTTACTGTTACCTTCCTTCTTCCTAGTGAATTGCTGACAAATCATGTGGCTGGTCTATGAAAAATAGAAGAGATCAAATATATACAAAATAATTTTGAAATTGTATAACCTCAGAGAAAAATAGAAATGGCAACATTGGAGCAGAACAATGAACTTAGTCAATGTAAAATTGGGTTGTGCATAAGCCCTTTCGCTCACTGACAAGGTAAAACAGATTGACGCGCTTTGAGGCTGCGGTTGCTGATAAGAAATGCCATTTGTAAGACTTTTACTCCCAGCCAAAGTGGAAGTAATTAAAATATTTAGCAGTAGCCTTTTTCCCCCCATCCAAGATGAAGCTCATCTGGGCTTCCCTAGCATCAGTCGTATCTGCCACAGTTTTGGAGAGAGAGAGGCAGACCAGACCCAGCACTACCCTGGAAAACCTCAGAGACAGGAGTTTGTACAAGTTGGAGGAGTACAGCTAATAGGTGTGCTATCCTCTGTGCTATTGCTGGCTGCCCAACAGGTTCAGAAAGGGACATTGTTGCCTTTGGTTTATGTTTTCGTATATCTGACAGTCCTCCTGCTCATTTTTGCTTGCTATAATATTTTTTTCCCCAAATTTCTAGCAATAGAACAAAGGTATATGGAACAATTAATTTAGGAAGATATCTGAAAAAAATATTGCCAATTCAAAACTATTCTCAAAAGATCAGGGTTACATAGTGCCAATAATCAAAAATTTCTAAACTTTCTCAAAGTTTGGAATATTCAGGTCTCAGTTTTACCTTACCTTAAATCTGTAATGGATATTAAAATTTGTTCATTTAAGATTTCTTATTTCTACAATTACAATATTAGTCATCATTGACATAAAGTTAATATTTACCCCAGCAGAAGCTAATTTATGTTTGTTAATATTCTATCAGTGATTTTAAATCTTCTTCCTAAAACAAACAAACAAACAAAAAAATCCTGATTTTTGTGGCAGAAATATGAAACAGAAACCCCAGACTCAAGGTTAGTTAAGTTGTTGGTTAATTATGAATGATATAAATTTTTGTCTATTAATCCTGCACACGAAAGTTTCATTCTCAAGTAAAAATGAGTGTGAAATAATTTTAAGTGCAAAAGAACATGTCCAACAGTCCTGCACATAAGTATTTTCATGAGCTTGATGGGTAATTTTATGACCAGCTGACAGAAGAAAACTGAGCTGGAGATTAGAAAAGACTCCCAGTGAAAGTGCTGGTACTCCTTTACAACTTAAACAGGCAAAGCATTCCAGAACACACTGTGATTTTTAAGTGAAAGTAGACGAGATAGATAGAAAAAAATCACATTTAAATTGTCTGAACAAGCCCCCTGCTGAGAAAAAGTTGAAGGGATATTACATATATATAAATATATATCTATAAATATTAGCAAATCAGCAGATTTGACAGTATCATGTGTCAGTTCCCCACTGTATATACAATTGTCATATATCTGGTAGTCAGGTGGTGCCTCACACTGAGACTGCACTGTTTTCTTCCAGAACCATCAACATCCAAAACTGACAGAGAGATCATGATTTTTCATACTTTGTATTTACATTCTTAAATAAACAGCCACTATGCTTTTAACAACAATAGGAAAAAAAGAACAATAATATTCTGCCCTATAAGTGGATCTATGTGTTATCTAAAGTACTTGATTTATTATTTTTACACATATTTATTTTTTGATCTGTTGAAAAAGATTTTTGACAAATCAGTAGATGACAACTCCACAGAGCTATGTAATCTTAGGATCTTAGTGGCAGCCAAGGAGCCTTTTGCTTTGTACAGCAGAGGCATCAAACACTTCAGAGATGTAAAGAAACATGAAAGCATATTAACCACTATTTTCACCCTCTACTATTTCTTCCATATCTCTCAATTATTTTAAATTAAAGATAGGTAAATTCCTTCACTGTGAAGAATGTAGAATTTTACAGTTACATAATCTGATGCAGTGTCAGTCCATGACACTTTCATTATTCTGTTTTTTTCTGACCTTGTTCACAGCTACACGTATGTAAATGAGGAGGAAGAACCATCTCAACTCTGATCAAGTTTCTTTTGATCCTCCTCAGAGTGTGACTGCCTGTGTTTGTACACACATTGGCATGATGGGGCTCCCGGCTTGGCCACAAGAGCTTTTAGGTGCTGAGGTAATGCAAATAATAAAGAAATCAGAGTTGATTTATATCCTTATATATGTGAGTGTCTAACTAGTATTCAAAAGGCATTACTCTCAATTGGATGCTGAAATATATATTGTATGCCAAATTTGTGATTCATACTGACTAATACAATACAAGTAATAGACTTGTTTATTTATTTGTATTTAATTTAAAAGAAAAAGGGTGACCATATTTCTAAAAGATTACATCAAGCCATTGTCCCAGAAAAAAACCACAGAGATGTTTACTGAAATGAGTTAAAAGATAGAGCTTGATAAGTTGGAGGGCCATTCTCTCCTTGTGGAGATAATGTATCTCCCATTACTGTTAAATGGTGTTATATGTGCATATTAAGGGAAGAATATTAGTGATTAATAAAAACCCACATTTTCCAGTGTGCTGAACTCTTTTAGGGACATTGAAGGTCCTGAGAGGTGCCTAGTTTAGCTCAAGTGTACCTTGAATGAATGTGTGTTTTATAGCAGATCTTTAAACAAAGCCAGTGGATTCAGTGCAGTCCAGTGTAAACTTTTGACATACAACAATGTAGCTAAGTATGCTTAGGGATAAGAAAGGGTATTTATTTCAATGCTGGCAAATAGTGGTGGTTGGTCTGTCTGCAGCTCCAAATTAGGCCATTTTAGCACTCAAAAGTACTGTGGATTTTTTCCCCCTTACTGGTTAATGATATTAACTATTCATTTGTTCCTGAGAAAAGAAGGAAAAGGTTGTGTCTTAGGCTCATAGTAACTTCAATTAGTTGTTAGCGAAAGATTTTATCCTGGTAGCAAAACCAGAAAAAAATCTTTTAAATTAATTTGAAGATGCCTACATTTAGAGAATGGCATTGCTTTAACAGGGCTATGCAAATGAGTCCAATTTAGCATCTTGTATTCAGCTGGAAACCATTGCTAAATGATCGGGATAGCCAGTCACAGATATTAAAATGAATTATATCTAATCTGAATTTTAGTCACGCTACATTAACTAATAGAAAGTTATTAACATTTCAAGAGAAAAAAAGCTTTTGCCTGCAAAATTAACAGTGGCTGAGATGTGACCTGTGAGCCATGCAGCCTGATCACTGTAATGACAGTGTAATGGCATATTTACATTAAAATCTCTGCAGCTAATATGTGATTCAGAATTGGACGTTAAGTCGAGGATTATTTAGTCTGGCCTGTTGGCCTTTCTCTAAGTAGTTTTTTTTTACTTCAATACAAATCTGAAACTTTTCATTTCATGACTATTTATGTGACTAGTTTCTATGGCTATGTCTCTCCATCTTTACATCATCTGCTTTATGTGACCAGCTTACTCTTTCATTTTTCCCTTCCTTTTTCCAATATATTTATCGTTTTCTGCGGGCATGTACAACTTCAAGAAACCCACATTAGTTGCAAGCCAGTCAGGAAAAGGGAAATGTTTTTCTCCTTTTTTTTTTTTTTTTACTGCTAATTTGCTTCAAAAGGCAGTACGTTTTCATGTTTTAATTCCTACACTTTTTAAATATACAGCACCCTGGAAAAAATGGATAATTCAAAGCCACCTTCATCTGGATAGAAGAAAACATGTAATTATAAAGCTATTCTTATCCTTAGCAGGCATTGACAACCTGCTACAGTTTCTCCTGCTGCCAGTTCATTTCTACCAGTGAAACGGCTTGAAAGTTATGGACCTGAATATGTGGCAATTGTATCATCTATAGCATTTGTTAAATTTGTGGACCACTTCCATATATGAATTTGCTCAGTTAGTTATTTAAACAACACACCAATGTTTAAAATTGAGAAAATACAATGATGTAATAATAGTGAACTCAAATAGAGCCAAAGATGCCCTCTTTTGTGGTCCCAGGTGTATCACAAGTGCTGTAGGCCCCATGGCTGGTAGATTTTGATGGCAGCGGGACCAAAGCAGCTTCCCTGATATTATGGGGCTGCCACTGAGACCCTTCAAAGTCATTTTTTACTTTTATCGTACTTTGGACATGGTAAAGTATATAAGAAAGCTGTACCTATACTACAGTAGTTTCTGTTGCCTTTTTAGGTAAATGCCAATGCTGAAAATTAGACAACCCCTCTAAAACTAATGCGAGGTAGTTAACCTTCGCTATAGTTACAGCATTCAGTTTCCCTTTCACCCACAACCCATCGTGAACACCATCAGACCCAAGCCCCTCACCTCACTAGGGAACTGAAATGTTCTCTTAGTAATTGCTTTTGGCTTTAAAAATGGTATGTCCCAATTAAGTTTGAGTTCTTTTTTGTTTTTAGATTGCCTGTAACAATTCTGTAATTAATATTACTGATCTGAACATTTGCTGTGCAAGAGCCAGGACCACTTTTTTATACCACCAGTGCAGCACACTTTTATTTCTATAACTGCCTCAGTAGTACTGTTACATTTAAATTTAAAAGCCAGTTTAATTAGCTGGAAATACAAACCATGTAAAAATGAAACTGCAAAATTTTTGATCTCCAGATTTACTCTACCTGTGGACAGTAGGAGAGGTTAGGAAGACAAGACAGAGAGGCACCTAAACAGGAGTGAACTGGAAACTCAAAGATATGTTGGGTTGTTTGCCTATGCTTACCATCTTCAAAGCTTAGAACAGGAAAATGGTGTGGCTCTAACAGCAGGTTTCATTACAAAATAGAATAAAAGCCAGGTTTGTTAACTTTATTTTTGAGAGGAGATTGGAAAGATAAAACCCTACTCTAGTTAGGTTTGAAATATTTTCAATGTTGAGTGGTTCTCAGAGGATCTTACTGGAATGTGGTCCTCTGAATCTGCCAGGGCAAGCCAGTGGAAATTCAGCGGGCAAGAACAACTGTCTCTTAGAAAGGTCTGTCTCCATTCTCAGAAATATCCTTTGAAAACAGAGGTTTTCAGGGGGTGCTGGTAATGGTGAGAAAATTCCTTTTGTCACAGAGATAGGTTCACTGGTGAGCCTCCTTGAGTAAAATGAGTAGATTCCTATACTTCATTAAAAAAATTCTTAGATGCCAAATGTTGATCCACTAGCTCCTGCTTATCCCCTGCCTACAAGTTTCTCTCCTAATAAACAAACTGGCATCAAAAGAATTCTGCTGAATATTTTGCTTGCTATTAGATAAGACCATACAACAATGAATGCTCATGACCTCACTATTTTCTTTCAGGTGATCCATTGTTCACATATCATAAACATGCCAGGAAACACTGTTGTTCAGTGCCTTCACTGTGGATATAGAGCAATTTGGAATCAGATAAGCTTTTGAGATGTGGCTTTAGCTATTTAGATAAAGGTATCTGCTTGCTTTGGTGACCAAATACTCAACAAGGCTCACAAACAACAGAGAGACATTGTGCTTCTTTCTGAAAACTGCCTGAACCTCACCTATTTCTTGACTGCCAGCACTGCATGGGAAAGCTTTCTACCTAGTTTACCACCAGACCTCATTTCTCCTCCCTGCACCTCCCTCCAGCCATGTCCTATGATATTTGCAGAAGATGTTATTCCGCTGATTTTTTTCTGAAGTGTTTTGGTGTTACATGAATTTGAGATGCTACTGGGCTGTTCAAGCTGGCATTTAAACTCTAGTTTCCTACATTTTGGATAGTCTTCTCAAATTGCACTCTTGGTTTGAGAAAATTTCCCAACTTTTTCTTTTTTCTGAGGAATTTCCTTTCCATAAATCAGCGTTTCTTAACAAAAAGGAGTAAAATATACAGACATAGGGGTAGGGAGGGAAAAGGCTGTAATGAATTCCCAATTAACAAAGAGAAAGAGTTCTGCTACTGTCTTGAAGATTCTGTAATGGTTTGTGGAATCTGCCAAAGTTCAACATTTTTAAGACATGATAATTGTCTTTATCAACTTTTAATTTTGTGACAACCTTGCTTTTCAATGGCTTTATTTTCAACACCAAAGAACTTTCAATAAATTAATAAAATATCTATATAATGATAACGTGCCAACTGTGGTACAGGTAAAACAAGTTCTTCAGGCTTTTCTGCAGAGATGCCACCTGAAGCTATCAAAAACTCTTATTTTCAAGAAGTGGATTGAGCCTTTAGTGGAGTCCTTCTAAATCACTTTTGTAGGATTTATTAAAGAACACACTTGAATTCTCTCTTCATCCCCCTCCCCTGCCTTCTTGTTCTCCAAGGCTTCCTATGATATTCTTTTATTGATTATGGGGTCACCCAAACAATTGTGACTGGCTCTCTCCTCTGCCTGTGCATGGTTCCCTAAAGCATCTCCACGACTTTCCTGATACAATGTTGTACACATCAAAGAAACATTCCAAGAAGGCAAGAAAAACCCTAAGCCTGTGAAGCAAACGATCAGCTCCTCTTCCAAACCTTTGCAAAGTCTAATTCTCATTCTGAAGCCCACAAAATTGGCAATACCCCTAAACAAAGGTTAAACAGCTTGAAACTTTGAATTGTGACTAGCAGCAAAACCTAAGCGATACACATATGATCATGTGTGCCCATGAACTGGCCTGTGCTGTTATGAGGGCCAAGCTGTTGTGTGCTTTTTTTTTTTTTTTTTGCTTTTGGCTATTGCCTCATCTGCTTTGACCACTAGTTAAGAGTGTAATTTCCTTCAAACACACTGTTTACAGATTCTAATATCATCAGCCCTTGGCCTGCTTGCTGGCTCCTGTTGTCACATCAGTCATATATAATTAAATGGTAAATAATATAACCAGATACTTTTCTTATCTTATAGAAATCCTGCAATTTAGTTTTCTCTTGGTTGCTCCCTAATTCTGTTTTTCAATGCTGGCACTCAAGGGCTAGGCAGGGATATCATAGATTACTTGCAATACATAATAGGGAGACTTTTCTCCTAAATCATGCAGCTGAACAGATGGAAGTATTGTAAGCATGTAGAAAAATAATTAATAATTTACATAGTATAAAATACCTTATGACTACTGTGGACTAGCCCTATGGAAAAAAAGATGGAAACGGTGATTAAAGAACTTGAAACTAAATGTCAGCAAGCTATTCACTTAACAAATAGCATCCTAATTCCTTTTTGGCTTTCCATGTTGTCACTGTAGCTACATAAAACATAGCTTCTGCCCCCAAGACATTATAATTTCTCTAGAAAATATGAGAATTCAAGCAAGAAAAGAGAAAGTTGGAAATAGTTGGGGGAGAAGCAGATTCTTTTGCATGTTCTGTTCATCTCAGAATAATTGTTGGGTTTTTTTCTTTCCTAGTCAGATAGGGAAGAAAAGACCAACAGGGCCTTATAACAGGGCCTCATCTAGGAAACATGTGTTAAAGCCAAGAGCTTGACCACGTAGAGCCATAAGAGACAAGGGAGATGAATGAGCCACAAAGCAATGTCATTGCCACCTCTGAAAGACTCCTCAGCTGTCAAGAGTCCACAGAAACTGCCCAAGCCAGCAGGAATCATGCCCAACAAACTGAAGATTTCAAAGGCAAAATCCCAACAAACAGATTTATGTACCAAAAGCTGGAAAAGTTGGTAAAGACAGTGTAAAAATTTTTTTTACAGTCCCAAATAGTGCCCTGATATGTTCCTAAGAAAGAAAGCCTTACCCTAAAACAGTTGCAGCCGTGAGTCTGAGTTCAGAAAAACAAAGAAACAAACAAAAATCCCCAAACCATTGCTTATAAAAACAAAGAACATCCATGCTTTGCTCCCTGCAATGCTCACTCTTACATTACCTCTAAAATCCTTTTTTTCTGAACCGAACTTCTAAGGACAAACCCCCACAACAGTCCCTGGTTCACCATTGGGGTCACATGTCGTTTCCGCTCTGCCTATAGGAAGCATCTGTAAGCCATAGTTATATCAGTGTCTTGGCTGTCCAACAAACACAGCCAGCTCTTTAATTGGTTTACGCTTTTGAATGGGCACACAGAAGTTACCAAAACTAACTTAGGACATGTTAATATTCTTGAATGTTGAAATCAACATGGTTTACACAACTGTTAATGTGACATAAAGATTCCAGTGGACTGTTGGTGCAATCATCATACACCGGACTTAAAATATACCTTTGACTTGGAAGTACAAAGTAAAAAATTAGATAGCATAAAATAACATAAAATAAAATAGCTCCTCCCCTAATTCTAAAACAAATTCCTATTGATACTAGACAGTATAATTTAGATTTGAACTTGCAAATTGAATTGATCAGCCATGTATCTCATATTTTTTCTTGTATTAAATTTAGGCCATTCCTAATGTTACTGGACAGACAATGTCAGCAAGTACAAACTTTTGAGCTTAAAATTTCTTTTAAAATACAGGTCGACTTTGACCTTTACAAGGACACTTCATGTAAAACTAACTCACAAACATTTCAGTTCTAAAATGTTAATGCACTACAAGGTTAATTGCTTTTATTAATCCATTAAACAAGAACTGTATGCCCTTTCTTATATTAACCATTATTTACTTATTTCATTCTTATGTCCAAAGTCCAAAAGCTCTTATCTTCGTTACAAAAACTAACAGAGAGTTAGCTATATCTCATAAAAACTCAACCAGTTTCTATTTGTGTACCTTCATTAGTACTAAAAGTCTTGGCACAAAAAAAACAACATGTGGCAAACAGGGTGGTCAGCAGTTTTTTGAGATCACTTACTGCAGCAGTTCAAGTCAAAGAGACTAACATATCTCTTTTTTGGTTATAAAAATATTTCTTTTCTTCCCCTTGCCTGTGATTTGAGAACAAGAAAGGAGATTTTTATGTGCATATGCAGCAATGGTAAGCAGCTGTAAAAACCTCCCACCCTAAAGATTGATGAATATATGTTTCATTAACACCAGAACATCTGAAAGACATTTGACACTTTGGAAGACCAACTATGGTTCTTTGAAATGCTCCAGATGAAATGCCTTATAATGTGATCTCTAATGGCCATCTCAGAATGGCCATCTCTGCTGCCTTCTCCATTTAAAAATTTATAAAACCTTAACTTCTGAATGTACCTGATCAAAGTCTAAATGTTTATTTTGCTAGGGTATTTGGAACTATACTTGCACAAGCAGTAACGAGACCTGCACCATGAAGATTTGAAAAGCCATTCTGAAATCCACACGGTTTATATTCTTTTGCTGTTTATGACATTAAAGAATCACTACACCCTTCAAATATCAAACAAAAGATAACCACAAAGCAAATAATTTGTGGCCATGCCACACCATATTCATTGAATGGCTGTTAAGAATGAACACATCTGTGAGGTTCAACATCTGTTTGTGAGTATAACGCAAAGAAATCCAGAATCTGAACCAAGTGGACAACTATTTTCTACAAGTAACATTTTCCAATTGCTTCTAGAGGCAGCCCTGGATGGAGGCCATGCACATAGTACTTGTAAAAAAAGAGCTCTCCTCCACATATCAGTGGCATGTATTAGTGGTCCAGGCGGAAGGCCCTACAGGATGCTCGTCTCACACCCCTGGAGAAAAGATTGGCCTCCACTAGCACATGTGGTAGCACTGAGGACAGTCAGGCAGGTTTCCGTGCAGACTCAGGTAAGCTTGAAGGCTTTTGTCCATTCAGAATGAAAAGTACATTGTACTTGACAATAACCCTGCCATTTGAAACCTTGGGGGTTTTTATCTTATAAATAATAGAGTTCAGAGAAGCTGGGTTTGCAAGTCTGCATAGCGCTGCCCAGAATTCAGATTTATGTAATGCACTCATTGGTACATGGTACTGAAATGCATGCAAGTGTTATGGCATACAAGATTCGAAGCCTATATTGCCCAAAAATATGCAATGCAACACTAATATTTCTCTCTGTTACGCTATTTTCCCCAGCTACTATGAGAACATCCATCACTCAACAGCAGGTCAGAGCTATCCAGTCCACTGCATGCACTGATACAAATTTCTGCTTTCTGTTGAAGCTCCTGTTAACTAGCATGATGTCCACAGAGCAGGACACTATGTAAAATGAGCTAAAGTAGGTGCAAATTACGCACACAATAAAATAATTTTTGCTCATTAGGACTGATAGCAACTCTTTCTTCGTATATGCCAGCCTGTGTATTTTGAGAAAACTAGAAAAGCAGGGTTACTAACTTTCCTGTTTTGTACAAGCATTTGAAAAGATTAGTTTATAAAGTATCTAGAAAGAGCTATGGTTTAGACATATAATAATAAAGGGTATGAAATTTAAATTATTCTTCTTTGGGCATCAAGAAAAAAGTTGCAGTAGTTCTTCTGCAAGATGAATTCATCCCTCAAATGTTTTCAGGCATCAAAATAATTCCTACTGATTTAGGATGTGAAAAATTTTTTTGAAAAATTCAGTAGCATAAAAAAGAATCTGTTAACCACATTAAGGGATATCTTTGTAAGTGCATTCAGGAAGAAGGGAGCATTTCTTTGGCTCCGTATCCCACTTTAAAAATGCAGAATACTGAAATGGCAAGCATAAAGCTAACTGTCAGCCCATGCAGTTTCACTGTGGGGAGGTCATCACATGCAGCTTTGCTGCCTTATTCATTGCTTGCAGCTCGTCCAATCAGATAACCTTAAGAAACATGATGCTCTCAATTGCCAGATGTGGTACATGCTATGCAGCACCTAGTTTTTGACCGACTAAAATGGATCTGAGAATTCTTCTCTTTATGTAATCAACCATCAGTCACACTATGAGATTCACAAGGAGTATCTGGAAGTGCTGTCAAGTGCCAATTAGTGATGTTGCTGACCCAAAAGATAAAGAAGATTGTAGAAGCTGCCACCCAGTATAATTCTCCACTCCGGTGTCCTTAAAGTGGACTATCGTTTATGAATGTACTCCTGCAGATGAAAGGGAAATAGGAGGTCAGTTGTTCCTGTCTTCAGCAATCTTCTGCAATCTTCTCATAATGAATTGTAAATAGTGTCACTATCAACCTCCTCTTCCTGCACTGGAAAGCACTGCAAATGGCTCCACAAAGCCAAACACTGATAATATTGTTTCTCTGGACACAGAGCTGAAGGCTGTCCTCTGTCATGTCATGTGTGGGTCTGCACGGCTGGAGCTCACCCCAGGCTCCAGTGGTGCCCTTTCTGCCTCGCCACATTCCCTACTCCCTTATGATTGTGGGGTACATTCACACCACAGAGATGCAGGGCTGGAAATCTGAGCTGTTCATCATTTGAAGACAATCTGAAGATTGATGAACAATCAATGGAAACGTCTTCCTCCCCCTCGGAGCAATTCTCAGCACAATCTGGCAAAATGTCATTATCACTTAATATGGTTTTATCACGAGGTGTTCCTGCTTTCAGAACTGCAAATGATTTTTACAAGGTCAAAAGCAGAACGTCATGCTCATGTGTTGGCCATCTTGAACTGCAGAATAAAGACATCTTCTTCAAAAGGCAGTATCATTCTGGTGCACAGAGAATATCTGACAAGTTTGGATTTGAAGTGACCAGCCTATGCGCAGTCCTTTCCATTTAAAGCTTACAGTACCCAGTAGTCAGTGTAGATACAATGCATTATTAATTAGCATATACAAATCCTATTTATATTAAAAAAAGCTTGCTTAGTGAAGGAGACATAATTCCTGTTATTACCATTCCAAATAGCAAAAAACAAATATTGTATACAGAGCTAATAAAAATACAGGATAAGAGCAACAAGCTTGGAATATATTTGTATTCTACACATGTTTTTCTTTATGTGAGACCACTATTTTTCATGGTAAATTATATATGTTAACAGAATTTTTCTGAGTGTACTCATGTTCCTAAATGGTAATGTTCTGAAAGAGCAGTGCTGAATAGACATACCATATGGATCTGTAATACTTATGCTACACAGCTATTGCATATGCGTGGAAGGGGTGCAAAATTACTTCAGAGCTTCCTGAACAAGAATAAGTGGGTGCAGACATCTCCGCACCACCAATCCACCAAACAGTTTGTTATCAAACCATTTTTTTACCATTTATACATATAGTCATGCTCCAAAGTCCAATGAAGTTGTGGCATCTCTCCACTGCTAGTCTGGTTCAAATACCACTGAAAGCACACATCGGACAAACATTAAGAAAAAAAGTTGAGTAAACTTTAAGCTTACTGAGGTATTGAATTCTTAGGAACGCAATGGAAAACTGTTGGTATTGCAGCAAAGACCGGATCAAGCTGGCAAACTGTCTCTGTGTGCCATAATGTAGCAAATGAGCAGAACCATTCCCTGGAAGGTGGCAGACAATTAGAGGACAAGTCACAACAACAAAGGCATTCCTACTCAGTGTGAACATTTGTCAAGGTATGGAAACAATTTACAATGTTTTTAGAACTGTAGTTCAGGTCAGTTCATTTTTATACTCTCCCATATGGTTCTGCTCCTTCTATTTCCAGAGTGAACCCTATTTACCTGGAAGGGTACTGCAGAAAATATATTGTTTGCAGAGAAAGTGAGAGTCATCAATAAAGAAAACTTCTCAAGATAGGTACATTGAGTACGTGTATTGGTTTGATCTGACAAGAGAAGAAAATGGCAAACAACTTGTTTTCTACTTGAGAGGCATCTGAGAGCAGAGCACCAGTCAGATGCTGTACTGTGCTGTACAGAGGCTCAGCAATAAAAGTACTGTTTGGGTGGAGGGAGCAAATAAAAGTGACTCTCAGGCACATTTTCATCTTTATGAAACAGCCTGCCAACAGACTAAATAGCATTTGCACCAGGTTTTCACTTCCCCCCAAGCCTGGAGAGAGAGAAGATTCACTTCAACCCTTCCAAGCATAAGTGGCAGCACAGACCAAATCAAGTGGTCATGGCTCTGCTGTCTCCTACATGAAAGCAGAAGGGTCACATGCAGTTAACAACAAAACTCCTATGCCACATCACTCCTTATGGGCCTGGACTTTCCTCACCACAAATGAGGTCATGAGCCACCCTTCATAGTGGCTTTCATCCCACTGAATCCCAGCAAAGCAATGTTCCTCTTGCTCCTAAGCAGAGACTTCCCCCTAGAAATACTATAACTTTTACAATCACCCTTGGAAAACTAATTCCTTTCATGGTAAAGTCCAGGAAGCACAGTGTAATGATTGCTCCAGCTCTGTGCTAGATTAATACAGAGCATTCAAAATACTTAGGAAATGGCATATTTTTTCCCCTAACAAATCATGCAGTATGTTGTCCATACTGAAGTGACACATTAGGTTGGAGTTTCAAGTTTTTGGAAGGCAGCCACGGAAGACAGAAACCATATGATGCCAGAGTGGATTTATAGTCACTAACTTACATGAAACTGGCATAAGCCCCTAAATATTAGCCTATGAATTTTGAAAAACAAAACAAAACAAAACAAAACAAAACAAAACAAACAAACAAAAAAAAAAAACCAGGACTTGGAGGTATTAGGAAAACTTTCATTGTCAGCAACTGCAATGGATTAATCTTAGACAGGGAACTGCAGTATTTAGTTAAAGATGGAAAAGAATAATAATTTAGTACCTCTTTCAGAATAGATGAAATTCAATGTAAAAGGAGAATGTCTTCTCCATGAAGCTGCACTGAAAAATACTTTTGCATTCATGTGACATTGAGAAACAAATGACAAAGAATTTTCCATTAATAATTTAATTTGGGGGCCAAAGGGCCATCAATAACATCATAAGCATATAACATGGAGACAAGTTTATCCCTGAGATAAGCAATCACAGTGGAGTTCCTTACAGCATGTTTGATTTTAACTCTATGGAATGCAAAATTTAAAAAAAAACATAAATAACTGATAGGGGCAGCTGCCAACCCACCTCAGACCGTCATATCTTTATGCTGAACACTTCAAGTGCAGAAAAATGAAGCTGTGGCGCTGGAAAGTGGTGTATTACCAGGAGGTTCTGAGCATCTCCATCTCCCATGTCTATTAAAAGACAACACAGAAACAACAGTCAGTCATCATCTGGCAGGATCATTATAGCATTAAAATTCAGCCCCGGTGTCTAAAACAATACATTCAAGATCTGTGATTTCTAAGGAAAATTTAAGCATCCAAGCTGAAGACCCAAGTTCCTTTTGTGGCACATACTTACCACTGAAAACAAAGATTTTTAGCAGAAAGTATGTGGAGTTGAGGTGATGTTCAAATCTGCCAGGAAATGATGAAGAGAGGTTAATAATCCAAAATTACATTTCCTATAGGACTAAGCTATGCACACAGAGCCTCCAGTTAAGCATTAAGATGTAACCCACATCCACATTCAGCAAAACTCCCTGACTCATAGGCACTTTGTTCCTTGAGGGCTAGACGACTGGATTACTCTTTATTTTTAAAGATGGATGGTGGTGATGCTGCTGCTCATCTTTTATAGCAGTGGTTAAAGCACTCACCCAGAAACTGGTGAGCTGACTACGGTTCAGCGACCTCCTCAGTGTGAGGGGGTTCAAATCTACAGCTCCAGCCTAGTCTCTGACAAACAAGTTAAGCCACAATTGCTGGAGATTTGGGGAAGAAGGGCAGAGAAGTGAAAAGAGGGGGGCAGTCTGCTTCCTGCTGAAGCTGCATGGCTGTTCAGCAAAGGATGCAAGATTTATAAGGTCAGAAAAAAAGAGAGAATTGGAAAAAAAAGGAGCTGAACACTAGCCTAAACATAAAGGCTTCCTCTGGGAAAACAAAAAAGAGCCATCCTGTTCCATGTTTTTAATGTTGCTAATTAATTTAAAATAAGATTCTGCAGTGATGTTTTCAAATTTGTGAGACTAAAACATTTTTATATATTTATAAAATTTAATGAAAATCCCATTTGCAGAAAATTTGCCTGATGAAAGGCCGTGGTGGAACGCAGAGCCACATGCCACTGTGGGTGTCACACTGCCCAGCACCGTCACCCCAAGACCTACCTGCATCACCGTCTGCACGGAGCAGCCACATTGTCCTTGTGCCTGGGTAGGGAGTGCGTGAGACATGGGGATGTGTTTTTGGGCTGCAATCCCCACAGGCTCTTTGCTATCTTCTTGCCAGCTGAAGGACACCTGGGATGCAGGGTGCCCTAAGACTAGGGGCCATGCAGCTACACTGGTACCAAGTGCTGGCCCTAAATACTGAGATTCATCACTAAAAGGGTGTAGAAGTAGTTAGTACAACAGAAAACTAGCAGTGGAGCCAGGACAAAGGGAATAAAATTGTAAGAGGGTACTTACAGAAGCAATTGAAATCAGCCTCCTGCTGAAGGTGCTCTTTTTTGGGAAGAGGAACTGAACTTCTTTGCACGAGTCTCCTCCACTCTGCTGCCTGCACAAGCTCGATGGCAGACAGCAACAGGATTGAATAACTGTATGGAAAGGAAATCCAGAACCAGACAAATTACAAGATTGGCTAGTCTCTTAAAGCAGGATAAAGCCTAGTGAGATTGGTGTCTTGTACACTTTTCAGTGCATTAAAAATACTGTTTTGTTTTGCTTCCAAATTCATTCACCGGTTGGGTTACAATTATCACATCCCTTAAAAGGACCTGCTAAGTCCTTACTATTGTTCAGTCAGGCACTTTAGTTAGTCACTATTTGGGGAAAGACATTTAGTGATGTCACAGGTTTACTGATTTCGTTTTTAATTTCATTTCTATTTTATTTAATCCTCAAGAGTTTGGAGATCAGGAGCTATGAAATGAATTGCCTCTTTGTGAAAAGCTTGCTTTGGTTGGCTGTCAGTGAATTTGTAGCCACAGCAAAGGCTTTGATACACCAGGGAGAAAATCATGCTTTTACCTAATCTAACCAAACCAACCTTGTTCAGATTGATTCAGTTTCCAGCCTTGGCTCTGACCTCACCCTTACCCTCAATCCTGCCTCACTTTCACACTGAGTATTTTATACAGCTTCTATTTTCTCCCTGCATAGCTTCTCCCCCCAGCCCCCCTACCCCCCCAACATCTATGTTCTACTCATCAACCATTGCTTTAGAATCTTCAGGCTGGATGGGCAGGCATGCAGTGCTGGCAGGTGGTGTAGCTGTTAGGCAGCCTTGTGTATCACAAGAGATCTGATGCTATCAAATTTCTTTTCCCCCAAAGACTAAAGAGAGCAAGCCTTTGTAAGCATGCAGGAGGGGGATGAAAACACTTTGTCTCCTGAGCAGCCAGCCTTTGTCATTTTACAAATGAAATCACTTTGGAAATTTAGAGAATTAATATCATAATGAAGACGGGAGTACCCATTAGGGTGGTCTAATGTTGCTCTGGAGATATATGATGGATGTCCAGTTGCTGTAAGCCCTTATTTGCAGAGAGTCACCTCTGTAGTTGCCATTATTAGGAAGATGTCTGAAGCAGAGGATCAGACACAACCATTGCAAGATGAGATAGTGTTTGACTGGTTTCCAGGGAACCGAAGGATACAGCCTTAGTTGTACCTGTCACTATGGCTCCCAGCTTTTTTCCCCCTTAATGTCTTTTTTAGCTGTAGGAAGTTTCTCTTTAAAGATTCACTGCTTCTCTAATAGCACAAAAAGCAGGAATAGGAACACAAAAAAGTGTTACCTGGATTGCAAAAAAGCTTCCGTTTATTGCAAAACAATTGGTACCATTCATCATCAAAGGATTGCAATATGCTGCACTAGTTAGCTTTTGCAAATAAAGATAACCACGAGATCTAACCTGTGGTGTATTACTTATAGTAACTGGAAATATTCACCTGCTGTGTCCACTTCTGGAGATACCTATCACGCTGTCAGAGCAGTGATGTTGTGATTGTCATTCCTGGAAACACAGCCTCAAGAAAGTAGTACTTCCAGGAATTATCTTAATGGCCAATTGAATCATCATTTCTAGCACCCCATCATCCTTCCCAGAAGGACAGTTTTCCACAGGAAATGATTCCAGTTAGAAAAAAATGTGAATATCCAAACCTCAATTCTTATCCCTTTCTGACTGGTTTGCAGAGAACAGAAGCATTAGGCAGATGTTAAAATTAGGGAGAAAGGCACCTAAGACATGAAGCTGGAAGGTATCCAGTACAGTGATTTACCTGCACTTCATTTTACAGTAGCTATTCTACCCAGATCATTTATTTTCTTCCAATTATCTGTGTTCCTTTAATAATTGTCTACTGCTCACTAACATTGCTGCTTTGTTGTGTTATTTCTGGGGAAAACAAGAACCTGATGTAAGCTGTTGTAGTCACAATGTCTTCCATGAGGATTTACACCACTGCAGAGTCTGCATTTTAAGAAAATCAGATTAAATTCACTAATGTCTAGACTTTTTTCCAGCTATGGGGGTATGAAAGGCAGTTTGTTGTTACTAACCTTTTCAAATAAATGTGACATGATGGGTCCACACTTTGCTCTATATATAATCAGTAATGATTTGGTGAATAATCAGTGGTAAATAAAAATGAACGTTGTTGAAATACCCTTTGTGTGTGTTCTCATGAATTACTCATGAAACAGAGGTTACAAATTTCTGCCTCTGATACCCAGTAATGGATACGTACTTCCTTTATTTTTTATACATACATATATATATATTAATATATGGAGAAGGGAGGTGTTTGGGTTTGGGCTTTATGAGTTGTGCTGTTCTGTTTTGTGGTTTTGTGGGCTTTTTTGCAAAATTCCGTTTGTTTCCCCTAAATCTTCAGTTTAGTGGCCAGATTCACCTTGGTGGGGGCAAATGCAACTCTGTCGATAGCAATGGAATTCTCTCTGCATATGTCAGCGATGAATTTGTCCCCATATTTATTGGAAATACCTGGGCTGTTGTGATATGATGTGGTAAATCATGCTGAGAACAAATCAAACAGACAGGCTGTGGCTGCATCACTATTTCATACAACTCGGGTCATAATGGACAGGACAATGCAGTAGTGTGAAATTCAGTGCTAAGGAAAATACATTCTTTCTAACCTTTTATGAAAATACTTCTCATCCTTCAAAGGACAATTTAGGCAACATGACCACTTCTGGAACCAGTGCAGGACCGTTTAGAAGGCAAATAGAAAAACAACATTGCCCAAGAGGAGAAAAAGTTGTCCGTAGATATTCCCATGCCTTACTATTCCAAAAATCCCATCAACTGTTGCATACAGCCTCCAGAAATAAAGCCATTCACTCTCACTACTGCAAACGAAAGCAATGCAACATGCCAGTCTTCAAGCCCAGCAAACTATAAACGTAGTATCAGACAGAGAAGAGCTAATGAAAACAATCACATTAAGCGTAGCTCTTCGGTGCTTGGTGCTCAATAAGTGAGCAGCAGGCTTTCTCTGTCTAGCTTACAGAAAACAGGAGGTAGCAGTTTGCAAGGAGCAGCGTTTTAATGTGATTGGACTATAACAGACAATCTATTTACAGCATGCTCTGGGGAGCTTATAAACAAATGTTGAGTAATTTCAGCCAGCAGTAATTACCCTTGCAGCTGACAAGGATAGCATGATACTTTCTCCTTCACCTTCAGCCCAGTCCAGAAGGCACTGTACACAATGGCACTTCTAATTATTTCTGCATTTCTATGGCTAAAGACCAAAGTGTGTTATTAGAGAACATTTTAGAAGCTTTTTAAAAGCTTGTTTATTGGGACAATTAAAAGTCATCACTATGACAGCAAATAAAAGGTTCCATTCCTAGGCATGTGGCTGCAGCCGGGGGTCTGCCTGCTTACCTTGTAAGCTTGTCTACATGTGGCAAAATTTACAGCCACCCCTCACTGCTGCTAATATGGGTTCAATGGCATTGGTGCTAGCAAGGTGGGCTACCCTCGAGTATATAGAGAATGGGGCTTTATATTTATATCATATTACCTAACTCTGCTTAGAGTACATTGAAAAAACATAGTACTTAAAATGCTGTCCACTCATCTCTGCTCCAGCTCCCTACACAGCCAAATGTACTGGAGGTGAAGCCCTTGTAGCAGTGAGGAGATATTTTTGCAGAGTGCCTGTGGTGCAGAGGCTTCAGACAATGTGGTTTTTTGTCTTCTGTTGAAAGAGAATAAAAAGCAAGTTCTAAAGCATCCATTAGTATTTAATTACTGGTGAAATACATCGGCTTGGATTTTTTTCTCCCAGGCACTGGACACACAAATAGGTGAATTCTGGTCTGGATGCAGCTGCCACAAGTGAATCAGCAGGAAGGCAGGGGCAGAGGAGAAGGGATACCCAGGCTGTGCTGCGAGAGGATCAGGCGACCGGGGTGCTGCCCTCTGCATCCCTCCCACTGCTGGTGATAAGACATTTTCCCCATCCTTGGCTATATGAAGGAAAATTGAGATCTTTTAATTTCACTAAATCAACAGTACCTCAAAAGCCATCTCCCCACTGTTACAGAATAACCCAGAGCAGTCAGGCTGTATTCACCATCATTTCAGAAGCCCACTCTCCATGGCACAGACCTCTGGATCTTCAGGCATACACCAGCCTGCCTGTGGGCTGGCACAGCCTGCTCAGGGCCCTGCTCCGTACCCAAGCCCACTCCTCCAGAGCTGGCAGAGAGCACTGGTGAACTTCCACTGTGAGACAAGCGTGCCAACTCTGTTCAATCCTAAAATGTAGGTGCTTTGTAGTCAGTAACTTACAGAGTTTTACAGCTGTGCCACCAAAGGAAGGAAGGTGTCCAGCAGCAAGAGGCTGCACTGTCCTGAGCTGTCTCTTATTTGGCCGAAAGCAATGTTTTTTCTCCCCAGTTATGTCATGCATACTACACCATTTTGCATTCACACAGTGTGTTTTACTATGAAAAACTACAGCTATTTCCAACACATATTTTTTAAAATGTATAAATTGCTACTCAGGACAAGGCATCATCAAAGTGATTGCTGTAGGCAGTGATAATTGTTGAAATTATTGAAATTATTGAGTCACAAGACTAGCACTTCTCTTTAACATTGTAATACAGTCATATATGAGCCAAACTATCCAAAAGTAATTGGGAGAGGCAGTGAGCTGTGATGAGTGCTGGTTTGCAAACACCACGCACAGTTTGGTGTTCGCTGAGCTCCCATCCGCCTCAATAAATTCAGTTCAGATTCCTGCTATAGGAATTGACAGCAGATATCTAATCCCCAAAAGTGGATTATTTACATTTTTTTATATGTTACATTGCATTACATCCTGTCATGTTGCATCTCATCCCAAGCAGATATAATATTGCATAACATGATGTGACATGATGACAGATATCAGAAATGTTTTTTGTTGTTTTGGGTTTTTTTTAAGATTTTACACCTAGTATCCAAAATATTTCTGAGTGATTTCTAGGAAACAACAGATAAGGTGAGTGCCTGGCTTACATGTCCCTCTGGCAGCTGCTGCACTGCCTCTCCCAAGCATTGTTTAAAATGAGACGCCTTGTTTTGCAGTTTCATGAAACCTCAGCAATGCAATTTTGCACATATTTTGCAAATATTTTTAAAAGATTCATTAGGAGGCAAATCAGCAGAACACATGTTCAATAACAGCACAAACCGACAACAGCTGCTGCAAATTACCTTGTCTGAAAGGAACCCCCAGCAATGCACTGCAAACTTTAACAATGTACTCGAGCTGTTGATTGCTCGCGCTGCCGCTCGCCACTCATTTCTGAGACACAGTTGGTGGAGGAACATTAATTTGTCCTTGTTCTTGAGACTGGCAGGTGTCACTTTGCCCAGTGTGGGACGTGAGTGACAGATATTTTTCAGCTGATGAAATGAGAATGCAGAAATTCAAGAGTGCCTCTGGGATTTCACTGGTCATTTGTGGCCAGCACAAGGGCAGGGCCCGCTGTCTCGCTAGCGCAGGACTGGCTGAGGCTGCTGTTGCTGCAGGCTGCTGCAGACTCACACCATTTTAAATAATATTAGTATTATGAAGCTCTTCCCACACATACACGCACGCACACTTGAGGTTATTGTGTGCTTTGCTTCTTTTTAGGCTGGTACCGCCTGGCAAATTGTTCTAATTGTTTTTTGTTTTGGTTTGGATTTTTTTTTTCTTCTGTCATATGCTCAGGTCTTTCTCAAAATGATTTTACCTGCATCTGCTGTCTATAATTCTTTGCATACCATAAATAGAACTGACTAAAAGCACTACATAAGCTAACCTAGAGGAAACTGATTAAAAACAAGAGCAGTATTAAAAAATGCAATTAATAAATCCTCCCACAATACAGAGGTTTAGGAAGCGAGTGGGTAGAATTATATCAGTTGAAGTGTTTCTTTCATCTAATTTAAAAAAAATAGAAAAGCATGTTCCAAGTACAAATGTACAAATGTGCAAATAAAAAAGATACTATGAAATGAACAACATTGCAATGTTAAAGAATTAAGAATGGGATTTGTTGAATTGTAGCACTATTCTGCAGTTCACCTTTATCTTTTCTTTAAGTCTCAGAGCATTTTCTTTGCAAGCAGCGTAGTGGCTGGGATTACTAACACCCTCCTCCTTACCCCCTCAGACCCCCGTCCCCCCCCAAAAAAATTAATTATAAGTACAAGGAAAAGAAAAGGAAATTGTCCAGTGTTGAAGCCTCAGTTTAAATAATGTTGGGGTTTTTTTTCCATTCAGCAGTATAATGTGAAAAAAAGAAAAGGGATTAAAATATTCTATAGTTTCTAAAATACTTTCTGCAAGAACTAGAGTGCATACTAAAAGGGAAAAAAAGTCTTTATGTTAGTTTTTTATTTAAACTACAAATTATTTTGGAGGAGGTGGCTATCAAAAAAACCCAAAAATTTCAGGACAGGATACATTTTTTAACTGTTTTAAATGCAATGTATATAGAACAGTATAATCCAGAGAACCATTAACAGCATTTTCAATTGAGATAAAAACTTATTAACATATTTGCCTCTTTAATGATTAACTGACTTTGAATATTAGGAGATTTTTACAACATCTTATTCAAAGTGAGGAGGCTCTGCAAAAGCCTGAGCTTTTTCTCTATTTTATAAGTGAGGCTTCTTTTGATATGCATTCTGATTTTAAAAGAACCATAATGTTTTAATCGATCTCTCTGTAAAGATCATGATTATTATAAATGAGATACAGTCTTGCACATCAAGCCTGACTGTTAGATAGGAGGTCATGAGTCAGGAATTATATGAAGAGGGGAAGTAAAACCTAGAAAATTTTCCGGCATGATTGTTTAAAGGAACAATTATGTACACTGGCACATGAATTCAAGATTTCAGTTACATGTGCAGAGTTATAAGCCTTCATTTTCTATTAATTTCCTTCAAACTAATCTTGAAAAAATATAATTTGCAAAAATAAATAAAATTAAACCCATGCATTTATTATGAAAAACATATAATTTCATACTGAACTCTTCACATTCATGAAAGAGATGACATTAAAAATCATGGTAGAGAAATATATCTGAAGAAAATGTTGATACAAACCTAGGCTGTGAAAACACTGGTTAATGTCATTTGCCAAATGTTATTTTATTGTAGATAATTACCTATGTTAAGTGATTTAAAACACTCATAAGGGTATCATCTGATATGATACAAGATAGCTGTTTAAATATAATTTCATTATCAGAATCGGAAAAATTCTTTTGAACAGATTTTTTTCCTATCAAACCAATACTGTTTTATTTATACACAAGTGCAAACACACACAGACACAGAGACGAATATATCTGCACATTTTTTTCAGTTGATATTTCCACCCCCTACTTACAAATGCAAAGATATACTGTTATCCTTTGGAAATCAAATATTTTTTCTAGATGGCATGCTTCTTTAATTAAAGTGTATTCTTTATAATGATCAAATATAATTAGCAGAAACAAGTATTTAATGAAAACAAACTGCTTTCCTTTGAAATCTTTCCAACCCATTGTACTTAAAGGCCATAGCTTCCCCGAGAAGATCATTGCATCACAACAATTAAAAATAGGTATATGATTAAAAGCTTGTCAGGTACAGCATCATTTCAGACGAATGAAAATAGGGAAGGTAAACACCAGAGATCCCAATTCATATCAGGTACAAATCCTATAATTTAAAATATTGTTTCCAATGAAACAGTACTGTTAGTGGTTCAATGTGCTGTAGATCTGTCCTTTAACTACCCTGTTTGATATTATTACATACTAAGACATTACCAGAGTATCTTTGATTATTACTGAGTGAGATGAGTACAAAGTGAGCTTTCACTGGGCTCACTGACAGCGAGGTGCTATAACAACTCTCCTGTAATTAATTGTGAGTGAAAGGGGGTTTGGTTTTTGCAGCCTCGTAAAACTTTTCCCACATGGCTGAACCCACGGTCAGGAGACGTTAGGCAACATTAACTGCCTGCACATTTCTGCAAGGCTCTGGAGGAGGCGGCTCGGCACTGGGGCTCCAATTCTGAAAACCCTGGGACACAAGACATCAGCGTCTACCTTTCATCTTAGCTGAGATTTGGAGAGGGTTCAGACCACAGAGGCTCCTTAATTCTCACTAATTCATTTGCTTTCCTGATTCACTTGGCTTGGGATAACCTGCGAATGATAATGAACCTGTAAGGGGAGCGCTTAGTCCCTTGCCTTTGAATGTGCTCGGCATGGATTGAGGGCTTTCTGTGAATCTTGCAAGAGGAAAAGAATCTTATTAGCACTGATTGCCAGTCATGAGGTTGCCTCTAAAAATTGCTCTTGTATTTTTAACTCTTGCTTGCTTATAACAACCCCAGCTAAGGAGAGAGATGTGTTGTTTACACATCGAACACAGCATTGTTCTCAACATTTACTCATTTCTCTTTGCAATTTGATCTAATCATAACACATTTGCTTTATGTATGTCATTACTATACCACTATGAACACTTCATCATTTTTCCCATGATTATTCTACAAGTTCATAACTAGCCAAGTCCTCATCTCTTCACCCCCAGCTAAACATCCTCTTTGCATAAATGCATGCTCTCTAGAATAAAGGGTCTAATTTTCTTTTTTTTCATTTTCTTATTAACCATTTCAGCAGAGAACAGCTAGCACTGCTGTTCATGTTACTAGTGGATGTTTGTTCTTTTCTTTTTTTTTTTTTTTTAATAAACATGTTGCGGATCTGGATACAAAAAAAAGAATTCAAACTGTGGGGAGAATATCTGAAAATAAAACTGGAGAAAATGGCTTCTTTTTGCTTTCTTTTTCAAAGAAACATTCACATTAACACTTTCTTATTTTTCTATTCATTTATGCAAATTTAGGTAACTGTACAGAAGAAATAGAATGAGACACACAAATCTGTGTCAGAGGGATTCTGTTTAGAAAATCAAATTCCTTCTCAGTCCAGCAATTGCTAATGGTTGAGGATTCAGAGCCCATTTTCTCATCGGCCCTTTTCATTACTAGAACCAAAATCTCATGACCCAACCCTGGGAGATCCCAGCCTCAAACAGCATGTTCTGCTCTGTTCACCTCCTTAAAGGTATAGGTTGCTTCATTACCCAAATCTACCTATGAAGAGCTTTCATAACATTTTCAGCTGGGCAACCCAGCTTCTCTGCAAAAATGTGGTGCTTTTGCTGCGGTTTATAGCTGTTTAAATATGACCTATGTGCAGTTCCAGAAAACCGGTGCTTCCGCTTTGGTATTTAGTAACAAGACTGGTATCATCTGAAGAGAGCCTTACGCAGCTTCCACATCTGGGAACCTATTCACCAGCCAGAAATGAATGATGCATTGCACTGAGACAAAGATAAAACTCTTTTGTAATGATTTATTTTCCTTGGGTCTAGGTGGGGGCAGTATGGCATTTGACTAAATAAAAATAATTACTTCCCGTTTCAGCTAATGAAATAATTTCTTAGATTCCTTTTGAAATATGATGTTTATGGTTTTTTTTCTCTCTAATTTGCTGTTACCTCCAAAATACTTCTAAGTGATAAAATATTACACCCTCTGTTTCCAAACAGAATTTGCCAAAAAGGATGATTATGTGAGACTGCTAGAACTCAAATTTGAACTGAAATGTCTTGTGTGGAAATATAGATTTCTATTACATTGATATGCTCAATTCTTCCACAAAGGGCATGAATAAGAGCTGATCAGCCAATGGAATTTATGTTGCATGAGAATTTTACAAGTTTGACATTTGCTTGTCGAATCATTAAACATTTTTGCAGGACAGTTACCAAAAAAATCCCAACTTGCTTTGGAAATGTCACACAAAAATATCTACATTTTGCATCAAAATGTCAAAACAAAACATTGATCCAAGCTGCTATGTTTCAAAATGTCAATTTGGTGCTTTTAATCCATATTTTGACTGTCTACAATGTGTAAATTTTACTTAGAAATTATTTTAGAAAATTTTACTTTTTTATAGTAAAATCACATTTTGTTGGAATATTTTGCACAGGTCTGTGGAGAATGGTGAATGGAAAAAATACTATATCTTAAAAGTTCCTCACAGATAGTTTTTCGCCTTTTTATACACATGCACATATATCTATATAAAATAAAGTATATTTTACTCAAATTATTAAAAAAAAAAAGAAAACCACTACAAATTGGTTCAAAGTATGGCCAGCACCATGGCAAAAACACCTACAAACAAATCCTGTACTATCACCGGAATATCCCGCTCCCTTTTTTATTAGCAGCTAAACCTAGGTAAATAAAGAAATTCCAGTCTAAACAATATGTTTCAAAATCTTCATATTCATCTCAAGAAGAGTAGATCCTTAAGAGTCCTACCAGGTGAATTAGAAGAGACCCAACAAGGATTATCGAAGTTCAACTCCTGGGCTTGCACAGGACAACCTCAAGAATCACACCACAAGGATGAGAGTGCTGTCCAGAGCCTGGCTGTACCTTTCATATAACACCTTTGTGGACTGTGGGAAACACAAGAACACTCCCATCTCTCATTGATATATTACTGTCCAGTATTTTGTTTATTTTTCTCCTATTTTTTTTCCCCACTGGAGCTCTCTGCTTATTAGATCTTCTCTGCTAGGACAATCTTCATTTACAGCCCACCAGCTCAGTTTTGAGCCCATGCAAGGCCATGAAAATTTTGGAACAGAGCTTAGCTGGATCCTGCTCCTTTATTAATTAGAATTCGCACCACATCTGCTTTACCACTTTCACTTCCAGCACTTTCAAAAAATTTCGCACAATGTTGAACAGTTTTACAGTGATAAAACACAGCTCTTAACTAATCTATTAACCGTCTATGTCTGAAAATGTCAGTGAAATGGGAAAGTGGAACTCTCATACATTTTTCAGCTCAACTTGCAAATGTACTGGAGAAGAAATTATTTTCTCCTCTAACACTCTAGTCAAAAAGCATCATTTGGCAAGTTACGCTCATTTACATATATTTTCTATTAAATTTTTCTATCATAAAAAATTGCCTTTATGATCCAGACACATAATTTATTATGCAATGCACCACCACCATCATCACAGTGAATTGCATTTTACGTGTTTATACTAACAGGGAAGGTGATCGGCTTCAGCCTTCTTTTCATTATATGCATCATTCATCCTCCACCACCAAGATCTCTGGATTCTGTAGCATATCCATCATTATCTAACTGCCAACTGTTTTCAGAGGTTCCACTGCTTTAAGCTCATTATTTCTTTAGATTGGTGAATCTACAGAGAATCTTTCCAAAACATACAGCAGTCACCATGGCACATGTGTATAGATGAATGGTAGGGGTTTGTCCTTCAGTCTCTTTGTACCTCATTTTTGCCCCAGAACTGCAGCATGTAATGAGCAGCAAATGCATACTCATATGTCCAAAAATAATAAAAAGTTAAATGACCTTAAAAATAATAACCAAATAGTGGGATCCTTGTGTGGATAGGCTGTTGTGAATAAATCTAGTTTACAGATTGCTCAGTAGATTGGGGCTACCATCTCCTTATAATGCAGACTGAAGCACATAGACAAAGAACTCTGCTAAGATAAGGAATTTCTTTCCTGTCCCCATTTACCTTGCTGCATTTAATTTAATCAATAGCTGAATGGGGAAGAGGAGGAGAACTGGATGGTTCAAGAGACTGATAATGGGATATCGAACCTTTCATCTCTGTATCATTGATTCAACATAGGAATTGACACGCTGGATCAGAGCAGTGGTCCATCTCCCCAGACATGCTCTCAGAGTGGCCTGTACTAGATGTGTTTCAGGGAGAGGTGTCAGAAACCCTCTAGTAAGCATCTATGAAATAACCTGCCCATAGGAAAGGCTGTAACTCTTCAAAAAACTTTTAAATCTTATGGACTGCAGCACAGGTGATATGTTTATTTAAATACATGTCTACCTGAAGTCTGCATTCAGTGGAAGTCTTTGCCACCAAGTTGCAATGGCTTCCAGAGGAAAATTATGTATTGGCATAATGACTAACTTCATTGCACATATTCTTGCTGCCCTACTAAACAAAGAACATCTCCTATATACAGTGTACCCATTATTACTAGTGGCCCATCTAAGTCATCTTCTCTATCATTAAAATAATTTTAAACTTTGTAATCTGTCCTGAAATGAAGGGCTTTTCATGCTTCTAATCATTTACATTGCCCATTTCTACACTTCATTTATTTATGATACATTCTCTTCGAGACAGGATAACCACAACTGAATGTAGTGCTCCAGGTCAGGAGCATGTTATTTAATGACATTATAAGATTTTTGGCATTATTTCTCTCCCAATCCTTTTGCATCCTAACAGTTTTGTTGCTTCTTTGACCCTTACTCTACAGAGAGCAGAGAATTTCATTGAACCATCCAGTAGAAGGCACAGGTCTTCTCTTGAGTGACAATAATGATGTATTTGTGTGGCTCAGATTATTCCTTCTTATGATACATTTGTCAACACCAAACCATTTTCTTGACCATTCAGCTAAATTTGTCAAATGTTACCATTTTCTTTACTCCTTTTTGTTCTTGAATTTTCTGAAACATGTGAGTTTTCTTTACTGTCTTTTTTTACTTACAAGTATCATATGCAATTTCCATCACCAAAATACAGGAAAAATAAACCAATTTCTGCTATGAAGTCTGAATATCCACCCACACTAATATACACACATACATTAACCCTCTATAGGTTCAAAATGCTTTTTCTTCCCATTGTCCTCCTTTACTTAAACAACTCCTTGTGTCTTTATCCTGGCAATGTTTTTCAAGGAGATTTCTTTTCATAAATTTAGTTAAAATACATTTTTTTGTTGGCATAACACATTCTGGTAGGTTAGGAAAAAAAGTGGGCTTTCTTTATACATCTATGTCACTTTCTGTCACACTGTTATGTCACTATTATATAACAGTAAAATCACAGTATTATTATTCCTGTCCTAATTTTAGGTTAGAAAGTGACATTCTGAGTTGGCATTTTTCGGAACATTCTTAAAGCCATAAAAATCAGACTCAGCATTTGCTATTTTATTGACAATGGTTACATTTAACAGGACATCACCTCAAACACTTTTTTCTTAAATACTGCTCCAAGTCTCAGGTGTCCTATCCACTAACATAATTATGAAGGCAGCTGTCCTTGCTGGCCTAAGTGACATAAGTTAACAATCTCAATTCAGATTTTAATGCAAAATGTAAACTAAAAACCAAAGATATTACCTTGCGGGTAGCCTGAGCAAATAAACTGCACAAGCAGTATGACAAAATGAAAACTCTTTCATTGCAGGGAGGTTCTGGTCCCTTGATATTAGAATTAGGGAGTTTTTGACCTTTTGCCATTTTTGTTCTGAGTGCTTTCCTATGTGAGGAAGCAGAAGTGCTGAGTCCTCCAGGCTTTTAAATATTCTTAACAAGAAGCCTAATGGTATGACACTAAGTATGTTAACTAGACTGCAAACGGAGAGCTTTTTAATGTCACTCTGTGTCTAACACTAGATAAAATGCTTCGTGTTTGTTTCTCAAATCCAGTGCCTACTATGAATGTGCTCTTCTGGCTCTGTGGAACCAAAGGCCACCCGGAGACAGCAGCTTTAGATGTGCATGAGTCCCCATCTTTATTCTCCTCTACAGCTTTCTCTGAACTGATATGTTCAGAGCAAACATGTCAACTGAAAGAAAAAACGCAGCTTAGTTACATTCCAGATTTGCATCACTTCAAAAATGTTAAGGATCAAGGAAGCCTCTGTATCTACACCCTGCATCCAGCACAGGAGAGATGAAGAGTCTAAAAACATGGGATGATCCATGAGAGTATGTCCCCCCTCTCTTGGCACCAGCCACGCCTTCCCAGTGTGCACAGATACCAGACACCTCCAGGAGCTGTGGGTGCAAGGTATTTCTGCTTTACATCTACATACACATCCCTCACAGGCACAGTTGGCTGGACAGAAGATTTAGCCCATAGCATGGGAAATGTACATCATTCTCAACATTATTCATGCCACCAGTGTTTTCAGGTTAATTTGTAAAAAAATATGACCTGAAAACCTAAGGCTGAGTTTCAAATGAGACAGTTATTTTAAGGCTTGGTTTACTAAACCTAATTTATTATGTGAGATGACAGAGTTCTGCAATCTCCTGCGCGGCTTCATGGCTGAAGTTAGTAATTCATGTGAATAATACTACTAAAAAAAGATGTTATGTGATCGGTCCATAGCAGTCAGTCATGGTGCCTAGGCAGCAGCTATCT
Organism: Manacus candei; assembly: GCF_025592945.1. Taxonomy (NCBI): domain Eukaryota; kingdom Metazoa; phylum Chordata; class Aves; order Passeriformes; family Pipridae; genus Manacus; species Manacus candei. The sequence goes on from NW_026138071.1 coordinate 9,507,293, forward strand.
TCACCATTTTTCCTAAAACACAGAGTAGCTGAGAAGACTAGTTATCTCAGCTGCAAATATCTGAGTTACAGGAGCACAGCTGGAACGTCACGGCTCCCTACCCCTGCACAGCCTTTCCTATAGCTAGAGCAGCATGCCACTATTGAGGGCTAAAGATGAAGAAGTTTTTTAACTTGCTACTGTCATGCTTACAATAAAGCGTACTCTCATCTTCAGCATTTCTGAGTCTTTTTGGTGTCTGTCTTTAAAGCATAAATGTACCATTCCTGGGTGTCACCCTTGGTAGATAAAAGCAAACAACATTTTCATAAACAGGATAAAGCGCTGCAATTACACAGAATGCACTGACAGTGCCAGATCCAAGGCCAGGTAAATGTGCACCCTTCGACTGCTGGGCACTCCAGAAAATACTTAATTCCAACTGAGTAAAGTAGAAGATTGGAAGAAAAAAATTAGTTCTTTAAGCAAATAGCAGTGGAGCTTTCTCATGCATTAGGGCATAAAATGATACCCTGTGGGAGCCAGAAAGTAATTTTTTCCTTCAGATAAGATGTTGCACAACTGGCCAAGCACAACTATGAATGATTTACCTACACCGTATAAAGTATAAGATATTGCTTTTAAGTTATACGCTCTGGTCATCTCTTCTGCTATGGCAGCTTCTCTGTCTCCTGCCTCTATATCTGACATTAATGTGGGTAAAAGGTAGTTAGCCTTTTTGGAAGTACATTGAAAAAAGCAGCATTAAAAACATTTTGAAACATAGTCTGATATTCTAGTCCAATTAAGAGCTAGGATACTAGGATGAATGCATGAAGTCTTTAAAACAGAGGTATGAATACTACGCTTGCATTTGAGCAAACATCAGTCACAGCTATAAAGGGAAAGAGTGAGCTGCTATAATAGTGATTATTCATTTAAAAAAATAGTTCAAAAATAGATTAAAAAAAGGAAGCAACTTACTTTTGTGCTCCATTCCCCAAGGGAATGCGGTGTATCTGTATCTCACAACATACAATTCCTGCAATTGGTGGCCTACAATAGGAAATACAAAATTAGATAAGGATATGTAAACAGAGAAGGAGATATTTGACAGGTTATGGGGTTCAGAAAATATCTATTTTTTCTAGTATTTTATCAAGGATATTTATAAGTGCAGAGAGAAGAATCAGAGGCTAAAAATATTTCAGGAACCTCACCTGAAGCTGAATATTGGCACTGGTAACATTGTAGCTTCATCTAAAAAACATGCTGAAAAAGCTAAGAAGGCTTTCCTGAAAAATACTGTAAATCTCTGGCTAAAGAAATCACCTTACCCCAACTCATGCAGGTTCTGCCAATAGCATCTTCATTATAAACATAGGCAAGTGCACGCCTGTCAAACTCACAGTCAGGGCTGTCTGCAGCACTCAGAGGAAGAAATCCCTGCAGCACAGGGTGTTTGATGAGAAACTCAGCAGCATCCTGGACCTCGTGGACAGAGCCTGCTGGCACTGCTACCCCACAGTACAGCCAGGCAGATGGAGGCGCTGAGCTGGAGGTGGCAGCAGGAGCAGGGATGCCACAAGGAAGGTGGCATCTCAATAACACCTCTGCTTCAAGCAACTTCTTGTCAGCAGTCAAAGTTTCAGGGTCATGGAGCTGTGGCCTCCTGAAAACAGCTGCAGGACTGATGTAACTGTTAGTTTATTTGGCGAGCCCTAATAAATGGATGAGATACTATGAGGCTTGATAAGGGATGCTGGCTTTCTGCATTCATTGCAGAATGGTTGGTTTAGTGGATTTTCGCTAATTTTCATTGCTTCAGCACAACACAAGGATCCTGGTGAAATCTAGCAGACAAAAACAAGCATCCTGTTTCTCAGTTTAAAAGCCTCTCATTTCTGATGTGTTAATAGCTTTCATTACAAACCTTTGCTAATATTCAAACAGTTGAAGAAATCACAGTAATTTCTCTCTATTTCATTCATAGCGGGACATGAAAAATGAATTGGACATTCTCAAGCCTAAGTGGCACAGAAGACAAGGACTTTTTTGGCACATTCAGTGACAGTAAATCTTTGTCTTATCCTTCCAGGTGGGAAAGCATTTGTGCCTTTTTTTCATGCTTTTAATCAAACTGCAGATGTCTCAGTTGACAGCCACTCCTCCTTTCATGAGCCTTTTTCAAGAGAGGTATGGCTTAAAGATGATATAACCTCTTAATAACCTTAATCAGGCTATTTTTCATTATGGTTTAATACATTATAATCCTAGTAAGTCTGTGGAAATCTAGAATTAAAATTTGTTTCTTTAATGACTTATCTTTAAAACATTAGCTACACATGGAATTAAAATATTATTTACCAAGAAAGAAACAGACACATTGGTAAGACAAAACATTGCTCCGTTGGATCTAGAGGTTTTATTTAGGAAGAACAAAACAAAATCCATAAGGAGCTGCCCTTTCTCCTCAGCTAAGCCCAGAAGGTAATACTGATTTGTCACTAACTCTTCAAGTTACTATTTCATAGCTACTCCAACAACATCTTTTGGCAGCATATAAGGTGTCCTGCTGCGTACAATTAACCAGTGTGCTGCTCGGGCAAGTGGTACTAGAGCTCCCAGTGTGTGCATCGTGGTCTCTTTGTTCTGCATTAAACTACTGATCAATGAGGTCTCAATGCAAGCACAGGGGACAGTTTTTCCGTATGCTTTGGGTCAAATGTATGACATGGGAGCCCACAAGAAAAAAACTTCTGCACCCTGCCCCTAAAAACCAAAATCCCCCAAGGAGAAGGATAGCAAAGAGTGCCCAAAAGTGAGACCGCTTTTGTGTATCTTAAATATCTACAGATCCTGCCACAATCTGTTTCACCCTGGTTTTCCACTGATGAAAAGATAATTATGGTAAAAATACAAATAATACGTTTTGTTCCTTGGAAAAGGAGGTAAAAAGAGCCTGGAGCTCTGGGAGCAATGGGAGTTTTGTTTCCCAACATAGAGGCAAGCAGATCTTTGCAATGTAAATAATGTATGTAGTGGATTTCTGACCTGATCAGGTTATGACTATCAGTCACAACCAACATCAGGGCCTAGATATAAAGGGGACTTCAAGTGAGGTTTTTGAGGAACATGTTATCAGGTAGCACTAGATGCTGTGTTCAGGAGATGTGTTGAGTATTATTTATTGGTCCTGGATTTAGTTTATTGTAAGATTATTGACTCTTTAAATGTAAAGGAATTTTTTTGTGAGATTTCATGAGTTACTAGTCTGCAGATCCAAAATAGTAATACTACATGTGTGCATGTGGGGCATTGTAGCCACAACAGCACTTTAAGGGAGTAGACAAAACTTGAGCATCAAGAAATGCACTATGCTAAGTTTTTACACTCCAAACTTTCCAGTCGCACACAAGTCAGAGATTATTCAAATATTCAACAACTTTCCCAGTTAAGCTTAAAATTCAGAAAGCATCACACTTCAGGAGATTAAGGGCCAAAGAGGAAAGTGAAAGAAAGAAGCAAGGAGCAGGAGAAAGACAGGATGATTTTATAGTCAGATTCTATACATTTAGACTAAAAAAATATGCACATTTAATACTCTATTTGTGCCACTATCCTCTGAAGTACTGGCTATTGTCAGAGACAAGAAATTGAACCAGATGAACCCTAATCTAATGTGGTTTCTCCTGTAATCCTATTTCCATGGAGATCTGTTATTTTACTGAAGGCAGCAGAACCAACAGATTCTGTTATTTGATAATTGTGAATCTGTTTTTGAGGATCTAACTGCAATAAATTGTTTACTTTCACTTCCTCAGATAACAAATTCTGCCTAGGGATCTTTTGAGTCAATGTGAGACACACATACCATTAGGGCAGGCCTGCAGGCTCATGGCCACTTACTCCCTACAAGTTAGTCTGTTGTGTGTATTTCTGTTTATCCAGCTGGAAATGAGTTAATATAATTTTGAGGAATCATAACTTTTAAACTCATGACAGCCTGTGTTTAAAATAATGCATTTTTATATCACACCACTAGTTTTAGCTGGTTTTCTGAATTCCAGCTGTTTTCAAAAACATGATATAGACCGACTGAAAGGACAGAGTTGGAAAAAAAATTAAAAACCCCCTCAGAACTAAAAACAAACCCCCAGATATCTTTGTGGACATTTACTTGAAACATTATTATCTCCTGTTGTTGCAAACCAAAAAATATGAGTTTGTATGGTCAACCCATCTTTCAATCTGCACTGCTCATGTTTAAAAAAAAAAAGTCTTCTGCTGCATCTGCCTGGTCCTATACACTGAAGTGGGCACCTTTAATAAAACACACAGTTGGTCATGTATGAGCACAGCAAAAGGTTGTGGGATGATGAGCAGGTGGATGAGCACCACAGCTGCTCTGGAGAAAATGGAGTTCCTCTGTGTCACTCTCCTCTGGGTCTTAAAGCTTGCTGGATGCAGTTTTCAGTTGCTCCTGTTCTCTCACTGATGCTGCTATGAGGCAGTTAAAAAAATAATACTGTTAAATATGTATTAGTAACTTGTTGTTAACAATAAGAGCTAATGGGAGGACATTTTCAAGCAGTTAATGATTGGCCAGAGGAGATGACTTGGGTCCTTAACACAGTCAGTCATTAAATGTGAAGCAATACCCATGCTTTTACCCACAATTGCTATTTGCATTTTGCCCCTCTCTCTTTTCATCTCCAGTTTTCTTCACTCCATTGGATGGAAATTTCATTTTCTTTTCTTAGGTACCTACCTATTCTCAGCCCTTACTAACTGGCACAGAAAATCTACCTTCACAATGGCCTATGAGGTTTCCAATAAATTATGCTTGGATTGCTGATTAAATGAAGACTACTATTAAATATTAAAATGAAGACTTTATCCACATTTTAGCAATCACAGATGAAAAAACTACACAGACCAGTGTAATCCATTTATTGGTTTATAGTGGAAAACTCCTATAGGGAGTGTCACAATTCCCCATGCAGTCCCTGAGTGCATTTTGCATTAAGACCTGTGATTTAGCTGAAAGATATATAAAAATCACACACAGTCAGACAGATCCCTTCTGGCTAAACATCTGAGAAGGCTCAGGAGCATAAGGTCGACACACAGCAACTTACACTCACAAAATGAGCCCAGGACCACCTGTTACAGATGTCAGTATGCAAAGATTTTCAGGGTCTGGAGTTTTGAGTAAACCACATCACTCTTAGGGGATCTGTTCTGACTCTTTCTTCTCCCCCTTTCTTCCTCCTAAAAATCATGCCCACAAAAGTAATGAAAGCTAAAGGCCAACAAACTACTTCATGAAAGCATGTTTTAAGTAAAGAAGCTGTTTATCTTATTCCAGGAGTTTGATTCTGAAGTTGTTCAGCCATGAAAAGAAGTTTTTTGAGTTCTTTGAGACTGTGGTATTACTATGGACTGTCTCGTCACCAATAGTTACCTGCTTTGAGTCATACCTTTTTCTTTTCTTTTTTTAAATCTGATTTTTCTAAGCACTGCAGCTTAGTTCCAACTTGAAGAAAGTCATAGTTTATTTTCTTAATTACACTGACTCCATTTGCATAAAGAAAAGGTTCTATTTGCATTTCATGCAAACTCTACTGTTTATTGCTGATTTTTTAATAGTTATAAAAATGATCATTTTAAATAATGAGAACACTGCTGTTACTTTTTTTTTAGGTCCTTTGCTATGCATTTGTAATTATGACCTAGAACTATATTAGAATGTCTGCAAACAGATAAATCAGTATGCTAGCTATGGATGTGTTTATACTTCTTCCATAACACAAGCGATTCTTAATCTTAAAGTCCATTCCTTTAGAAATCAATCTCAAAAGAAAGGTTGGTTGGTAGACTGCAATTTGTCAAAACTGCATAAAGAGACCAGAGGAAGCAGGTAATGGTATTCCAGGGAGTCATAATTTCTTAAGAATGTAGATGAAATGTGAACACACAAAGTTTGGGAAAGAGCAATTGAGTGTTTTATTTACTAATTGAAAGCTGCATATTTCCTGAATTCTTGCAGGCTCAATGGGGAAGAGGTGGGATTTTCTGGAAGACATTTGGGCTGATCTTCAATAATGTGCAATAATGAGGCATTTCCTGAGGACAACCAAGCAAAACAAACGCCCTTACTACTGGCAACCCCCCCCCCCCAAATTAAACAGACTTTAAAACTAAGTAAACTATACAAACACTGTCAGATGGAGAGCTAAGTAGCTCTTTGCTTTCAATGGCAAAAGCGGTAAAGAGAGAAAAATACTATTTCTTTAGATGATCAAAGTATTGGGAGCAGACAGTATTCAACTGCTGATGCCCTTCACTTTTCCTTTAGATCAGAGTGATAGTAATTACTAAGGAACAAATCACTGAATTTCACAGCTTTCTGTGGTTTTAAGCATTCCATAAAAAATCAATTTTACAAATATTTATTATTAAAAAAAATTAATTAATTTTTTTGACTAAACAACTGCTTCTTCAAGGCCTGTATTAACTATTGCTATTATTGTTATAGGAGGCTCCTGACTTTTCCCCTAACTGGACAACAATAAGCATAATAAAGAAGGAAAAGAGGAAGTTGTTGAAGTCTTGCAAGGGAATCTTTCAGTCCCCTTTGGAGGGGAACGATTTGTAGATCAGGAAGAGCTAGGACAAGGGAGAATGATCAGACCATTTTAGGACTGCTAACTAGTCCTGCAGAGTAACTTGGCTCAGATACTGCCCATGTCTACTTTAGGTTATTGGAATACTTATTGGCTAGCATAATTTAAAAAGTAAATTTCCTTGACCATAATCACATGAAAGAACTATTTAGGGTGATTGCATATGCAGTATAGGGAACTTGATCTTGCATCTGTCACTATGGTGACAGCCAGTACTCTCTTGCTCAGGAGCCCTGTCAAGTGCCCATCACATCAGTAAAGTCCCTTTGCCTGCTTTCGTTTTGAGACTGAGTATCTCTGTTTCAGTCATATCCGTAAGGCACAGGAAGAGTCAGGACTTCCTTGCGGTAGGTGCTTTTCAGAGCAATCGCTCCCTGCTGCCTCAGTGAAAGCAGCTTACGTGTGGGATGAGTGGGTACACCTCCAACTCACGGCCTCTGTCCCTCCGATGACCCCTGGCTCTGCTGCTCCTTCTTCCCTATTCTGTTCCCGACCTCTTTTCACAATTGCCCATCTTCCTCTGCAGATGGTCTCTCTGCTGTTCTCTCACCTAATACGGATTTTGATTTGTCACAGGCTTAAAAAAAAAAGAGGACCAAGAGAGAGAAGGTTGGTTGTGAACTCCACATTTATGCTCCCTTAACAGAAACTCTACCTGCATGAAAATCAAATAGGGAAGGGAATAAAACATGGTGATTATGAGACCAGATTTTCCCTGATTCCCTGAGAAGCCCAAAAGTCAGGAAGTCACTGTCAGCTCCCTGTTTCTGTGTTTCAGCCTTATTTTCAACACAGGTTAGAGTTTTATGGCACCACTCTTGGCTCTTATTCTGCCTTTCCTGGAGTGGGAAGCATATGGGAATGCTTGACAGAGCTTAAGATTCAGCAGTCCTGAGGTGGTGAATACTATTACAACGTCAAGCAGCCCTGAAAATGCTCCAGCTTCTTCCCAAGGACGGCCCCAAACCTCCTTACAATCTGCTCGGGTTCTGCTCAGCAAAGCTCCTCAAGACCCCAGGTTTCTCCCCCCGAGATTCACAGGATGTTATAAGAGGGCAGTGCTCTGCGTGGCTAAGCATTGTCAAAGTGAGACCATCTGATGACAAACACAACATGAGCTGAAGTTGGAGGCTGCAGAAATCCCTCCCCTGCCTTAAACCATGATGGTGCTTGTGTATCACTACAGATACATTATCTTATTTACAGAATTACAAACTAATGATAGGGTATGAAAATTCAAAGCATTGTGCTAACCTGGAGTTTCTCAGTTTCCTCCTTTGGTACATTTGTCTCATAATAAGAGGGATTTTTTTTTGTCTGTAAATAATAAACACTTTGAGCTTGAATTAATTCAAATATTTCTCTCCTATCTCACTTGGTAAAATAATAAGGATATTCCAGGCTATCTCCTATTGCCCATTAATGTTGTGTATATAAATAAGCCAGGTTATCTTTTTCTTGTGAGAAATGTTTTATCTAACAGGCTGTTGTCTAGTGGTTCAGTACTCTACCACTCTAAATTAGGACACTTTATCTTAAGGCTTCATAATCTTACGAGACTATAATTGGAAAGTTTATAAAAAAAAATCCTGCTTTGTAAGCTTGGCAGCTGAGATAGAAAGAGGGAATGAGAAGGGCTACAGCAGAATTACACCATCACTGCTAGCCTGACTCCGCTTGACAGAGCCGTTTAATATTTTGACAAGACAAAATATAAAGCAGCATTTTATTCTGTAGAGACTTCACTAGACACAAGCATGGAAGTGCTTGTGATCAATAAAGTTTGCGGTGGAGAGTGATTTATTTACAGCAGGGTATTATGTAGAGAAAGAGCTGTGATATTTCCACAGGCTTTGACGGCATAATGGGCCCCTCTCAATCCTTACATGGAAGGGTTAGATTGTCATGGTTGCTCAGGCAGTATTCAAAACGTTATCTGATCAGCCTTAAAGACTTCAGAATGAGACAGATGATTAGTTACCCTAAACGATCCTCATCATGCAGAAATTGATGATTTAATATAGTCAATGACAGACGATTCCATTTGTACTAGATAAAGTGTCTGCGGTTTGTATCAATCATAATAGAGTTATTATTGAGCATAAAAGAAAAGCATGTTTAATATCATTAATTCCAGATATGTCGCTTTCCACATCTGGCATTCATCCATAGAGCAGAACCACTCCAGGCTATCATTCCTGCCTGTGTGCTGGTGACTCCAGTGTTTTTTGTAATTTCAAAATGTTTTTCAGCACCTCCAGCTAGGTGCAATAACAGTTTACAGATTACCTATGTCATCACATTTTGACAAACTTCTCAATCTGATGTGACCTTCATCTTTAGCCATCTGCTTGCCTTTGTTTCTGCCTTTTTTTTTTTTTTTTTATAAACCTCTGCAGCTTAAAGCTGTAGTGGTTTGTTCCGTATTCTTCTAGGTCAACACTTCACCTGTGTAAATCCAGAAACACAGACTGAAATGTACAGACAGTAACCTGGGTTCAAGTCTCAAGGTAGCTGACAGTGGGCAAACCTCCCAGGTAGATGTTTTCATTACATACATCAAATGCTTTTTAATTGCTAATGGTTATCAACAATCCTTGCATAAAAAAATCAGTACTCAGAAAATATCCTTTGTACAGCCAGTCCTTCTGCAGGGTCTGTCTTTTTTTTTAATTTCTGGAACATGTGGGGCAGAGTCTTGATGTTTCCATAACTGAACCGTAAGTACCTATAAGTGACAGAGCAGAAACCATATTGAAAATGCAGCTCAGACCACTGCATGTGCAATTCATGAATTCAGCCATGGAACCCCAACACATTCACCAGAGAATTCAAACATGTATGCCCCTGGTCTCCAGGAGAGAGACTAAAATCCCAGAAAAGAACTGTACCTATGTACAGATACTTTTTCTCCCTATTTTCCTGAATTCCAGCTAAAACTTCAAATGAGAAATGGGATTTTGTATCTTTATTCACTCAGATGGATGATTGTATAGTTTTAGTGATAAATGCTCAAAAAAAAAAAAAGAAAATGAAAGTTATAAAAGAGTGTGAGCAAGCTTATTTTTAAACACCAAGTCCAAGATTTCCTGTTAGATTGTTCAAATCAGAAAATTGGTGAAGTGTTCTTTTACACACCATCATAGGGGCCTCCTCAGCCTTTTTTCCCTCCTTGCATGGGTGTTTTATGTCAGTGGGGAGAACAGTCCAAATGAATTGGCCAGCTGCCAGTTCAAACAGCAGGAAGTTTACTGATGCTGGAAGCTTTATTTATTTTGTGTTTTATTTTGGAAGGAGGAGTAAAGAAGGCTAAAAGCATTTCAGGGGCAAAGAGTGAGTTGTCCTGCACTTCAGGCTCTGCCATCAACCAAGCATTGCAACACCTCCTATACTGCAGAGTTCAATTTAAAGATCAAATCCCGTATTTACCTCCTCCTCTCCTACTGTCACTCCTCCAATGGAAAGGACAAGAAACTTAAATCATCTGAATAACTACTGCAGTATATACAAGTATTGTAACTATGGGAGGGAAGAAAGATCCCAGTTAATTCTGTGCAAAACAAGCGGCAGAAAATTAGTCACAGTCCTAAACTGACTTCAAGGCCCAGATAAAGCAATCACCATAATCAATCAACATTAGTTAATAAAGGTCCTGAACTTCCTACTTTATTTTTATTCAGTTTGTACCTAATGATGTGTTTCCTTCAGTGACAAAGCCATTTTCTTCTGGTGTGGAAGAGTTGCAGCTGACAATCCCTAGTGGCTGGGTGCTTTCCCTTCAGGTGCTGCCCATCTTGTTTCTGCAGATCATGGCCCATGAAACCAGACCAATGAAAGGACCCAGTCCTACCACTAAACCTCTCAAACCCCTGAAATCGTTCCTCCAGAGCAGCCAAGAGAGCAATGAGCTGCCCTGAGCAGCTGAGAATAAGAAGTCAAGGGAAGTGGGGAATGTTGTAGCACATTTCTGGCGGAGGACATGCTTCAACAATGTCATCATCAACAACACCACTTCTCAGGGACTTTAGGCAAAGACCTCAGCTGAGATTGTTTTAACATCTGGGACAGAAGTCATCCCTAGGAAACCACCAACAGTAGCTGAGCTTAACGTGATTCACCTCTGTGGCCCCAATTTCTGAATATAGGTGAAATGGGTCCACTTTTTGTCAACCACTTGAAGAAAAAGGTAACAGATATCAAGGATGATACAAGGAACAATCATTACCTTATTCTAATTACTGCTTTTCACATTAAAAATTCCTTCATTGTGAAAAATAAGATGAAAATTTAAATACTCAATACAGAAAACTATAAATATAAAATATAGATTCTGAACATAGCATATGGCTTAAAGCAGTAGTGATCAATCATCACAATAACTCAAGTTCACTACAGAGCTGAAACTGTCAGAGCAGAGTTACAGGTGACTGCTTCCTCGATATCATTAAAGCTTTTACTGCAGTTATTTATTTCTGCATATAAGTATATGCATATGTGCATTTGTGTGTATGTATGAGTATGTAAGTGTAAATTAGAGGAACTGTTACCAGTGAGTTAAAAAAATAAAGGAGAAGGTTATATTCAATTCTTCAGGCTAGCCTTGATAGAAGAAAATAAAACTCTTTTCCTCTAAATCTGCTTACTGGAAATTACCACCATCTCAGAGGACACCTACCTTTGGGCTTGGATTTCTAGCATGAGACATAGGGGAAGGTAAGTGGTTCAACAGGCATCAGATGATGTTATCATGCTCTCACATATCCTCTAAGAATCATCTCATGGCAAATCTATCCAACATCTTTTGAAGGAAAAAAACTGAAAATTCCCAAGACCTGGAAGGAGAGAACTATTCAAATTATTCTCCAGCATATTAAAACTTTCTGTTAAAGAAAATGGATATTGGTAAAAGAAAAAAAGCTGAACTCCGAAAGAAGATTTAGGAAGAGATGCAAGAATAAAATATGTTGGATCACAGCAGTGAATATACAGGTAGAGACTTTTAAAGAAGAGTGAATTACAATCTGAATAAGATTTCTAGTCTTGGAAATTAAAAGGTTCAGAAAAAGCCCTTGAAATCAAAAATATTAGAGGGTACTGACAGTGCCATATAAAATGTAGAAGGTGAAATTGTCTGTATTGTTAGGAGATAAAAAAAGAGTAATGACTGCTTTAAGTGGGCAAGATGTAGAAAAGGAGCTATAATATGAACTGCAATGTGGACCAAGAGGAGGTATAGGCACTGGTTACTCTGTCCTTTGATGTGTATATCTGATATATTCCACTGTCGGCTGGCCACGTCTTGGCCACAGTGGAATGTAGGTTTTTGGTAGCTGGAGAGGGCATAGAGATCCAGTCTCTGTGCTCCACCACTGGTTCCAAGTCAGGCAGTAATAGCAGCCATGTGGACAACATAATGTTGTTGGCAGTCGCAGCTGGTCCCCAGGACCAGTGACCTTACATTTACACTTGCTTTCCTGCCCCCTCATGTAGCCTATGCCTTGTATCCTCTGACCCTCTAAAAGAGCCATTTTCTGCAGCCCTCTGATCTCTTGATTCTATAGATCTCTAGATTTCTATACCACCTCAGTATTTCCAAGTCTCTCACAGAGTTTTCCACCCAGCTCCCTAAATGTAAAGCAGCAGCTACATTCACAGGGACAACCTTGCTTGGGATGCTCTTAACACTGGGGAATGGCAGGCAGGCAGCCACACTTAAGGGCAGTTTCATTTCTGCACGTGGGTCCTGGTGGGATCAGTCCTTGTTTTCACTGACACAGTTCAGCATTAGCCCTGTTATAAGGTGTGCAGAATGGCTTCTTTGCTGCACATAGGAAAATTCCCTCAATGGAAAATAAAAGTATTTAGAAAGTTAAGTGTTGATAAGAATAATGATAATTTTTATATAATACTAGTGGGGACTGAGGAATGGGAAGGACACATTGGGAAGGTGCTGGTGAGAAGAGAGGAAATGACAGCTTTACCCTTGCATCAGTAGTAGCAGGAGAGTTTCTCCCACATGCATCCAGGTGAGTGGTGCAGCCCCATGCCCTGGTAAAGCTGGATTCCTTAGCCTGTCAGAGCTTAGCCTATCCCTTAACTAATTTTGTAAAAAAATCTGTTTTCTTACTAATTTTGGAAGCCAGCTGTGATTTACATCTCCTTGTTCAACAGTAGGATTTTTCCCATGAGGATCAATCTCTTTTCAGGTTCAGACCTGTCTCCAAAATCTCGAGATGTTTGGTTAAAGCAACATTTCAGACACTTTCCTTCAGCAAAAGTGACACTGAACACAATAGCAGAGGAACTGAGAGAGGGAAGTATGTAGTCAGGCAAGAAAATCAAAATCAAAAACCAGTGTTGTGTGGAGCCACTTAAAGTCAAGACATATATTTTATTTCTCACCTTTCAAGCAAATACATGTCTTTTGTGTCCATTCTTTAGGGTCACATGGAAAAGGGTCACATGAAATCTTGGAGAGAGGAAAGAAAGAGGCAACAGATTATTACAGACCTCACTGCTGTCCTGAGCAATTCTTCCTTTTCTCCATACAGTGAATTAGCTACTTGTGTAAGAATTTAGTTCAAGTCTTAAGACATAGTGAATTACTATTCTAATTTACTAGTGTCAGCTTTGTTTCAACCCACTGTTAATCATTTAGTTTCGTGTGTTTTACAAAACTGAGACAGATATTTCCAAATGTATTGGGGAGCAGATGGGTGCACATCTTGCATACTTACACATATATATTTCAATAAATTGATAGTTATTGAAATTCACCTATAAAAAGCTGTGCTTGAGTTCAGTTCCATCTTGTGGTCAACACCATCTGGTAATTTTGTTCCTTCCTTTTTTTTTTTCTTTTTTTGTACAGATCATCCTTCTAGTTAAAAGTTCCGTCAAGATCATGGAGGTGATCTAATTCCTAGTAACAAAAGTAGCTACTTTGAGTTCTAATTTGCTATAATTTCATTGCTACAGACTTTATATACTCCAAAATACAGGGGAATATGTCATTGCAGCCCCAGCAAACATCCACTCAAGTCTATGTGTCCCCTCCATAGCTTTCCTGTGCCTTGTCATATTATCATTTTACCATTTGATCTTTTGAAGAGTTTATATTTGCACCCTGGACGTTTGATATAATTTTTTCTTTTCTGAACTTGATGTCTCAGCAAAACTGAAGGCAAATCCACTCATAGTGTCATGCAGGGCAGAGGTGCCCTTTCTGCCATCACTTGGTTTTGCACAGCTTCCCTAAGCTCTGGACTTTTCCCCTGAAGGTTTTTATTTTAGCAGTCCCCTGTTAGTTTCTTTCCAGGAGGAATTGTGCTGTGCCTTTTCCACCATTGGATATCCTATTCTGCCCTTCCAATATGCACATTTCTGACAGCCTTTTTCCCTTAAAAGAGCTAAAAACGTAGAATCATTGTCCTCTGGCTCTCTCTCACTGGCTGCTCAATAAGGAAGGAGTGAGCTCAGAATGAGTATATCAGGGAATAAACCAGCACATGGACAGGGCAGAGATGAGAAGACATCATGGTGTAAGTGCATAAGATGGATCTGAGTGTTGGTGATAACACACATTTGCTTGGCCGGCACGAGCTTTCCAGATACTTTTGGAAGGGTGGCTTTATACTGCAGTGAATCTCAGAAAGGCTTTCTTGCTTGATCTGACTGTCATTCCCAATATGTGGAATAACACCTGTAGTTGAAACAACTTGCAGAGAAATCTGCTCATATTAAGAAAATGTAAACAAAGTTGATTAATTCAAAACCCGAATCCTCATCTGGGAGACACCGCTACTGGCAAATTATCTCACTGAGAATACAGATACAATCCCCAGCTTGTTCCAGTCTGCTGGGTCTTAATCACAGGGATCAGTTAAAGCAAATCTCATTAGAAGGGTTCATTTGCCATTCCCTCACAGTCTCAGGTTCACGTGCGCTCCATGTTCCTGGGTCCTGGCATGTGGAATGAGAGTTTGTTGCCACATCTTTGGATGGGATTCTTACCGGCATACTCTCCTAAAATCACAGCCTAGAATTCAGGCCTCATATCCTAGGATGCCCTTAAACCAACATGATATGCATACATTCATGTTCATACAGAACAAAAGCTCAGTAAAAAAAAAAAAAATATGGAGGTGTCCAATTAGTATTTATTAGTATTATATCACATAATACTAATATCATATCATTATATATTTATTAGTATTTATATCAGAGTATTAGCTGTCCCTTCCCTTCATATGATTAGGTCTTTTTCACATAAAAATGCACTAGAATTAAGGGCAGGGCTGTGAAAAATCAAGACATCTCTGTTCAAATTTTTTGGGAATGAAACCAAGGAAAGGGAATCTTACAGCCCATATTATATAAATGAAGTACAAATGAGTGTGTTTGCTGCCACCCTACTTAGCAGCGTGCACAGTGTACACCTACCTCACAGTCATATATGTTATTGAATAATAAATCACACTTTGATCCAAATAACCCAAAGCATTTTACAAACACTAATTAAACTTTGAAATACCTCTCTGAGGTACTTAAACAACAATGTACATAATTTGTAGTGGGAAAAGTGAGCCAAGAGAAGGTGAAATTAACTCACTGAAGATGAGAAGGGGAATCAGTGAAAAATTCAGGAAGATGAATCTGCATGCCCCTCCTCTATACAAACTATGGGAATCTGTCCTTCTTGAATCTACAGAGTGAGTGTTATTGCAACTGCAAAAAGATTTTCCAGATGATTACTTGTCCAAATTCATTTAATTACTACAAATTTTAAGTATTTTGTTTTAAACTACTGTGTAGGCTCTATCACATCACTGTTTCCCAATATCTCAAAAATCTTAATGGAAAAAGCAATCCCTGCTCATAATATACACCACTTCTGGATCTGACTCAGTGACAACTGGATACAACCACGTGAGTTCTCCTGAGATGACCACTAATTGGTCCTTCATGGCAGGTATCGCTGCCTCTAGGAATTTGCATTGCATCACACAGAAACATGAAAACTGTGAAATAATTACAGAACAGCTACGGGGAGAGAGTGTTGCCACAAGCAATGCTCTGGCCTCTCCTCCTGGGCTGTGTCATGCTCTTCTCAAGCAGCAGCAGGGCCAGCAGAGGCGGCTACCCTGCCAACACAAACCCCCAGCCCCCTCCACTGCATGGGGGCACCACTGATGAGTTCCTCCGTCCTCCCCCATGCCCCTTCTGGGGATTAACATTTTGCCTAATTGTATCTATACCTGCTCCTGAGAAATGATCTGAATTGCAAAATAACCAAACAAAAGCAAAAAAATTACCATTCTTATTTTCTAGATTTATTTTTCCCCCTATTAACAGGGGTCATTCCTTAGTACTAGGCAAGGAGACAGGGGAGAAGCAGGACGCAGAACTCTGTGCATGGAGGGGTGGCTCCTTCAATAGACAGTTTTCCACTAGAATTGTTCACAAAACTTGCACAGCACTGGGGGCAGCTTTGTGACATTCCTGGGGTATTTAACATTATTGATCTTCTTTGACAAATGAGTAATGCAACACGTTCATTACCATTAATCATCCTTTTTCTAATTCAGGTAAACAAAGGGTAGTTTTGTTCGTGCTCAGCTAATATCTATTTTTGTAATTATTTTTACAAGGACCCTGTTTGATGAAATTCAAATATGTATTTATTTGGAAGAAAAATATTGATGCTCTTTTCATTTTAGCCAAGTATTCCATAAAGAATCATCTTTCTTAGCTGTGCTACTAAAGAAACAAAACCCAAACATGCTATTGTGTCTTAGAACTACATTATAAAACCGGGTCTGCTGGTTTTGGCTCTATTAACGTGGAAGACAACAGTTAGCTTCACAACAACACTGGGTGGAGAAGAATCAGATTCCCAACCTCTTGCTTGCCTTTGGCAGCTGGGTTGTTATTAGACGTGATTAAAAACTCCACATGTTCCCATCATCCAAGAGATCATCACAGGGGTTGCCCAGTGCATATGCTGTTCCCAGAAGGTCCTGCTTTTCTCAGCAGTGTTTGCTTGGAGTGTGAGCTGAAAGGCCCATGTGGAGACTGTCTGTGACATTGCTTCTGCCTGCCTTTCCACAAGGAAGGAACATTTCTGATCCCCTGCCCTTTTACTGACTCACCAGCATCCTCTTTTTCAGGGTTGTCAACCACCCTGTAGGAGACAAAAAAGCACGAAGATTGTGATTTTCCCAATATATCCTTCCTATTGTGATATATTTTAATAACATTAAAAATATCTCCTTGTTATCTGCTCCAAATCTCTCTAGTTAGAAGAGTCAAGAGTTGGTAATTGTACTTCTCAGGCTGCTTTAGCTGGCCCCTTCAGAAACCCTTCATCTGCTTATGCTGGCTTTGCTGCTTTTTCACATCTTATTTCAGTGCTGACACCTGGCCTGCTCCCACTGGCTTTTAAACACAGGCAGGTGGATTTTGAGCTGGGATAGTTCTTTATTCTGGTAACTGTAGGCAGGACTACTGCAAGGCAAAGCCCAGTGTTTCCAGCCCTGCTGTTGCCCTGCTCTCCCAGGAATTCTTGTGCCCCTCTGCTGATAGCTGTGATACTACAGCATGAGCAGTATTTCCCATGCCCCTGCCTTTCTAATGTTTGTGGCCACACTATTGTTAGAAGGGATAAAGGTGATACTGCTGTTTCCCCTACTATTATTTTAGTGCTCTGATGCTGTTCTACATGTGCTATACTGACAGGCTGATCACAGAACTATTTATAAATACAGATGTAAAGCACATTTATTTCTCCTAATGAACATACCAATAATGCTCTTACAGTGATAACTCTGTTTCCTGAAACCAACAAACCCTGAAATCGTATTGACAGGATCAATTGCTCGAAACTTGGTAGAAACAGTATATATTGAAGATACAAGAAGTCATACTAATAGTAATCCTGTAAGGAAAGTGATTCCACAGAGGATAAAAGGTATGAAAAAAAGCTCACTTGTGTTTTAAAAACACAGCTTCAAAAATTTATCATGTAATTTAAAAGACTGAATAGAGGTAAATATTGAGATTTTTAGTGAATAAAAGGATCTATTACTAAAATGCGCCATTAAATAACATGGAACCATCATTTCATTTTTTAAGAACATCCTCAGTTTCCAATAATTACAATACCAAGTCCTAAGAATGGTTTTTATTAAAGAGCTCAATAAAATTCTCTCATGCCTTTGAATGCAAAAGAAAAGGTAAAATTGACAACTCTGTTCTTCTTAGCTCTCTTGAGAACACGGGAAAAGAGTGGTTGGTGGAAAGTGAATTTTAAAATTCATATACTCATTACTGACATAAAATCTGTTCAATTACCTTGTTCTAGCAAAAAATCCTGATTATGGTGAAATCATTGTAAAGAAATCCGCTGTTAACATAAACTCAGTTAGCTAAGGTGTGTATTAATAAATATGTGCTATAGTCTTACACCATTTTCTGGTAAAAGATTTTTAGGGTGTACAAAGAAGGTCTCCTCTGCTGCATAACCTTTTGGGGCCCTTGAGTGTCTGATGGTTGGTTCAGAGAGAAAGAAGTTTAAAAGTAAATCATTTCAGAGGGAAAAAAGCTAACAGATGATAGCTCTGAAATGGATCAGCTAGTCAAGAAAGAAGACTGGAGCTTCACCAAGCTCCAGGTATCTCCAAGAAGATGATGTCAGCGGAGTTTCAGAAATATTGCCTTGAAATTTAGGTTAGGAAGAGAATGACAAATCATAGAACAGGTGGAAACCAAGGCAAGGTATAAAAGAACTTGACTCAAATAGTCAGGGGGTTGATACAGATTGATAAAGAGAGGCTGTCCCTGACAGATTAACTGGTCCACATGGATAGACTGGGAGAGATGGAGACCACACAGGTCTTCTCCTTTTCCTACCTGCTATTATACGAGATCAGCTCAGTTTGTTAGAACCTGGTGCTAAGAACAACAAAGTTATGGGTTTGATCCCTCTATGGGCCATTCACTTAAGAGCTGGACTCGATGATCCTTGTGGGTTCCTTCCAACTTTGAATATTCTATGATTCTGTGTATCAGGGACCAAATTTTGCTGCTCCCATTTGGTTAAAACTAAGACTGAGAAGAACCCCATGTCATGAAACTGCCCTTAGAAAATGCTTTTGGTCTTGTGTCTGCTTTAACCCACAGCACTAAGGATTACTTTAGTCCTTAGGCACAAATGTGTAACTTTTCAAGAACAGAATTCAGCTAGGATGATCAGGTGACTGGACAATAGAGCAGGTCTTTTTCTTCCACCTCTGCTAATTAACAAAGTACTGAATTATTCCAGTCAGTTTTTTTAACACCTAGGTTGCTGTAGTTTCTTCATCTAATGTTATCACTGACTGTCTTTTGCATTGTGTTTAATACCAACCTATGACTGTAGAAAGGTAAATAATTGCTGCACATCATAATCACTCTCTTACCTGATTATCATCTAGAGACCTTAGTTTTATTTGCAGCAGCTCTCTGTCTTTTCACAAAGTGAAGGAATGTACAGATAGTATAACACCATAGGAAAATTCAGATATATGATATCTCTGCTAAAACATTCCCTGATTGTCTTAGGTTACCTGCTGGCTCCATTACAGCCTTTCAAAAATAAGAAATCAAAGACTAGGGAAATGTTCTCAGCTTTGTAGTGTTCATAGTGGGTTTCTCTGCAGCTTCAGAGAAACTACAACATTTTAGCAGTTCCTATCACTGACCTTCCCCCTATTTTTTGCAGCTTCAGCTTGAAGTTTGCTCGCTTTGATATAAGTCATTGCAATGTTGCATCACCATGGAGCAAAATCACACTACACACTGTAATAGGGGACTGGACTTTGGCTGATTATGATTCTTTGTCTTGATAGAGGAAGGTACCTTGAAACTTAAAACTCCCCAGCATAGGATTGTAAGGTTTAAATAGCTTATTGAGTTATTATTTTTAAATACTAACACACTGGTAACAATGATAGGATTGCCGGAATACAAACAAATTTTTGGAAAAAAAATTAATTGAAAACTGCGTGTATTGATATGTTCTCCTATTATCCTACTTATTCTTTCTGGTTTTGATGGAGCTGAGCTAAAGTTTTCAGGGTTGTTTAAAAAGCAGTTCGTAGAAATTGCTGGGGTCATATATATGTTTTCAGTGCTTGTTTTCCCTACAGGGTGCTGTGCAATAGTGTGTGGTAGCTTCAGCAGTTTAAAGCCTATTTATTTAATATTCCTGATGAAAGAAACTTCAAATGAAGAACAGAATTACGTGCCTAACATGTTTCCTCCACAGAGTACAACTCGTTTTGGCATTATTGCAGCTACAGCAGCCAGACTTCCAAACCCCAATCTTGCTCATATGAATTTGTAATAATGATATGCAGCTTTTTCAAATTTGCTTTTCCAAGCAGCCCTGTTGAAATTAAAATTGCAACCCAGATGAATTTCTGCAGGGAAATTGAAACAAAAAAAATAATGAATAAAGGAAGATTTCTTATACATAATCATTTATACTCCTAAAACTCACACCGTTGATTGCTGACCTCTGAAAGGTGGAGAAAGTACCTGTCCCCTGAGTAGATACTCAGAGAGCAGACTTTGTCTACTGTGACTTGGTATTCAAATAGCAGATTTTTTTTCTTCCCACACAATAATTCTCAAATGTGTTAACCAGTGAAGAGAGAAAATTGGATGTATTGTGTATCATGGAAAAAAGACCTAGTGTAGACTGAACAAAGGGGATGAGCATTTGAGGAAGTAAAAAGTTTCTTAAACATTTACCTGATTTCTCTTTTGTGAATTTATATTTGTGCCTGTGAAGACAAACTTTGCACTAGTTTCTGAGATGATAAAAAGTCTATGTGGGGCAGGGAAGTTAATTTTGAATAATAATGATCAGTCACTAGCTCGTTCCAGTGGGTTAAGAGTTATTTCAATGTTTACAATCAGCAGAAAAGATTAACAGTCAGTAGCATGAAACTTCTGAATTTTTAACCCAGACCTCTACCTAGCAGGACAAGTGTACCTGAAGGTTGCTGCTACTGAAAAGTACATTGGCAGGTGCCAATAGACAGAGGTCCTTTAGGTTGAGTACAGAATCATTACTGACCTTAAAAATCATAAAAACATTCTTACAAACAGCTAGATTTTGACCCTGTACAGGCTATTGACAAATGTTTTCACATAAGATTGTGTGGACTGTAATAATGCATTATCATAGTATGTCCTACAATAATTTCTTCCAAAACACATGCATCTAATTGCAACTCTAAATAAATTTCAGAACAAGATTGTGTAGTTATTGAATCTTCATATCCCTGTGTCTCATGTGTGGGTCCATGTTATAGATAGGTGAGCCACTGTGCTTGGCATCATATGAGCAAAGAGAAAAGAAGACAAATCTACTAAAGAAAGCTCATACAGTGGTCCCTTCTGTTTAACATTTTCAGCAGAAAAGTCATAGTGCTCCAAATACCCAGATGACAAAAAAGTAAAGTCGAGTTTTGAGTCAAATTCTAAATTCCACTCCCATCAATTTTCCTCCCCTGATGCCCCTCAAAACACTAAGACACAAAGAAAGATTGGTAGGAGAAAACTCCTTCAGCAATCATCTAGGAAGACAAAATTCAAATGAGAAGTGGGAGACCCAGTTTAGATGAGTACAGATTCCCACCTGGTGACACTGGTGACAAATGTAACCGCCTAGATAGGTGAAAACCTCAGGTGTCCAAGCAGATACAGCAAGCAGCAAAAGCCCAAGCTTTACTTGTTCTTGGGGCTGAGCTGTAGGGGACACCTATCCATTACAGAACTGTTTTAATTTCCTTTTTCCCTTTCCCCCTTCTCTGTAAGGGTACTTTGCTCATTCAGGCCAGATCTGATCCTATTTTCTTATATTCTCCATCCTCTTTTGGCTTCTGGGCATCTTTAATATGCACAACAAAGTGTCACAGTTTCATTACCAGCAATCTGTATTCAAGGATATAAAATCTGTATAAATTCCACTGCATTGCACAATGTTTCCTTTGGAAGACACAATTTTAAACAGCCTCATTGTTGATGATTATTTCTCACTGGCATTATTTTTCTAACCCATCAGTTCCAGACTGTATGTGCTACAGTGCCAGCTATTTTAAATGAGCAGTAGCATATTGAGCTTGCTGGATTAACAAGCTAACAGTTAAAGCATATGATATCTCCACAGTAGGATTACATCTGTAATCTCTCAAAGAGTTAAATTAGGCCTATTTTCTATAAATTAATTGTATTAATTTAATTCTTTATCACTGAAATCCTTTGCCTTTTTCCTGTATTTCACCTGGATCATATCAAGTTAACAGGCCCTTTAACTACAAGTCCTTAAAAAATACTCCTAAATTATTCACAGGTTTCATGCTTCTGTAATTTCCTGAGCATTCCAAAATCCATCTCAAGAGCTGGTTAGTGTGTGTGAAGTGCCTCAGCCAAATGTGGTTTTCTTTAAGGACTTTCAGGTGTGAATGATCCCAACTTGATCATTTGAAAAAAAAAAAAAATTATTCCAGGAAGGTGGGTGCCACCTGTGTCCCTGAGGGGGAGGTGGGTACCTTGTGTACACCTTAGGGGCTGCGTGACTCACTGAGAGGGACCTGAGTATGCCCTGTATCACTGAGGGAGAGGTGGGTATTCTATTTGTCTCTGAGGAGGAAGAGGGTGCCCGGGGGGCTATGTGAGTGTCTCCTGTGTCCCTTTAGGGGCTGTTAGGGACACAGGGCGAAAAGGGTGCTCTGGAGGGTCACTGAGGATCCCTGAGAGTGCTCTGAGGGAGACCAGACGGGGCAGGGCGGGTCGGTCGCCGAGGCTGCGCTGCTTTTCCCGCCCTCCCCTCAGCCCCCTCAGCCCCTCAGCCGCAGGGTCCCGCCACTCCCCGGTCTGCGAGGCAGGCGCAGGTGAAAGCACTTTGGAGAAAGCTCGATAAAAGGTTGTGGAGTCACCCTAGAGATTTTGGGCTGTTACAGACGTAATACAGAGTGCTGAGCAGCAGCGTCAGAAGGGCAGCACGGTCTTTCAGTGGAGTTATTGAGGAGAAAGCTTCTTGAACTTCGTCACCCATTTGTGAGGTAACACAAAGGGGACTAGTAGTTTCAGAGAGGTAAAGCTGAGGGAACTTGGAAAGCACATGCAGGGGATGTTTTGAGGGAAGATGTCAGGTAAAGTGTGAGGGACAGACTGAAAATCTTGGAGGGAAAAGCTGAGTAGGGGACATTTTGGGGGTCAAAATATGTGGTGTCCCGACTGTCACTGAGGGATTTTGAGGGTCACAAGAGAAGGAGGCTGGTGCCCCCGGTATCACTGAGGGAAAGGAGGATGTGCTACGTGTCCCTGAGGGGCAGGCAGGTTTCCCGCACGTTGCTGAGGGGGGAGGCAGGTGCCCGATGCGTCCCTGAGGATCTCTGAGGGGGAAGAGGGTGCCCCGAGGGTTACGCTGGTGTCTCCTGTGTCCCTTTAGGGGCTGTGAGGGACACAGGGCGAAAAGGGTGCTCTGAAGGGTCACCGAGGATCCCTGAGGGTGCCCTGAGGGAGACCAGACGGGGCAGGGCTGGGCGGTCGCCGAGGCTGCGCTGCTTTTCCCGCCCTCCCCTCAGCCCCCTCAGCCCCTTCAGCCCCCTCAGCCGCAGTGTCCCGCCACTCCCCGGTCCGTGAGGGGGGCGCAGGTGAAAGGCGCTTTAGCGAAGCTCGATAAAAGGTTGTGGAGTCGCACTAAGGCAGATTTTGAGCTGTTACAGAGGTAATACAGAGTGTTGGGCAGCAGGGTGTTTCAGTAGAGTTATTGAGGAAAAAGCTTCTTGAACTTCGTCACCCATTTGTGAGGTAACACAAAGGGGACTAAAGAGTTTCAGAGAAGTAAAGCTGAGGGAACTTGGAAAGCACATGCAGGGGATGTTTTGAGGGAAGATGTCAGGTAAAGTATGAGGGACAGACTGAAAATCTTGGAGGGAAAAGCTGAGTAGGGGACATTTTGGGGGTTGAAATATGTGGTGTCCTGAGTGTCACTGAGGGGTTTTGAGGGTCACAAGAGAAGGAGGCTGGTGCCCCCGGTATCACTGAGGGGAAGGAGGAGGTCCTGTGTGTCATTGAGGGCGAGGCAGGTGCCCTGTGTGTCGCTGAGGGTCCATGAGGGTCACGGGGGAGGAATTGGGTGCCCCAAGTGTCACTGAGGGGCTTTGAGGGTCAGTGAGGAAGAGGTGGGTGTCCGGTACATCACTGAGGGGAAAGTGGGTGCCTCGTGTGTTGCTGAGGGTTCTGGGAGGGTCACTGTGGGTGAAGAGGGTTCTCTGAGGGGCTGTGAGGGTCGCTGAGGGGAAAGCAGGTGCCTCGTTCGTTGCTGAGGATCACTGAGAGGCAACTGGGTGCCTTGGGTACCGGCGAGAAACTTTGAGAGTCACTGAGGGAGAGGTGTGTGTTCTCTGTGTCCCTGAGGGGCAGGCAGGTTTCCCGCACGTTGCTGAGGGGGGAGGCAGGTGCCCGATGCGTCCCTGAGGATCTCTGAGGGGGAAGAGGGTGGCCCGAGGGCTACACGGGTGTCTCCTGTGTCCCTTTAGGGGCTGTGAGGGACACAGGGCAAAAAGGGTGCTCTGGAGGGTCACCGAGGATCCCTGAGGGTGCCCTGAGGGAGACGAGACGGGGTGGGGCAGAGCAAGGGTGGGTTGGTCGCTGCTGCTGCGCTGCTTTTCCCGCCCTCCCCTCAGCCTCGGTGTCCCCTCCTCCCCCGGTCTGTGGGACGGGAGCAGGTGAAAGGAGCTTTAGAGAAGCTCGATAAAAGGTTGTGGAGTCGCCCTAGATGAGCTTTTGGGCTGTTACAGAGGTAGGGATTGTTGAGCAGCAGGGGCAGCAGGGTGTTTCACTGGAGTTACTGAGGAAAAAGCTTCTTGAACTCCGTCACCCTTGGTGAGGTAACAAAGAGGGGAATGAGAGTTTCACAGAGGTAAAGCTGAGGGAACCTGGAAAGCACAGGCAGGGGATGTCTTGAGGGAAGATCTCAGGTAAAGTGTGAGTAAGGCGGGCACAAACCCCGCCGGTAACACAATCAACTGCTAGAGCAGAGTTAAGGTTAATTACAAAACAGTTTGGTTTAAATACAGCGCTTAAACATTTCACATGATCTGCCAAGCAATGACAATCAAGTATTGATTGAGCATGCGTGAGAACGTGGAAAACTACAACTCCCATAATTCCTTGCCACATATCTCCTCTAAATAATTAACAAGTTGTAAAACAATACATTTTTTAAACATCCTTAATGTAACCAATCTTATCTTAACTGTTTATAAAAAGCAGGGCCTATCATCACAAGGCCTTTATTGAGCTGTTTACAACTTTATTTGTTTGTGCAATATTCAAGCAACCTTGAATTACCCAGGGTTTGTAGATGTGTAGAACCTTTTATCTGAGGGTAATTTTGTGTGATTGGGTAAAGGCATCATCTTTATTTGAAAGGGAAATGTGTTGGGTTGTAGATGTTGTGTTTGAAGTAGTGTTGTTTGAGGTAGTGTTGTTGAATGAGTTTTTAAGGTATCTTGCTGTAAAGTGTATTTGCGTTCACACACACATACATATCTCCACTCAACTTTCTCATTCACATTCGATGGCCACTGTTTCATTCTCTCCTAACAGATGCATTCTTAAACCCTTTATTGTGTTTGAATCATGGAGTTTTGTTTTTGTATTGGTTACTGTTTGTGTGTTTCTTTTGGTTTTGTTTATTTGTTGCTTCTTTGTGATTGTTCCTGTTTTGAAGAAGTGCTAATGTAGATTTACACATAAAGGGACCAGACCCATATGTCTTTACCTCCCTTTTTTGTGTTTTTATAGAATGTTTCTCAATGTGTGGTGTGTTCCTTTTACTATTGTTGGTTATGTTTCTTCAAATCCAGTTTCTTCATTCATTTTTTCTGGTGATTGTTTCTGTTGTGAGGGAGGGCTAATATAAGGCCTGACACATTTAGAAGAGATCCTTTGTAATTTGGTACCCTTGGATACATAGGCATATATCCTCCCTCAAGTTCTGAGATCTACTGTCCTGACCATTGCCTAGATATTAGGTTTTTAATCATAACTGGTGCTTTGGAAGATGAAAGTATTTGAGTTTTATGCTGGTATTCATACCTGCTATGGTTTGTATCATCACAGTTTAAGAAATTTAGAACATATGATGCTTTCCATAAGCGTTCCTGGGGGCTATATACCAACTCCCCTCTTTTTTGCCTTTGAAGCATTTCTTTTAGTGTGCAGTGTGCTCTTTTTACAATTGTTCTGTGGGTGAGTGCAGCATGTTTGTGGAATGGAATATCTTCTGATTTGTGAGATGTGTTTTAGCTTTTGTTGAATAACATACAGGATCATTGTTTCTGTTTATGGTTTTTGGAATGTTTGAAATTGCAAAACAAATTAGTATTTGGTAGTATCTTTTACCTTTTTCTAGTGTGTGTTGTATTATTCTATCTGGAATATGTGTGAATGGATGTCTTATGTAAGAGTTAGATTTTGTGTGATTAACAAGGAATTCTGTGGTGTGTCTTTTTCCAGGTAAATGAGGGTTAGTGAAATCTCGAAGGAAGGAGGCTTCAAGATGTGAAGGTAGCATAGCATGAATCAATTATAACATTCATAGGTTAATTACAAAACAATTTAAATGTCTTGTGTATGTGAGTAAGTTGTAAAACTTCTGTAGAGTCCCGGTCCACGGTTTGTACCTTATTGTTCCGTTGTCTTCTTTAGTTTGACCAGATGTAGATGGTCTTAGCGTCCCATTTACTTACTATGTCTTTCGTTGTGTAGTTTTCTTTGTATTGGAGATTCCATTGTTGGTCCTGTTAAATTTTTTTTTTGAATGTTTTACAGTCCCCATTTATTAATAATATCAGTTAGAGCAACTGTAACCAGGTTTAATTCAGTCTCTCAGGTAGTTGCAATTTACAAGCAGCTATTTTGCACTCTTGTTGACATTATGTATGTTGTTCTGTGATTGCAAAATGTTTTGAGAATGTTTGAATGTAACAAATATGGGGATGTTTAAGATTCTGTACTTATTATTTGAATAACATTGTTATGATAATTGCATGTATGTGGATGTGTTTGAGAATTTAATAACTTCTAATAACTTTTATTTTTAATAATTCAAATAAAGCTACTGGGAAGTTAATGAAAAAATAGGGAAAAAATTTTTAAAGCTGTACTGTTCTGGTTTTGTGGAAATAAATGTTTTTGGTTAAAATGACACCAATTTACATAGTGAAAGGCAATAGCAAGAACTTTTAGGCGACAAAGAGAATTTTTCTCTCTCTTTACACTAAAACAGAAGGTTTCAAATCTTCTTTTTCATCCTGAGTCCAGCAATTGATTGGTAATCAGCATGCAATCTATGCTGAAACAATCTGTGGGTAAATTTATTTAATTCAAGTTTATCTCCCTAGTAAATTGCTTATATTGCTCCAGTTTTTATAATATGTGTAGCAATTTTTTTTGCTGATTGATAAAATGTTTATCTTGCATTCTTTAGCATAGCTAGAAGAATATGAAACTGCTAAACATAATGAAAGTTTTGTATCAGCCAGTTTTATATTTAAAAAATATGAATTAATGAATATATTGGACTTTAAAATGGTGAGATGCTAAATTTTATTCCATGTGTAAATGTTTTTAAACTATTTTCTACCCTTTATTTCTATTGTTAAGAAAACAATTTACAGTACTTTTAAGAAAAGTGATTTGAAAACAAAAAAGAAAAAACCACAAATGTTAGAAGTAAAACTTATATTTTCTTGAAAATGTAAAATGCAGTGGTATGAGTGAATAGTTAATAAAGTTTTAGTTTGCTATGTTTTGTTTTCTTTTTCCCATGTTATGTAAGAAAGGAGATTTTGAGTGAGAGATGAGAGGGGTTTGCTTGTCGTTTTCCTCACCAAAAGGCAAGTCACTTGTTTGTTTAGCCAAAGAGTTAGTAGGAAAGTTTTTATAGGAACAGGAATAGTGGTAGAAGATGACAAAATGTAATTCCACACAGTTGTTAAGCAGTAAACCATTGTCATGTTTGAGGGGTAACACATTATTTCTTGTTTTGCAAAGGCAATTACGCAAGAAGTGTTTTCTATCCTTTTCTTCAACTAAGAAGTCATTTGTAAAATCTTGGTTTTCAAAAATTCTAATATTTTTGCACTCTGAGACAGGGGTAAAAAGTATGAAAATCCATTTTTCTCTACTTTGAGAGATTGATAGATTAGTGAAAGGGTTTTTGTACGTAGCAAGGCTGTGTTTATATGGTTTTCTAGTGTTGTGTGTAAATGCATCACCTCTGTTTTAAGGAAAGACCACTGTATCACGGATTTAGGGCTATTTGTTTCTTGGGCCACCTGTGGGTTTAGCTGCAATGAAACTGCCTTTGGGAAAAATCCGCTGTTAATTGACTTCCTCTCTGACTGAGGCAGCCTCTGTTCTACAGAATGAGTGATTTCAGTGGGTCCAATGAAAACAGGGTTAATGTCTGGGCTATTGCTGGTTATGATGTATCTGTTTTGTTTTGGGGGTGCTAGTTTAAGAAAACTTGTTAAACAGGTTTGGATGTTTTTTAAGAGCCATTGTGAGGTTACATCTGTTCTGTTGTTAAAAATGTTTGATACTGCTGTCTTTGCCTGCCATTCTAATTGTTTAATTTGAGTATAGGCCAATTTGTGCATGTTTGTGTTTTGAATGGATTTGGAGGTGTGTATTGCTCTATGTTCCAGCCTTGTGAGGCATCTTTGGGCCTGTGTTGTATGAGGGATTTGTTTGTTTTGCTTTATCAAGGCTTTTGCAGTGACTGTGTGTAAAGGGTTATGTGTTTCTGCAGTTGAAATTGTAATTGGTTGTTTCTTTGCTACTTGTTTGTGTATGGCATACTGTCTAACAGCATTTTAAAATAGTGAGAAGTAAATACTCGATTTAGGGTCCCTCCTAGTATTTCTATTCTTCCCCCCTGTAACACAAAAGAACCTTTTATAATAGTAGATAATTGTCAATTAGTAAAGTTCTCCTTTTGTGACTTAGTAAGTTAAATATGGTAGCTGATAGCTGTATGTCTGCTGTGTTTTGCAGTGTTACCTTTAGATTGTTGGTTGTGTCAGTAGGTGGACTGTGTTGTTCCAGCTGAAATTCTCGCAGCATAAAACCAACAGCTGCTATTGTTAGCAACGTAACCAATACATATATATTGTCCATTTTAACACTGGTATCTCTGACTTCACTGATGGTCTCGGCTTGGGCAGGAATACGTTTGGTGTGCTTTCCCAGTCTGTATTCTCTTCTTCGAGCTGAAGTAGTAACTGTGATTGCTGTTCTTCGTCTTCTGCAGGATCCAAAACTGCTTGTCTTCTTTCTGGTTCTCTCATGTTGCTGAGTTCGGTTTCCCACAGTTCGGCTAAGATTTCAAGGTTGTCAATTTCTAATCTTCCTCCTCCATCAGGCAGTCTTCAGCATAGAAGCTGTTCTGAGGCTGGCAAAGGCTGTGGGTTGGTTTCTTCGTAGGAGTGCCACGGTGGTGTTTTAACTATTGTGCATTTGTTGTCTGTTAGTTGAATTGATGGTGACGGAAGAGGCACTTTAACTTCTACCTCATGACAAGAGTAAGCTGCCTGTGTTCATTGTTCTGCAGAAGTCTCAGGCTGCAGCACAGCCAAAGAGAGTTACAGGAACCCCCTGACTCGGCAACAGCAGTCCATCCATTGCCCCCTCGTCACAACCCCTGCAGCTGACACTGCTGCTGGTGCCCTAACCTAAGTGAAGTTTGGAGGAGTTTGTGGAGCTGGGGGGGCCTGTGGGTGGGTAGTGGCTTGGAGATCTCCCTCTGGGGGTGTAGGGACCGGGTTTCCTTCTTGGGGAGGAGCTGGTGTTTCTCAGGCTCAACTGTGTCCTCCTGCCTTGGCAGAAGCCGTCGGAGAAGAAAGAAGAGACAGGAATGGAACTTCGAGGCAAGAGCCAAGGAGAGGAGCAGCAGCGTCGAGCTCAAGAGGGGGCACGACA
This sequence comes from Manacus candei, assembly GCF_025592945.1. Classification (NCBI taxonomy): domain Eukaryota; kingdom Metazoa; phylum Chordata; class Aves; order Passeriformes; family Pipridae; genus Manacus; species Manacus candei. The sequence continues at coordinate 9,537,007 of NW_026138071.1, forward strand.
GGGACCCTCGGGGCAAATGCACCTCCCTGGCCCCCCCGGGCAGGGATCCGTAAGAGTCCGGCGGGCAACTTCAGGCTGCCCTGGCTGGCTTTGCGCTGGGCGACCTCCCTGTAAGCAGGGCTGGGTCTTTGCTTTGCTTTGCTGGCCTTTGGCCATGGCGCTCCTTTGGCTGCCCGGAGAGAGGGGCAACCCTGTAAGGAGGGTGAGAGCCCCTGTCTCCGCACCCGAGGGGGGAAACGGAGCTCTCCCGACCCCCAGCCCGCCCTGTAAGCAGGGCAGGGCTTTTCCTGCCCCCCAGCCCGCCCTGTAAGCAGGGCAGGGCTTTTCCTGCCCCCCAGCCCGCCCTGTAAGCAGGGCAGGGCTTTTCCTGCCCCCCAGCCCGCCCTGTAAGCAGGGCAGGGTTTTTCCCCTTGGCACCTTTGTGCCTGCTTATGGCCCCTGACCAGAGTGACCCCCCGTAGCTGGGGCGTGTCGTGGCCTTGGGCCGTTGTGAAGCCCCTCAGTGTGCTGAGGCCCCTCTGGCCTCTGCAGAGCCCGGGGCAGGGCTGAGGCTCTGCTCTCCTGCCCAGAGGGAGGGATGGCTCCCCACGTGTTGGCTGCACAGAGCCTGCTCCCTCTTCTGGGACGTTCCCCCTTTGTGTTTTTGTCTTTGTCGGTGTGAGTGAGCGAGTGAGCTTGTGTTTTATGCCCCGTAGCAAAAGTGAGGCTAGTGTAGCTTAGACTTCCCAGGAGGGAAAGAGGGGCTCTGTGCAGCAACCGGGGGGTGCCCTCTGAACCCACGGGTGGAGACAGGGCCCAGCCTTGCCCCTTCTTCCCCAGGACAGAGCGAAGCCCGTTAGTGGTGGTGCAGGCACCGTGACCCGCCTGTAGCCAGGGCCTGGGCGTGTGCCTGCGCTGCGGGGCTGCCTGTCCTGCTGGTGATGTGCCAGCGTGATCCCCCCCCGGCCTTAGGCCGTCAGGCCACTGTTGGGAGTGCCGGGCCTCGGGGGCGGCCCTGTAAGTGGGGCTTTGTGCGTCCCCCGTGCCCGGCGGGCGGTTGGAGGGACCCTCTGTAACCAGACGGGTGTCCCGTGGGGTCCCCACCCTTTCACAGGCGTGGGGCTGGGCGTGTGCCCTCCCTGTCCTCGGGGGAAGGCCGAGCTCCGTGGCTCCCTGGGTGTGAACCCGCCTGTAAGCAGGGTCCGGGTCTGGGAGCCTTTGTGCTCCCTCAGCTGGCAGCCTGTGCGGGGCGACCGCCCCGTTAGCGGGGAGCGGGTCAGGTGCCCCCGAAGCGGAGAGAAGGAGCCTCCGCGGGCCTTTGGGCCCAGGGCTGCCCTGTAAGTCGGGGCCAGTGCCCTGGAGTCCCGGGCACTTTGCGCTCCAGGCAGCGGCCAGAGCCCCCTGTAAGCAGGGGTGCAGCCTCTTTGGCCACTGCTTTGCATGCCCAGCTGCCTTTGCCCAGAGGGCCCGGCTCCCAGCAGCGGATGGGACTGCGTCGCTCTGGTGAGACCGAGTGAAGTTTGGAGGGGTTTGGGGAGCTGGGGGGGCCTGTGGGTGGGTAGTGGCTTGGAGATCTCCCTCTGGGGGTGTAGGGACCGGGTTTCCTTCTTGGGGAGGAGCTGGTGTTTCTCAGGCTCAACTGTGTCCTCCTGCCTTGGCAGAAGCCGTCGGAGAAGAAAGAAGAGACAGGAATGGAACTTCGAGGCAAGAGCGAAGAAGAGGAGCAGCAGAGAGCTCAAGAATGGACCAGCGAGGCAAGAGCCAAGGAGAGGAGCAGCAGCGTCGAGCTCAAGAGGGGGCACGACAGGGACCCTCTGGGCAAATGCACCTCCCTGGCCCCCCCGGGCAGGGATCCGTAAGAGTCCGGCGGGCAACTTCAGGCTGCCCTGGCTGGCTTTGCGCTGGGCGACCTCCCTGTAAGCAGGGCTGGGTCTTTGCTTTGCTTTGCTGGCCTTTGGCCATGGCGCTCCTTTGGCTGCCCGGAGAGAGGGGCAACCCTGTAAGGAGGGTGAGAGCCCCTGTCTCCGCACCCGAGGGGGGAAACGGAGCTCTCCCGACCCCCAGCCCGCCCTGTAAGCAGGGCAGGGCTTTTCCTGCCCCCCAGCCCGCCCTGTAAGCAGGGCAGGGCTTTTCCTGCCCCCCAGCCCGCCCTGTAAGCAGGGCAGGGCTTTTCCTGCCCCCCAGCCCGCCCTGTAAGCAGGGCAGGGTTTTTCCCCTTGGCACCTTTGTGCCTGCTTATGGCCCCTGACCAGAGTGACCCCCCGTAGCTGGGGCGTGTCGTGGCCTTGGGCCGTTGTGAAGCCCCTCAGTGTGCTGAGGCCCCTCTGGCCTCTGCAGAGCCCGGGGCAGGGCTGAGGCTCTGCTCTCCTGCCCAGAGGGAGGGATGGCTCCCCACGTGTTGGCTGCACAGAGCCTGCTCCCTCTTCTGGGACGTTCCCCCTTTGTGTTTTTGTCTTTGTCGGTGTGAGTGAGCGAGTGAGCTTGTGTTTTATGCCCCGTAGCAAAAGTGAGGCTAGTGTAGCTTAGACTTCCCAGGAGGGAAAGAGGGGCTCTGTGCAGCAACCGGGGGGTGCCCTCTGAACCCACGGGTGGAGACAGGGCCCAGCCTTGCCCCTTCTTCCCCAGGACAGAGCGAAGCCCGTTAGTGGTGGTGCAGGCACCGTGACCCGCCTGTAGCCAGGGCCTGGGCGTGTGCCTGCGCTGCGGGGCTGCCTGTCCTGCTGGTGATGTGCCAGCGTGATCCCCCCCCGGCCTTAGGCCGTCAGGCCACTGTTGGGAGTGCCGGGCCTCGGGGGCGGCCCTGTAAGTGGGGCTTTGTGCGTCCCCCGTGCCCGGCGGGCGGTTGGAGGGACCCTCTGTAACCAGACGGGTGTCCCGTGGGGTCCCCACCCTTTCACAGGCGTGGGGCTGGGCGTGTGCCCTCCCTGTCCTCGGGGGAAGGCCGAGCTCCGTGGCTCCCTGGGTGTGAACCCGCCTGTAAGCAGGGTCCGGGTCTGGGAGCCTTTGTGCTCCCTCAGCTGGCAGCCTGTGCGGGGCGACCGCCCCGTTAGCGGGGAGCGGGTCAGGTGCCCCCGAAGCGGAGAGAAGGAGCCTCCGCGGGCCTTTGGGCCCAGGGCTGCCCTGTAAGTCGGGGCCAGTGCCCTGGAGTCCCGGGCACTTTGCGCTCCAGGCAGCGGCCAGAGCCCCCTGTAAGCAGGGGTGCAGCCTCTTTGGCCACTGCTTTGCATGCCCAGCTGCCTTTGCCCAGAGGGCCCGGCTCCCAGCAGCGGATGGGACTGCGTCGCTCTGGTGAGACCGAGTGAAGTTTGGAGGGGTTTGGGGAGCTGGGGGGGCCTGTGGGTGGGTAGTGGCTTGGAGATCTCCCTCTGGGGGTGTAGGGACCGGGTTTCCTTCTTGGGGAGGAGCTGGTGTTTCTCAGGCTCAACTGTGTCCTCCTGCCTTGGCAGAAGCCGTCGGAGAAGAAAGAAGAGACAGGAATGGAACTTCGAGGCAAGAGCGAAGAAGAGGAGCAGCAGAGAGCTCAAGAATGGACCAGCGAGGCAAGAGCCAAGGAGAGGAGCAGCAGCGTCGAGCTCAAGAGGGGGCACGACAGGGACCCTCTGGGCAAATGCACCTCCCTGGCCCCCCCGGGCAGGGATCCGTAAGAGTCCGGCGGGCAACTTCAGGCTGCCCTGGCTGGCTTTGTGCTGGGCGACCTCCCTGTAAGCAGGGCTGGGTCTTTGCTTTGCTTTGCTGGCCTTTGGCCATGGCGCTCCTTTGGCTGCCCGGAGAGAGGGGCAACCCTGTAAGGAGGGTGAGAGCCCCTGTCTCCGCACCCGAGGGGGGAAACGGAGCTCTCCCGACCCCCAGCCCGCCCTGTAAGCAGGGCAGGGCTTTTCCTGCCCCCCAGCCCGCCCTGTAAGCAGGGCAGGGCTTTTCCTGCCCCCGAGCCCGCCCTGTAAGCAGGGCAGGGTTTTTCCCCTTGGCACCTTTGTGCCTGCTTATGGCCCCTGACCAGAGTGACCCCCCGTAGCTGGGGCGTGTCGTGGCCTTGGGCCGTTGTGAAGCCCCTCAGTGTGCTGAGGCCCCTCTGGCCTCTGCAGAGCCCGGGGCAGGGCTGAGGCTCTGCTCTCCTGCCCAGAGGGAGGGATGGCTCCCCACGTGTTGGCTGCACAGAGCCTGCTCCCTCTTCTGGGACGTTCCCCCTTTGTGTTTTTGTCTTTGTCGGTGTGAGTGAGCGAGTGAGCTTGTGTTTTATGCCCCGTAGCAAAAGTGAGGCTAGTGTAGCTTAGACTTCCCAGGAGGGAAAGAGGGGCTCTGTGCAGCAACCGGGGGGTGCCCTCTGAACCCACGGGTGGAGACAGGGCCCAGCCTTGCCCCTTCTTCCCCAGGACAGAGCGAAGCCCGTTAGTGGTGGTGCAGGCACCGTGACCCGCCTGTAGCCAGGGCCTGGGCGTGTGCCTGCGCTGCGGGGCTGCCTGTCCTGCTGGTGATGTGCCAGCGTGATCCCCCCCCGGCCTTAGGCCGTCAGGCCACTGTTGGGAGTGCCGGGCCTCGGGGGCGGCCCTGTAAGTGGGGCTTTGTGCGTCCCCCGTGCCCGGCGGGCGGTTGGAGGGACCCTCTGTAACCAGACGGGTGTCCCGTGGGGTCCCCACCCTTTCACAGGCGTGGGGCTGGGCGTGTGCCCTCCCTGTCCTCGGGGGAAGGCCGAGCTCCGTGGCTCCCTGGGTGTGAACCCGCCTGTAAGCAGGGTCCGGGTCTGGGAGCCTTTGTGCTCCCTCAGCTGGCAGCCTGTGCGGGGCGAGCGCCCCGTTAGCGGGGAGCGGGTCAGGTGCCCCCGAAGCGGAGAGAAGGAGCCTCCGCGGGCCTTTGGGCCCAGGGCTGCCCTGTAAGTCGGGGCCAGTGCCCTGGAGTCCCGGGCACTTTGCGCTCCAGGCAGCGGCCAGAGCCCCCTGTAAGCAGGGGTGCAGCCTCTTTGGCCACTGCTTTGCATGCCCAGCTGCCTTTGCCCAGAGGGCCCGGCTCCCAGCAGCGGATGGGACTGCGTCGCTCTGGTGAGACCGAGTGAAGTTTGGAGGGGTTTGGGGAGCTGGGGGGGCCTGTGGGTGGGTAGTGGCTTGGAGATCTTTCTCTGGGGGTGTAGGGACCGGGTTTCCTTCTTGGGGAGGAGCTGGTGTTTCTCAGGCTCAACTGTGTCCTCCTGCCTTGGCAGAAGCCGTCGGAGAAGAAAGAAGAGACAGGAATGGAACTTCGAGGCAAGAGCGAAGAAGAGGAGCAGCAGAGAGCTCAAGAATGGACCAGCGAGGCAAGAGCCAAGGAGAGGAGCAGCAGCGTCGAGCTCAAGAGGGGGCACGACAGGGACCCTCTGGGCAAATGCACCTCCCTGGCCCCCCCGGGCAGGGATCCGTAAGAGTCCGGCGGGCAACTTCAGGCTGCCCTGGCTGGCTTTGTGCTGGGCGACCTCCCTGTAAGCAGGGCTGGGTCTTTGCTTTGCTTTGCTGGCCTTTGGCCATGGCGCTCCTTTGGCTGCCCGGAGAGAGGGGCAACCCTGTAAGGAGGGTGAGAGCCCCTGTCTCCGCACCCGAGGGGGGAAACGGAGCTCTCCCGACCCCCAGCCCGCCCTGTAAGCAGGGCAGGGCTTTTCCTGCCCCCCAGCCCGCCCTGTAAGCAGGGCAGGGCTTTTCCTGCCCCCGAGCCCGCCCTGTAAGCAGGGCAGGGTTTTTCCCCTTGGCACCTTTGTGCCTGCTTATGGCCCCTGACCAGAGTGACCCCCCGTAGCTGGGGCGTGTCGTGGCCTTGGGCCGTTGTGAAGCCCCTCAGTGTGCTGAGGCCCCTCTGGCCTCTGCAGAGCCCGGGGCAGGGCTGAGGCTCTGCTCTCCTGCCCAGAGGGAGGGATGGCTCCCCACGTGTTGGCTGCACAGAGCCTGCTCCCTCTTCTGGGACGTTCCCCCTTTGTGTTTTTGTCTTTGTCGGTGTGAGTGAGCGAGTGAGCTTGTGTTTTATGCCCCGTAGCAAAAGTGAGGCTAGTGTAGCTTAGACTTCCCAGGAGGGAAAGAGGGGCTCTGTGCAGCAACCGGGGGGTGCCCTCTGAACCCACGGGTGGAGACAGGGCCCAGCCTTGCCCCTTCTTCCCCAGGACAGAGCGAAGCCCGTTAGTGGTGGTGCAGGCACCGTGACCCGCCTGTAGCCAGGGCCTGGGCGTGTGCCTGCGCTGCGGGGCTGCCTGTCCTGCTGGTGATGTGCCAGCGTGATCCCCCCCCGGCCTTAGGCCGTCAGGCCACTGTTGGGAGTGCCGGGCCTCGGGGGCGGCCCTGTAAGTGGGGCTTTGTGCGTCCCCCGTGCCCGGCGGGCGGTTGGAGGGACCCTCTGTAACCAGACGGGTGTCCCGTGGGGTCCCCACCCTTTCACAGGCGTGGGGCTGGGCGTGTGCCCTCCCTGTCCTCGGGGGAAGGCCGAGCTCCGTGGCTCCCTGGGTGTGAACCCGCCTGTAAGCAGGGTCCGGGTCTGGGAGCCTTTGTGCTCCCTCAGCTGGCAGCCTGTGCGGGGCGAGCGCCCCGTTAGCGGGGAGCGGGTCAGGTGCCCCCGAAGCGGAGAGAAGGAGCCTCCGCGGGCCTTTGGGCCCAGGGCTGCCCTGTAAGTCGGGGCCAGTGCCCTGGAGTCCCGGGCACTTTGCGCTCCAGGCAGCGGCCAGAGCCCCCTGTAAGCAGGGGTGCAGCCTCTTTGGCCACTGCTTTGCATGCCCAGCTGCCTTTGCCCAGAGGGCCCGGCTCCCAGCAGCGGATGGGACTGCGTCGCTCTGGTGAGACCGAGTGAAGTTTGGAGGGGTTTGGGGAGCTGGGGGGGCCTGTGGGTGGGTAGTGGCTTGGAGATCTTTCTCTGGGGGTGTAGGGACCGGGTTTCCTTCTTGGGGAGGAGCTGGTGTTTCTCAGGCTCAACTGTGTCCTCCTGCCTTGGCAGAAGCCGTCGGAGAAGAAAGAAGAGACAGGAATGGAACTTCGAGGCAAGAGCGAAGAAGAGGAGCAGCAGAGAGCTCAAGAATGGACCAGCGAGGCAAGAGCCAAGGAGAGGAGCAGCAGCGTCGAGCTCAAGAGGGGGCACGACAGGGACCCTCTGGGCAAATGCACCTCCCTGGCCCCCCCGGGCAGGGATCCGTAAGAGTCCGGCGGGCAACTTCAGGCTGCCCTGGCTGGCTTTGCGCTGGGCGACCTCCCTGTAAGCAGGGCTGGGTCTTTGCTTTGCTTTGCTGGCCTTTGGCCATGGCGCTCCTTTGGCTGCCCGGAGAGAGGGGCAACCCTGTAAGGAGGGTGAGAGCCCCTGTCTCCGCACCCGAGGGGGGAAACGGAGCTCTCCCGACCCCCAGCCCGCCCTGTAAGCAGGGCAGGGCTTTTCCTGCCCCCCAGCCCGCCCTGTAAGCAGGGCAGGGTTTTTCCCCTTGGCACCTTTGTGCCTGCTTATGGCCCCTGACCAGAGTGACCCCCCGTAGCTGGGGCGTGTCGTGGCCTTGGGCCGTTGTGAAGCCCCTCAGTGTGCTGAGGCCCCTCTGGCCTCTGCAGAGCCCGGGGCAGGGCTGAGGCTCTGCTCTCCTGCCCAGAGGGAGGGATGGCTCCCCACGTGTTGGCTGCACAGAGCCTGCTCCCTCTTCTGGGACGTTCCCCCTTTGTGTTTTTGTCTTTGTCGGTGTGAGTGAGCGAGTGAGCTTGTGTTTTATGCCCCGTAGCAAAAGTGAGGCTAGTGTAGCTTAGACTTCCCAGGAGGGAAAGAGGGGCTCTGTGCAGCAACCGGGGGGTGCCCTCTGAACCCACGGGTGGAGACAGGGCCCAGCCTTGCCCCTTCTTCCCCAGGACAGAGCGAAGCCCGTTAGTGGTGGTGCAGGCACCGTGACCCGCCTGTAGCCAGGGCCTGGGCGTGTGCCTGCGCTGCGGGGCTGCCTGTCCTGCTGGTGATGTGCCAGCGTGATCCCCCCCCGGCCTTAGGCCGTCAGGCCACTGTTGGGAGTGCCGGGCCTCGGGGGCGGCCCTGTAAGTGGGGCTTTGTGCGTCCCCCGTGCCCGGCGGGCGGTTGGAGGGACCCTCTGTAACCAGACGGGTGTCCCGTGGGGTCCCCACCCTTAAACAGGCGTGGGGCTGGGCGTGTGCCCTCCCTGTCCTCGGGGGAAGGCCGAGCTCCGTGGCTCCCTGGGTGTGAACCCGCCTGTAAGCAGGGTCCGGGTCTGGGAGCCTTTGTGCTCCCTCAGCTGGCAGCCTGTGCGGGGCGACCGCCCCGTTAGCGGGGAGCGGGTCAGGTGCCCCCGAAGCGGAGAGAAGGAGCCTCCGCGGGCCTTTGGGCCCAGGGCTGCCCTGTAAGTCGGGGCCAGTGCCCTGGAGTCCCGGGCACTTTGCGCTCCAGGCAGCGGCCAGAGCCCCCTGTAAGCAGGGGTGCAGCCTCTTTGGCCACTGCTTTGCATGCCCAGCTGCCTTTGCCCAGAGGGCCCGGCTCCCAGCAGCGGATGGGACTGCGTCGCTCTGGTGAGACCGAGTGAAGTTTGGAGGGGTTTGGGGAGCTGGGGGGGCCTGTGGGTGGGTAGTGGCTTGGAGATCTCCCTCTGGGGGTGTAGGGACCGGGTTTCCTTCTTGGGGAGGAGCTGGTGTTTCTCAGGCTCAACTGTGTCCTCCTGCCTTGGCAGAAGCCGTCGGAGAAGAAAGAAGAGACAGGAATGGAACTTCGAGGCAAGAGCGAAGAAGAGGAGCAGCAGAGAGCTCAAGAATGGACCAGCGAGGCAAGAGCCAAGGAGAGGAGCAGCAGCGTCGAGCTCAAGAGGGGGCACGACAGGGACCCTCTGGGCAAATGCACCTCCCTGGCCCCCCCGGGCAGGGATCCGTAAGAGTCCGGCGGGCAACTTCAGGCTGCCCTGGCTGGCTTTGCGCTGGGCGACCTCCCTGTAAGCAGGGCTGGGTCTTTGCTTTGCTTTGCTGGCCTTTGGCCATGGCGCTCCTTTGGCTGCCCGGAGAGAGGGGCAACCCTGTAAGGAGGGTGAGAGCCCCTGTCTCCGCACCCGAGGGGGGAAACGGAGCTCTCCCGACCCCCAGCCCGCCCTGTAAGCAGGGCAGGGCTTTTCCTGCCCCCCAGCCCGCCCTGTAAGCAGGGCAGGGTTTTTCCCCTTGGCACCTTTGTGCCTGCTTATGGCCCCTGACCAGAGTGACCCCCCGTAGCTGGGGCGTGTCGTGGCCTTGGGCCGTTGTGAAGCCCCTCAGTGTGCTGAGGCCCCTCTGGCCTCTGCAGAGCCCGGGGCAGGGCTGAGGCTCTGCTCTCCTGCCCAGAGGGAGGGATGGCTCCCCACGTGTTGGCTGCACAGAGCCTGCTCCCTCTTCTGGGACGTTCCCCCTTTGTGTTTTTGTCTTTGTCGGTGTGAGTGAGCGAGTGAGCTTGTGTTTTATGCCCCGTAGCAAAAGTGAGGCTAGTGTAGCTTAGACTTCCCAGGAGGGAAAGAGGGGCTCTGTGCAGCAACCGGGGGGTGCCCTCTGAACCCACGGGTGGAGACAGGGCCCAGCCTTGCCCCTTCTTCCCCAGGACAGAGCGAAGCCCGTTAGTGGTGGTGCAGGCACCGTGACCCGCCTGTAGCCAGGGCCTGGGCGTGTGCCTGCGCTGCGGGGCTGCCTGTCCTGCTGGTGATGTGCCAGCGTGATCCCCCCCCGGCCTTAGGCCGTCAGGCCACTGTTGGGAGTGCCGGGCCTCGGGGGCGGCCCTGTAAGTGGGGCTTTGTGCGTCCCCCGTGCCCGGCGGGCGGTTGGAGGGACCCTCTGTAACCAGACGGGTGTCCCGTGGGGTCCCCACCCTTTCACAGGCGTGGGGCTGGGCGTGTGCCCTCCCTGTCCTCGGGGGAAGGCCGAGCTCCGTGGCTCCCTGGGTGTGAACCCGCCTGTAAGCAGGGTCCGGGTCTGGGAGCCTTTGTGCTCCCTCAGCTGGCAGCCTGTGCGGGGCGACCGCCCCGTTAGCGGGGAGCGGGTCAGGTGCCCCCGAAGCGGAGAGAAGGAGCCTCCGCGGGCCTTTGGGCCCAGGGCTGCCCTGTAAGTCGGGGCCAGTGCCCTGGAGTCCCGGGCACTTTGCGCTCCAGGCAGCGGCCAGAGCCCCCTGTAAGCAGGGGTGCAGCCTCTTTGGCCACTGCTTTGCATGCCCAGCTGCCTTTGCCCAGAGGGCCCGGCTCCCAGCAGCGGATGGGACTGCGTCGCTCTGGTGAGACCGAGTGAAGTTTGGAGGGGTTTGGGGAGCTGGGGGGGCCTGTGGGTGGGTAGTGGCTTGGAGATCTCCCTCTGGGGGTGTAGGGACCGGGTTTCCTTCTTGGGGAGGAGCTGGTGTTTCTCAGGCTCAACTGTGTCCTCCTGCCTTGGCAGAAGCCGTCGGAGAAGAAAGAAGAGACAGGAATGGAACTTCGAGGCAAGAGCGAAGAAGAGGAGCAGCAGAGAGCTCAAGAATGGACCAGCGAGGCAAGAGCCAAGGAGAGGAGCAGCAGCGTCGAGCTCAAGAGGGGGCACGACAGGGACCCTCTGGGCAAATGCACCTCCCTGGCCCCCCCGGGCAGGGATCCGTAAGAGTCCGGCGGGCAACTTCAGGCTGCCCTGGCTGGCTTTGCGCTGGGCGACCTCCCTGTAAGCAGGGCTGGGTCTTTGCTTTGCTTTGCTGGCCTTTGGCCATGGCGCTCCTTTGGCTGCCCGGAGAGAGGGGCAACCCTGTAAGGAGGGTGAGAGCCCCTGTCTCCGCACCCGAGGGGGGAAACGGAGCTCTCCCGACCCCCAGCCCGTCCTGTAAGCAGGGCAGGGCTTTTCCTGCCCCCCAGCCCGCCCTGTAAGCAGGGCAGGGCTTTTCCTGCCCCCGAGCCCGCCCTGTAAGCAGGGCAGGGTTTTTCCCCTTGGCACCTTTGTGCCTGCTTATGGCCCCTGACCAGAGTGACCCCCCGTAGCTGGGGCGTGTCGTGGCCTTGGGCCGTTGTGAAGCCCCTCAGTGTGCTGAGGCCCCTCTGGCCTCTGCAGAGCCCGGGGCAGGGCTGAGGCTCTGCTCTCCTGCCCAGAGGGAGGGATGGCTCCCCACGTGTTGGCTGCACAGAGCCTGCTCCCTCTTCTGGGACGTTCCCCCTTTGTGTTTTTGTCTTTGTCGGTGTGAGTGAGCGAGTGAGCTTGTGTTTTATGCCCCGTAGCAAAAGTGAGGCTAGTGTAGCTTAGACTTCCCAGGAGGGAAAGAGGGGCTCTGTGCAGCAACCGGGGGGTGCCCTCTGAACCCACGGGTGGAGACAGGGCCCAGCCTTGCCCCTTCTTCCCCAGGACAGAGCGAAGCCCGTTAGTGGTGGTGCAGGCACCGTGACCCGCCTGTAGCCAGGGCCTGGGCGTGTGCCTGCGCTGCGGGGCTGCCTGTCCTGCTGGTGATGTGCCAGCGTGATCCCCCCCCGGCCTTAGGCCGTCAGGCCACTGTTGGGAGTGCCGGGCCTCGGGGGCGGCCCTGTAAGTGGGGCTTTGTGCGTCCCCCGTGCCCGGCGGGCGGTTGGAGGGACCCTCTGTAACCAGACGGGTGTCCCGTGGGGTCCCCACCCTTTCACAGGCGTGGGGCTGGGCGTGTGCCCTCCCTGTCCTCGGGGGAAGGCCGAGCTCCGTGGCTCCCTGGGTGTGAACCCGCCTGTAAGCAGGGTCCGGGTCTGGGAGCCTTTGTGCTCCCTCAGCTGGCAGCCTGTGCGGGGCGAGCGCCCCGTTAGCGGGGAGCGGGTCAGGTGCCCCCGAAGCGGAGAGAAGGAGCCTCCGCGGGCCTTTGGGCCCAGGGCTGCCCTGTAAGTCGGGGCCAGTGCCCTGGAGTCCCGGGCACTTTGCGCTCCAGGCAGCGGCCAGAGCCCCCTGTAAGCAGGGGTGCAGCCTCTTTGGCCACTGCTTTGCATGCCCAGCTGCCTTTGCCCAGAGGGCCCGGCTCCCAGCAGCGGATGGGACTGCGTCGCTCTGGTGAGACCGAGTGAAGTTTGGAGGGGTTTGGGGAGCTGGGGGGGCCTGTGGGTGGGTAGTGGCTTGGAGATCTCCCTCTGGGGGTGTAGGGACCGGGTTTCCTTCTTGGGGAGGAGCTGGTGTTTCTCAGGCTCAACTGTGTCCTCCTGCCTTGGCAGAAGCCGTCGGAGAAGAAAGAAGAGACAGGAATGGAACTTCGAGGCAAGAGCGAAGAAGAGGAGCAGCAGAGAGCTCAAGAATGGACCAGCGAGGCAAGAGCCAAGGAGAGGAGCAGCAGCGTCGAGCTCAAGAGGGGGCACGACAGGGACCCTCTGGGCAAATGCACCTCCCTGGCCCCCCCGGGCAGGGATCCGTAAGAGTCCGGCGGGCAACTTCAGGCTGCCCTGGCTGGCTTTGCGCTGGGCGACCTCCCTGTAAGCAGGGCTGGGTCTTTGCTTTGCTTTGCTGGCCTTTGGCCATGGCGCTCCTTTGGCTGCCCGGAGAGAGGGGCAACCCTGTAAGGAGGGTGAGAGCCCCTGTCTCCGCACCCGAGGGGGGAAACGGAGCTCTCCCGACCCCCAGCCCGCCCTGTAAGCAGGGCAGGGCTTTTCCTGCCCCCCAGCCCGCCCTGTAAGCAGGGCAGGGTTTTTCCCCTTGGCACCTTTGTGCCTGCTTATGGCCCCTGACCAGAGTGACCCCCCGTAGCTGGGGCGTGTCGTGGCCTTGGGCCGTTGTGAAGCCCCTCAGTGTGCTGAGGCCCCTCTGGCCTCTGCAGAGCCCGGGGCAGGGCTGAGGCTCTGCTCTCCTGCCCAGAGGGAGGGATGGCTCCCCACGTGTTGGCTGCACAGAGCCTGCTCCCTCTTCTGGGACGTTCCCCCTTTGTGTTTTTGTCTTTGTCGGTGTGAGTGAGCGAGTGAGCTTGTGTTTTATGCCCCGTAGCAAAAGTGAGGCTAGTGTAGCTTAGACTTCCCAGGAGGGAAAGAGGGGCTCTGTGCAGCAACCGGGGGGTGCCCTCTGAACCCACGGGTGGAGACAGGGCCCAGCCTTGCCCCTTCTTCCCCAGGACAGAGCGAAGCCCGTTAGTGGTGGTGCAGGCACCGTGACCCGCCTGTAGCCAGGGCCTGGGCGTGTGCCTGCGCTGCGGGGCTGCCTGTCCTGCTGGTGATGTGCCAGCGTGATCCCCCCCCGGCCTTAGGCCGTCAGGCCACTGTTGGGAGTGCCGGGCCTCGGGGGCGGCCCTGTAAGTGGGGCTTTGTGCGTCCCCCGTGCCCGGCGGGCGGTTGGAGGGACCCTCTGTAACCAGACGGGTGTCCCGTGGGGTCCCCACCCTTTCACAGGCGTGGGGCTGGGCGTGTGCCCTCCCTGTCCTCGGGGGAAGGCCGAGCTCCGTGGCTCCCTGGGTGTGAACCCGCCTGTAAGCAGGGTCCGGGTCTGGGAGCCTTTGTGCTCCCTCAGCTGGCAGCCTGTGCGGGGCGAGCGCCCCGTTAGCGGGGAGCGGGTCAGGTGCCCCCGAAGCGGAGAGAAGGAGCCTCCGCGGGCCTTTGGGCCCAGGGCTGCCCTGTAAGTCGGGGCCAGTGCCCTGGAGTCCCGGGCACTTTGCGCTCCAGGCAGCGGCCAGAGCCCCCTGTAAGCAGGGGTGCAGCCTCTTTGGCCACTGCTTTGCATGCCCAGCTGCCTTTGCCCAGAGGGCCCGGCTCCCAGCAGCGGATGGGACTGCGTCGCTCTGGTGAGACCGAGTGAAGTTTGGAGGGGTTTGGGGAGCTGGGGGGGCCTGTGGGTGGGTAGTGGCTTGGAGATCTCCCTCTGGGGGTGTAGGGACCGGGTTTCCTTCTTGGGGAGGAGCTGGTGTTTCTCAGGCTCAACTGTGTCCTCCTGCCTTGGCAGAAGCCGTCGGAGAAGAAAGAAGAGACAGGAATGGAACTTCGAGGCAAGAGCGAAGAAGAGGAGCAGCAGAGAGCTCAAGAATGGACCAGCGAGGCAAGAGCCAAGGAGAGGAGCAGCAGCGTCGAGCTCAAGAGGGGGCACGACAGGGACCCTCTGGGCAAATGCACCTCCCTGGCCCCCCCGGGCAGGGATCCGTAAGAGTCCGGCGGGCAACTTCAGGCTGCCCTGGCTGGCTTTGCGCTGGGCGACCTCCCTGTAAGCAGGGCTGGGTCTTTGCTTTGCTTTGCTGGCCTTTGGCCATGGCGCTCCTTTGGCTGCCCGGAGAGAGGGGCAACCCTGTAAGGAGGGTGAGAGCCCCTGTCTCCGCACCCGAGGGGGGAAACGGAGCTCTCCCGACCCCCAGCCCGCCCTGTAAGCAGGGCAGGGCTTTTCCTGCCCCCCAGCCCGCCCTGTAAGCAGGGCAGGGTTTTTCCCCTTGGCACCTTTGTGCCTGCTTATGGCCCCTGACCAGAGTGACCCCCCGTAGCTGGGGCGTGTCGTGGCCTTGGGCCGTTGTGAAGCCCCTCAGTGTGCTGAGGCCCCTCTGGCCTCTGCAGAGCCCGGGGCAGGGCTGAGGCTCTGCTCTCCTGCCCAGAGGGAGGGATGGCTCCCCACGTGTTGGCTGCACAGAGCCTGCTCCCTCTTCTGGGACGTTCCCCCTTTGTGTTTTTGTCTTTGTCGGTGTGAGTGAGCGAGTGAGCTTGTGTTTTATGCCCCGTAGCAAAAGTGAGGCTAGTGTAGCTTAGACTTCCCAGGAGGGAAAGAGGGGCTCTGTGCAGCAACCGGGGGGTGCCCTCTGAACCCACGGGTGGAGACAGGGCCCAGCCTTGCCCCTTCTTCCCCAGGACAGAGCGAAGCCCGTTAGTGGTGGTGCAGGCACCGTGACCCGCCTGTAGCCAGGGCCTGGGCGTGTGCCTGCGCTGCGGGGCTGCCTGTCCTGCTGGTGATGTGCCAGCGTGATCCCCCCCCGGCCTTAGGCCGTCAGGCCACTGTTGGGAGTGCCGGGCCTCGGGGGCGGCCCTGTAAGTGGGGCTTTGTGCGTCCCCCGTGCCCGGCGGGCGGTTGGAGGGACCCTCTGTAACCAGACGGGTGTCCCGTGGGGTCCCCACCCTTAAACAGGCGTGGGGCTGGGCGTGTGCCCTCCCTGTCCTCGGGGGAAGGCCGAGCTCCGTGGCTCCCTGGGTGTGAACCCGCCTGTAAGCAGGGTCCGGGTCTGGGAGCCTTTGTGCTCCCTCAGCTGGCAGCCTGTGCGGGGCGACCGCCCCGTTAGCGGGGAGCGGGTCAGGTGCCCCCGAAGCGGAGAGAAGGAGCCTCCGCGGGCCTTTGGGCCCAGGGCTGCCCTGTAAGTCGGGGCCAGTGCCCTGGAGTCCCGGGCACTTTGCGCTCCAGGCAGCGGCCAGAGCCCCCTGTAAGCAGGGGTGCAGCCTCTTTGGCCACTGCTTTGCATGCCCAGCTGCCTTTGCCCAGAGGGCCCGGCTCCCAGCAGCGGATGGGACTGCGTCGCTCTGGTGAGACCGAGTGAAGTTTGGAGGGGTTTGGGGAGCTGGGGGGGCCTGTGGGTGGGTAGTGGCTTGGAGATCTCCCTCTGGGGGTGTAGGGACCGGGTTTCCTTCTTGGGGAGGAGCTGGTGTTTCTCAGGCTCAACTGTGTCCTCCTGCCTTGGCAGAAGCCGTCGGAGAAGAAAGAAGAGACAGGAATGGAACTTCGAGGCAAGAGCGAAGAAGAGGAGCAGCAGAGAGCTCAAGAATGGACCAGCGAGGCAAGAGCCAAGGAGAGGAGCAGCAGCGTCGAGCTCAAGAGGGGGCACGACAGGGACCCTCTGGGCAAATGCACCTCCCTGGCCCCCCCGGGCAGGGATCCGTAAGAGTCCGGCGGGCAACTTCAGGCTGCCCTGGCTGGCTTTGCGCTGGGCGACCTCCCTGTAAGCAGGGCTGGGTCTTTGCTTTGCTTTGCTGGCCTTTGGCCATGGCGCTCCTTTGGCTGCCCGGAGAGAGGGGCAACCCTGTAAGGAGGGTGAGAGCCCCTGTCTCCGCACCCGAGGGGGGAAACGGAGCTCTCCCGACCCCCAGCCCGCCCTGTAAGCAGGGCAGGGCTTTTCCTGCCCCCCAGCCCGCCCTGTAAGCAGGGCAGGGTTTTTCCCCTTGGCACCTTTGTGCCTGCTTATGGCCCCTGACCAGAGTGACCCCCCGTAGCTGGGGCGTGTCGTGGCCTTGGGCCGTTGTGAAGCCCCTCAGTGTGCTGAGGCCCCTCTGGCCTCTGCAGAGCCCGGGGCAGGGCTGAGGCTCTGCTCTCCTGCCCAGAGGGAGGGATGGCTCCCCACGTGTTGGCTGCACAGAGCCTGCTCCCTCTTCTGGGACGTTCCCCCTTTGTGTTTTTGTCTTTGTCGGTGTGAGTGAGCGAGTGAGCTTGTGTTTTATGCCCCGTAGCAAAAGTGAGGCTAGTGTAGCTTAGACTTCCCAGGAGGGAAAGAGGGGCTCTGTGCAGCAACCGGGGGGTGCCCTCTGAACCCACGGGTGGAGACAGGGCCCAGCCTTGCCCCTTCTTCCCCAGGACAGAGCGAAGCCCGTTAGTGGTGGTGCAGGCACCGTGACCCGCCTGTAGCCAGGGCCTGGGCGTGTGCCTGCGCTGCGGGGCTGCCTGTCCTGCTGGTGATGTGCCAGCGTGATCCCCCCCCGGCCTTAGGCCGTCAGGCCACTGTTGGGAGTGCCGGGCCTCGGGGGCGGCCCTGTAAGTGGGGCTTTGTGCGTCCCCCGTGCCCGGCGGGCGGTTGGAGGGACCCTCTGTAACCAGACGGGTGTCCCGTGGGGTCCCCACCCTTTCACAGGCGTGGGGCTGGGCGTGTGCCCTCCCTGTCCTCGGGGGAAGGCCGAGCTCCGTGGCTCCCTGGGTGTGAACCCGCCTGTAAGCAGGGTCCGGGTCTGGGAGCCTTTGTGCTCCCTCAGCTGGCAGCCTGTGCGGGGCGACCGCCCCGTTAGCGGGGAGCGGGTCAGGTGCCCCCGAAGCGGAGAGAAGGAGCCTCCGCGGGCCTTTGGGCCCAGGGCTGCCCTGTAAGTCGGGGCCAGTGCCCTGGAGTCCCGGGCACTTTGCGCTCCAGGCAGCGGCCAGAGCCCCCTGTAAGCAGGGGTGCAGCCTCTTTGGCCACTGCTTTGCATGCCCAGCTGCCTTTGCCCAGAGGGCCCGGCTCCCAGCAGCGGATGGGACTGCGTCGCTCTGGTGAGACCGAGTGAAGTTTGGAGGGGTTTGGGGAGCTGGGGGGGCCTGTGGGTGGGTAGTGGCTTGGAGATCTCCCTCTGGGGGTGTAGGGACCGGGTTTCCTTCTTGGGGAGGAGCTGGTGTTTCTCAGGCTCAACTGTGTCCTCCTGCCTTGGCAGAAGCCGTCGGAGAAGAAAGAAGAGACAGGAATGGAACTTCGAGGCAAGAGCGAAGAAGAGGAGCAGCAGAGAGCTCAAGAATGGACCAGCGAGGCAAGAGCCAAGGAGAGGAGCAGCAGCGTCGAGCTCAAGAGGGGGCACGACAGGGACCCTCTGGGCAAATGCACCTCCCTGGCCCCCCCGGGCAGGGATCCGTAAGAGTCCGGCGGGCAACTTCAGGCTGCCCTGGCTGGCTTTGCGCTGGGCGACCTCCCTGTAAGCAGGGCTGGGTCTTTGCTTTGCTTTGCTGGCCTTTGGCCATGGCGCTCCTTTGGCTGCCCGGAGAGAGGGGCAACCCTGTAAGGAGGGTGAGAGCCCCTGTCTCCGCACCCGAGGGGGGAAACGGAGCTCTCCCGACCCCCAGCCCGTCCTGTAAGCAGGGCAGGGCTTTTCCTGCCCCCCAGCCCGCCCTGTAAGCAGGGCAGGGCTTTTCCTGCCCCCGAGCCCGCCCTGTAAGCAGGGCAGGGTTTTTCCCCTTGGCACCTTTGTGCCTGCTTATGGCCCCTGACCAGAGTGACCCCCCGTAGCTGGGGCGTGTCGTGGCCTTGGGCCGTTGTGAAGCCCCTCAGTGTGCTGAGGCCCCTCTGGCCTCTGCAGAGCCCGGGGCAGGGCTGAGGCTCTGCTCTCCTGCCCAGAGGGAGGGATGGCTCCCCACGTGTTGGCTGCACAGAGCCTGCTCCCTCTTCTGGGACGTTCCCCCTTTGTGTTTTTGTCTTTGTCGGTGTGAGTGAGCGAGTGAGCTTGTGTTTTATGCCCCGTAGCAAAAGTGAGGCTAGTGTAGCTTAGACTTCCCAGGAGGGAAAGAGGGGCTCTGTGCAGCAACCGGGGGGTGCCCTCTGAACCCACGGGTGGAGACAGGGCCCAGCCTTGCCCCTTCTTCCCCAGGACAGAGCGAAGCCCGTTAGTGGTGGTGCAGGCACCGTGACCCGCCTGTAGCCAGGGCCTGGGCGTGTGCCTGCGCTGCGGGGCTGCCTGTCCTGCTGGTGATGTGCCAGCGTGATCCCCCCCCGGCCTTAGGCCGTCAGGCCACTGTTGGGAGTGCCGGGCCTCGGGGGCGGCCCTGTAAGTGGGGCTTTGTGCGTCCCCCGTGCCCGGCGGGCGGTTGGAGGGACCCTCTGTAACCAGACGGGTGTCCCGTGGGGTCCCCACCCTTTCACAGGCGTGGGGCTGGGCGTGTGCCCTCCCTGTCCTCGGGGGAAGGCCGAGCTCCGTGGCTCCCTGGGTGTGAACCCGCCTGTAAGCAGGGTCCGGGTCTGGGAGCCTTTGTGCTCCCTCAGCTGGCAGCCTGTGCGGGGCGACCGCCCCGTTAGCGGGGAGCGGGTCAGGTGCCCCCGAAGCGGAGAGAAGGAGCCTCCGCGGGCCTTTGGGCCCAGGGCTGCCCTGTAAGTCGGGGCCAGTGCCCTGGAGTCCCGGGCACTTTGCGCTCCAGGCAGCGGCCAGAGCCCCCTGTAAGCAGGGGTGCAGCCTCTTTGGCCACTGCTTTGCATGCCCAGCTGCCTTTGCCCAGAGGGCCCGGCTCCCAGCAGCGGATGGGACTGCGTCGCTCTGGTGAGACCGAGTGAAGTTTGGAGGGGTTTGGGGAGCTGGGGGGGCCTGTGGGTGGGTAGTGGCTTGGAGATCTCCCTCTGGGGGTGTAGGGACCGGGTTTCCTTCTTGGGGAGGAGCTGGTGTTTCTCAGGCTCAACTGTGTCCTCCTGCCTTGGCAGAAGCCGTCGGAGAAGAAAGAAGAGACAGGAATGGAACTTCGAGGCAAGAGCGAAGAAGAGGAGCAGCAGAGAGCTCAAGAATGGACCAGCGAGGCAAGAGCCAAGGAGAGGAGCAGCAGCGTCGAGCTCAAGAGGGGGCACGACAGGGACCCTCTGGGCAAATGCACCTCCCTGGCCCCCCCGGGCAGGGATCCGTAAGAGTCCGGCGGGCAACTTCAGGCTGCCCTGGCTGGCTTTGCGCTGGGCGACCTCCCTGTAAGCAGGGCTGGGTCTTTGCTTTGCTTTGCTGGCCTTTGGCCATGGCGCTCCTTTGGCTGCCCGGAGAGAGGGGCAACCCTGTAAGGAGGGTGAGAGCCCCTGTCTCCGCACCCGAGGGGGGAAACGGAGCTCTCCCGACCCCCAGCCCGCCCTGTAAGCAGGGCAGGGCTTTTCCTGCCCCCCAGCCCGCCCTGTAAGCAGGGCAGGGTTTTTCCCCTTGGCACCTTTGTGCCTGCTTATGGCCCCTGACCAGAGTGACCCCCCGTAGCTGGGGCGTGTCGTGGCCTTGGGCCGTTGTGAAGCCCCTCAGTGTGCTGAGGCCCCTCTGGCCTCTGCAGAGCCCGGGGCAGGGCTGAGGCTCTGCTCTCCTGCCCAGAGGGAGGGATGGCTCCCCACGTGTTGGCTGCACAGAGCCTGCTCCCTCTTCTGGGACGTTCCCCCTTTGTGTTTTTGTCTTTGTCGGTGTGAGTGAGCGAGTGAGCTTGTGTTTTATGCCCCGTAGCAAAAGTGAGGCTAGTGTAGCTTAGACTTCCCAGGAGGGAAAGAGGGGCTCTGTGCAGCAACCGGGGGGTGCCCTCTGAACCCATGGGTGGAGACAGGGCCCAGCCTTGCCCCTTCTTCCCCAGGACAGAGCGAAGCCCGTTAGTGGTGGTGCAGGCACCGTGACCCGCCTGTAGCCAGGGCCTGGGCGTGTGCCTGCGCTGCGGGGCTGCCTGTCCTGCTGGTGATGTGCCAGCGTGATCCCCCCCCGGCCTTAGGCCGTCAGGCCACTGTTGGGAGTGCCGGGCCTCGGGGGCGGCCCTGTAAGTGGGGCTTTGTGCGTCCCCCGTGCCCGGCGGGCGGTTGGAGGGACCCTCTGTAACCAGACGGGTGTCCCGTGGGGTCCCCACCCTTAAACAGGCGTGGGGCTGGGCGTGTGCCCTCCCTGTCCTCGGGGGAAGGCCGAGCTCCGTGGCTCCCTGGGTGTGAACCCGCCTGTAAGCAGGGTCCGGGTCTGGGAGCCTTTGTGCTCCCTCAGCTGGCAGCCTGTGCGGGGCGACCGCCCCGTTAGCGGGGAGCGGGTCAGGTGCCCCCGAAGCGGAGAGAAGGAGCCTCCGCGGGCCTTTGGGCCCAGGGCTGCCCTGTAAGTCGGGGCCAGTGCCCTGGAGTCCCGGGCACTTTGCGCTCCAGGCAGCGGCCAGAGCCCCCTGTAAGCAGGGGTGCAGCCTCTTTGGCCACTGCTTTGCATGCCCAGCTGCCTTTGCCCAGAGGGCCCGGCTCCCAGCAGCGGATGGGACTGCGTCGCTCTGGTGAGACCGAGTGAAGTTTGGAGGGGTTTGGGGAGCTGGGGGGGCCTGTGGGTGGGTAGTGGCTTGGAGATCTCCCTCTGGGGGTGTAGGGACCGGGTTTCCTTCTTGGGGAGGAGCTGGTGTTTCTCAGGCTCAACTGTGTCCTCCTGCCTTGGCAGAAGCCGTCGGAGAAGAAAGAAGAGACAGGAATGGAACTTCGAGGCAAGAGCGAAGAAGAGGAGCAGCAGAGAGCTCAAGAATGGACCAGCGAGGCAAGAGCCAAGGAGAGGAGCAGCAGCGTCGAGCTCAAGAGGGGGCACGACAGGGACCCTCTGGGCAAATGCACCTCCCTGGCCCCCCCGGGCAGGGATCCGTAAGAGTCCGGCGGGCAACTTCAGGCTGCCCTGGCTGGCTTTGCGCTGGGCGACCTCCCTGTAAGCAGGGCTGGGTCTTTGCTTTGCTTTGCTGGCCTTTGGCCATGGCGCTCCTTTGGCTGCCCGGAGAGAGGGGCAACCCTGTAAGGAGGGTGAGAGCCCCTGTCTCCGCACCCGAGGGGGGAAACGGAGCTCTCCCGACCCCCAGCCCGCCCTGTAAGCAGGGCAGGGCTTTTCCTGCCCCCCAGCCCGCCCTGTAAGCAGGGCAGGGTTTTTCCCCTTGGCACCTTTGTGCCTGCTTATGGCCCCTGACCAGAGTGACCCCCCGTAGCTGGGGCGTGTCGTGGCCTTGGGCCGTTGTGAAGCCCCTCAGTGTGCTGAGGCCCCTCTGGCCTCTGCAGAGCCCGGGGCAGGGCTGAGGCTCTGCTCTCCTGCCCAGAGGGAGGGATGGCTCCCCACGTGTTGGCTGCACAGAGCCTGCTCCCTCTTCTGGGACGTTCCCCCTTTGTGTTTTTGTCTTTGTCGGTGTGAGTGAGCGAGTGAGCTTGTGTTTTATGCCCCGTAGCAAAAGTGAGGCTAGTGTAGCTTAGACTTCCCAGGAGGGAAAGAGGGGCTCTGTGCAGCAACCGGGGGGTGCCCTCTGAACCCACGGGTGGAGACAGGGCCCAGCCTTGCCCCTTCTTCCCCAGGACAGAGCGAAGCCCGTTAGTGGTGGTGCAGGCACCGTGACCCGCCTGTAGCCAGGGCCTGGGCGTGTGCCTGCGCTGCGGGGCTGCCTGTCCTGCTGGTGATGTGCCAGCGTGATCCCCCCCCGGCCTTAGGCCGTCAGGCCACTGTTGGGAGTGCCGGGCCTCGGGGGCGGCCCTGTAAGTGGGGCTTTGTGCGTCCCCCGTGCCCGGCGGGCGGTTGGAGGGACCCTCTGTAACCAGACGGGTGTCCCGTGGGGTCCCCACCCTTTCACAGGCGTGGGGCTGGGCGTGTGCCCTCCCTGTCCTCGGGGGAAGGCCGAGCTCCGTGGCTCCCTGGGTGTGAACCCGCCTGTAAGCAGGGTCCGGGTCTGGGAGCCTTTGTGCTCCCTCAGCTGGCAGCCTGTGCGGGGCGACCGCCCCGTTAGCGGGGAGCGGGTCAGGTGCCCCCGAAGCGGAGAGAAGGAGCCTCCGCGGGCCTTTGGGCCCAGGGCTGCCCTGTAAGTCGGGGCCAGTGCCCTGGAGTCCCGGGCACTTTGCGCTCCAGGCAGCGGCCAGAGCCCCCTGTAAGCAGGGGTGCAGCCTCTTTGGCCACTGCTTTGCATGCCCAGCTGCCTTTGCCCAGAGGGCCCGGCTCCCAGCAGCGGATGGGACTGCGTCGCTCTGGTGAGACCGAGTGAAGTTTGGAGGGGTTTGGGGAGCTGGGGGGGCCTGTGGGTGGGTAGTGGCTTGGAGATCTCCCTCTGGGGGTGTAGGGACCGGGTTTCCTTCTTGGGGAGGAGCTGGTGTTTCTCAGGCTCAACTGTGTCCTCCTGCCTTGGCAGAAGCCGTCGGAGAAGAAAGAAGAGACAGGAATGGAACTTCGAGGCAAGAGCGAAGAAGAGGAGCAGCAGAGAGCTCAAGAATGGACCAGCGAGGCAAGAGCCAAGGAGAGGAGCAGCAGCGTCGAGCTCAAGAGGGGGCACGACAGGGACCCTCTGGGCAAATGCACCTCCCTGGCCCCCCCGGGCAGGGATCCGTAAGAGTCCGGCGGGCAACTTCAGGCTGCCCTGGCTGGCTTTGCGCTGGGCGACCTCCCTGTAAGCAGGGCTGGGTCTTTGCTTTGCTTTGCTGGCCTTTGGCCATGGCGCTCCTTTGGCTGCCCGGAGAGAGGGGCAACCCTGTAAGGAGGGTGAGAGCCCCTGTCTCCGCACCCGAGGGGGGAAACGGAGCTCTCCCGACCCCCAGCCCGTCCTGTAAGCAGGGCAGGGCTTTTCCTGCCCCCCAGCCCGCCCTGTAAGCAGGGCAGGGCTTTTCCTGCCCCCGAGCCCGCCCTGTAAGCAGGGCAGGGTTTTTCCCCTTGGCACCTTTGTGCCTGCTTATGGCCCCTGACCAGAGTGACCCCCCGTAGCTGGGGCGTGTCGTGGCCTTGGGCCGTTGTGAAGCCCCTCAGTGTGCTGAGGCCCCTCTGGCCTCTGCAGAGCCCGGGGCAGGGCTGAGGCTCTGCTCTCCTGCCCAGAGGGAGGGATGGCTCCCCACGTGTTGGCTGCACAGAGCCTGCTCCCTCTTCTGGGACGTTCCCCCTTTGTGTTTTTGTCTTTGTCGGTGTGAGTGAGCGAGTGAGCTTGTGTTTTATGCCCCGTAGCAAAAGTGAGGCTAGTGTAGCTTAGACTTCCCAGGAGGGAAAGAGGGGCTCTGTGCAGCAACCGGGGGGTGCCCTCTGAACCCACGGGTGGAGACAGGGCCCAGCCTTGCCCCTTCTTCCCCAGGACAGAGCGAAGCCCGTTAGTGGTGGTGCAGGCACCGTGACCCGCCTGTAGCCAGGGCCTGGGCGTGTGCCTGCGCTGCGGGGCTGCCTGTCCTGCTGGTGATGTGCCAGCGTGATCCCCCCCCGGCCTTAGGCCGTCAGGCCACTGTTGGGAGTGCCGGGCCTCGGGGGCGGCCCTGTAAGTGGGGCTTTGTGCGTCCCCCGTGCCCGGCGGGCGGTTGGAGGGACCCTCTGTAACCAGACGGGTGTCCCGTGGGGTCCCCACCCTTTCACAGGCGTGGGGCTGGGCGTGTGCCCTCCCTGTCCTCGGGGGAAGGCCGAGCTCCGTG
Source organism: Manacus candei (assembly GCF_025592945.1). Lineage (NCBI taxonomy): Eukaryota > Metazoa > Chordata > Aves > Passeriformes > Pipridae > Manacus > Manacus candei. The sequence continues at coordinate 9,560,599 of NW_026138071.1, forward strand.
GCTCCCTGGGTGTGAACCCGCCTGTAAGCAGGGTCCGGGTCTGGGAGCCTTTGTGCTCCCTCAGCTGGCAGCCTGTGCGGGGCGACCGCCCCGTTAGCGGGGAGCGGGTCAGGTGCCCCCGAAGCGGAGAGAAGGAGCCTCCGCGGGCCTTTGGGCCCAGGGCTGCCCTGTAAGTCGGGGCCAGTGCCCTGGAGTCCCGGGCACTTTGCGCTCCAGGCAGCGGCCAGAGCCCCCTGTAAGCAGGGGTGCAGCCTCTTTGGCCACTGCTTTGCATGCCCAGCTGCCTTTGCCCAGAGGGCCCGGCTCCCAGCAGCGGATGGGACTGCGTCGCTCTGGTGAGACCGAGTGAAGTTTGGAGGGGTTTGGGGAGCTGGGGGGGCCTGTGGGTGGGTAGTGGCTTGGAGATCTCCCTCTGGGGGTGTAGGGACCGGGTTTCCTTCTTGGGGAGGAGCTGGTGTTTCTCAGGCTCAACTGTGTCCTCCTGCCTTGGCAGAAGCCGTCGGAGAAGAAAGAAGAGACAGGAATGGAACTTCGAGGCAAGAGCGAAGAAGAGGAGTAGCGGGCAGGACTGCGCTGTGAGTAGCCGTGGTGAGTCTAAGTGAAGCTTGGAGAGTTTTGTGGAAGTGGGGGGGCCTGTGGGTGGGCAGGGAGTGGCTTGGAGATTTGCCTCCGGGGTCATGGGGTCCGGTTTGCCTTGGTATGTAGTGTCCCTTTAAGGCTTCACTCTCTGTAGAGGGAGTATTAGTCTCTGTGCAAATGTAGCAGGTTTTGTGACACAAAATTTCAGCGCATAGAAGACTGAGAAATGCAGAGCTCCAAATCATTTCACTTAAGGCACTCTGTAATGAGATGTAATCAACGTTGAACACCTAGGGTTGAAATTTCCCCCTCCTTTCCATATATGGGTTTTTGTTATACTCCCAGGGCAGTCTTCAATTTGTTATTGTTAAACAAGTGATGTCATCCCCGACTAACTGAAATGATTGGGAGTGCTAGAAATAAGTATTACAGAAAAGGTTGAAACAGTACTTTCATGCTGAAAATACCCAAGACTTTGCTTTTAAAACAAATACTTAATCCTGCAATGTAAATACCAGGTGACACCCAGCCACCACATAGATACTGACTGGCCAGAGAAAGAGTTTACACTCAATAAATAATTGAACGAACATGGCAAATTCCATCCTGCAGTTTCTCACCTGTAAAGCATAGGTTGCAACTAGTCAAAGTTATCTAGGAAGAAAGGGTTGTAGACAAGAACATCATATTTTCTCTAAATGTCTTCTATACTACCTATATCCAGGCAAAACACAGTTCTACATTTACAAAATACAGGGTGTTGAGGGCAATGACTGCCGAGAATTGCAGGGAGGACCTTACAAAGCTGTGTGGCTTGTCAATATCGCAGTAGCTGAAATTCACTCTGAATAAAGAAAGGCTACATGCACCAGAAAAAGTCTTAACTTCAAATGGGCATAAGGTTCTGAACTGACAATTGTGATTCAACAATAAGAATATATGATAGATCCAAGAGAGAATTAGGTCACTGCTCATTATCAATTAAGGAAGCAAATAAACTTTTAAGAATTTTTAGGAAGGAAGAGAAATAAAACAGAACTAAGCACCGTGCCTTTGAATAAATGTATGATTCACCTATATTTTTAATAATTCTGCAGCTCTGGTCTCATTTTAGGAGAATATGGTCAAACAGAAAAGACCAGTATGGATAATGCACATCAGTGCAAAGAACTGCATATGCAAGAACATCTCAGCTTGGAAAAGAGAACTAAGAGAGAATGCACAAGTCTATCCACAAGCAGATGGAAAAGAGTGAAAGGGCATTGATTCCCATGGCATCAGTTGTTCACCAATTCTCAGAAACAGAGGTGACAACAAACGAAATCCAGCTAGGGATGGAAAGTTTAAGCACTGGTAAGAAAATGCGGAACTCACTGCAAGGCCTGCAAGGGATGTTTAGAGGTTACAAGGGAGGACTGGCAAAGTGCACAGAGAAGACATTCTGTGGAGGTTACTACAAGAAATATCCAGCTCAGGAAATACCCTGAGCTGAAAACTGTTGGAAAATGAGAAGTAGAAGGGGTAGCAACATACTGCCTTTTTCTGACTGGGCAACTACTGTCAGAAGCAGGAAACTGGACTAGAGGGACCTTAAGTTGACCCAACAGGACAATTCCTATGTTGCTGGCTCTACCTCACAGCATGCAGCTATAGATTTCCAATAGCTCAGTGCAGGTAACATAAATCTAGAAACCAGGGTGGCTTCGATGGTACTGACTGTCATATCTGTTCATTCAACCCTGCGATGCTTCTTCAGAGAGCCCTGACACATAAACCCATTGAGTGTCCCATGCAAATACAAGCATATATGTGTGTGTATTGGGATGAGCAGGGGAGGGGCTACCCACAACTTAACCACCATGCAGATATCATAAGTGATCTAATTCACTTCCATTTACTTTTCTTGTTGTTGTGGATTAACTTGAACAGAGATAGGAAATGGTTTCAGTGGAAACTGGAATATGGCCAAGCCAGAACAAGAGATTGTGAAGAAAAGAAAGTCTTCAGCAGCCCAGGCTTCCATTTCTCAGTAAAAGCCACAGAACCCCTGGGACAGTCATCCCCAGAACACTAATTTAGTATCAATATGGCTTGCCAAAAAAGCATCACTGCTGGCTTTTAACATGCACAGAGGTACAGTCCTCCAAGCCTCACTTCCAAAGTATACAACTAACTTGTACCTATAGAACCAATAGTCTCAGGTCTCTCTTACCTCATCAAACCATGCACTGCAAGAATGTCATCTTACTCCAAAAATTATTTTTTGTAAGGTATTCATTTTTTAAAATAAAAATCTCCATTAACATTCACTTATTTCCCTGGTTTATTTTCTTCTTCCTAAGCACTCCCTCCTTTGGATAACTCTAAGGGGTGTAGAGCGATTGTTAAAGCAATTGTCATTTCAAAATGAACATATCTTCATACATACGTTCACAGCTGCCATGGAGTGCCTCACAAATTTGCACATTATCTTTTTATGTGGGCTATGATGCTCCATAAGGATAAAGATGGTGAAAAATTGTACAAGACTCCCTTGGGACTCCTTCTGCTCCTGTGGACTGTGGAATGAGATAGGGAAGAATTATCACTGCCCTCTGAAGTGGCTAAAACCATATCTTTCATACAGTAGTAAACAAAGCCCTGTAATTGCAGTAAGATGACAATGCTGGTAACTCTTAGAGATGTCCCAAGCATTAAGCATTGCAGGACTGCACCCCACATTTGCATTGTCTTTGATTCTTACTATTTTCTACAGCTCGTTAAAACTTAACTTCATAGAAGTCTGAATAGAAGTCATATACATGTTAAAATACAGTAATTTATATCTGCCTTAAAATGTTACAATAAAAGCATATTTCATCAATTTACAGTATTTCAGTTCTATTGGCTTGAGAAGAACAAGACTGAATCATTACATGCCGCATGAATAAGCATTAAAATTTGGTTGTCTAAAAATCCTGAGCCTGCTTTGGAACTATGTGATTTTGAAGCATTGAAGTTAATTTGTCATTTCTACCTGTTGAGCAAAACCTGAGAGGGACTAAATGCAGGTGTCTGGTCTGCCCAGCTGCTGGGGTTTGTCTCCTCTGCAGCACAAGCTAATTCCTTCTGGAACTGAAGGCCTTGTGGTGTTGCCAGTAAGTTTAACCTCAATAAAATCTATGTGCCAGAGTAGTTTTTAAAAGGTTCTAAACAAACACCTCCCAAAAAATAGTGGAGACCAGATCAATAGGTAGCCTTTGTTACTATAGTAACTAGTTAAAAAAGGACAGGACTTTGCTTATTCTTAATTTTTTCAGAATATTGCCACCCATAACTCACTTCACTTTCTTGTACACTAGAAGTTTTCTGTATCCAGCACTGACTCTCTCTGGATCCTTTGCTAGTTCTTTGAATTAATTCTTAAATTAGTTCCTCCCTGCTTCTCTTAAATTTTAGGTGAGGAACAAGAGTTGATTCCAGCTACTACTCAAGGCAAGAATAAAAAACTTGGTGTGACCATTTGGAACTCTCACCCAATTATCATAATCATACTTTCTAATTTTTTTTAATAAAACTAAAAATCCATATCTAAACAAAAGCTTTATTCCTCTATCAGAAATGAAACTTTATTCATAGTTATTAACCATTATAGCAGACATACCCCTTATATAAATATCTATAAAGTAATGAGTCTTTCCTGGAATAAGATGCATATTAATTAGATCCTACAGCACTTGAGAGACTTTGGTTCAATTCCCACCAGTAAGGTCAGGAAATGCATCCACAGTAGTTAGCAGCTAGTTTCAAAATCTCAATGCACCGAGCACGATAGGGTCATTCAGTGGAGCAGGTACCCCAAGGGAAAGGTAAAACAAGAGCCAGGGATTATTTCACAGCACTGAACTGGTATGCTGCAGGAGTGATGGACTTTCAGAGCAGAAAAGCTTACCAGCATCCTGTCCTTGTGGCCCACTCTCATTAAGAAGAATGTAGCTTGTGAAGCAATTAATTGGATGATATGGGCTGGAAAAAGCTAAGGAAATTGTGTGCGCATGTGTGTATCTATACAGTGGGAGACACTAATGTAAGAGGACAACACGACCCTATCCACACTAAAACAGCCCTACACAGTTACATATGGGATTAGGGAAAAACCAGTGGCTGGGTAGAACAGGCACCTGCATTTATTGCCTCTACCTACTCAACAAAATAATGGCACATCCCTGGAAGTGTTCAAAAGGCACATGGATGTGGCACTTGGGGATATGGTTTAGCAGTGAACATGGTGGTGCTGGGTTAATGGTTGGAATCAATGATCTTAGAGGTCTTTTCCAATCTTAATGATTCTATGAGTCTGTGATCTCCGTGAGACATTGAAGCTCCAGTGCTGAGCAGGGTAAAATAATGCAAAAAGCCTTCTACCCACTTGAATTTTAAATTCAGATGATTCACAATTATGGGAAGATGCATTAAGTATCTCATCTTTACCCATGGACTGCTAATGAACCAGGCTCTAAACACCAGAAAATTTCATGAAGAATATGGAATTTCCATGGAAACAAGATTTTCTGAACACCTCCATGCTATCAAGTGAGGTTTGATGGTCTTTTTAGTATAAATTCTGTTATTCTATCAGTTGTGACAATACAAATTGATAGGAATATGATCTGTAATCTGTGAATTTTGTTTGTTTTCTATTTTGAATTACAGCACAGGCATGGAGCAGAGGTGAAGTATCTTTACAGCAGATTTTAAGAAGTTTTAAGAATCCATAACTTTTTTTTGATGGAAGTCAAAATCCTCCTGAGGAACTCATGGCAGTAAAGACCAGAGGAAAAAAATGGCTTACCAGGTTCAAATTAAAATCATTATTTCTGTCAATAGGAAAAATTCTCTGGTAACTTTTCACTACATAAGTAATTGTCATAGAAAAATCCCAAATGAGTGAGCATTCTCAGTGTTTAATAGTACAAAACTCCTTTTAGAGGTGCTACACTTTCCTCTGAAGCATCTGGTGCTGGCTACATTTAGAGACAGGATTGTAACCTTCGGTCAGCTCTGGCATAGAAGTTCCTCTGGTCCTAGATTGCAACCTGCACTAGCACATTATTTGAATGAATTCAGTGTTGCATATCTACACAAATCATTTATAGGCAAATGGCTAACCAGAAATTTTAGAAAGAAAAACAGCATTCAATATTTCAGGCAGTAGACAAGTAGTGGGTATTTTTTAACTGTAATCACAACAATGCAAACTTTATTAAAGTTTGTATTCTGTGCATTTGCACATCTCCTTGTGTGTGTTATGCAACATGTGAGTGACAGCCACTTGCTCTGCAAGCATAAAATACTGTTATTAAGCTCTGGTCAGCCTGGAGAGCCAGATCTTATTCAAAGCATTCTCCAGGCCATACACATGGTGTATTATACTGGCTCTTCTGTTACACTTACTGAATCTGACTAAAAGAAACAGGTATCCACACTCTAAGTGGGGAAGAACATAACTAACATATGGTACGCTGTTCTTCATATGCATCTTAAGTTTCTTGCTGCTGCAGTCTTAAATATCTATGTGCTCATGAGGGTGAAGGGCATGGGGCTCCAGGAGGTTTTCTCCTCAGTCCTGCCAGTGAGGATAATCAGCTTGAGGAGGAGTGTAGAGATCCTGTGGGTCAACAACTGGTTACATGGCTGGAGCTGACGAGAGGGCTGTGGCTTTTACAACCATGGGATACTCTTGAAGAACTAAGGATTGCTAGGAGCAGATGGGATACACTAAATCAAATGGGGCAAAAGCACTTCTACCAAGAGGCAAAAGTCCATGGGAACCGAAGGGCTGCACCCAGAAGTTCTAAAGGATCTGACCTGCCACCAAGTGGCAAACCTACTCTCTATTCTCTTTGAGAGGTCATTCATTTAGTGTTCCTGAGGACTTGAAGAAAACAAGTATCCACTCCTATTTTTAAGACAGAAGAAGAATAATACAGGGAACAACAGGAGAGATCAGTCTCACCTGGACCCCAGTAAAGGTGAGGGAATAAATAGTCCCAGAAACTTGATATTCAACAAGTTAAATATAAGCAAAAAATGATCCATTGCAGCAAAGAAGGCCACCAATGCCACAGGCGGCATTGGGAGCATTGCCAGCAGATTGAGCAAGGTGATCCTTCACTCCTACTCACACTTGGTGAGAAATATCTGGGGATGTTAGGTCTGTTCTTGGTCTTTCCAGTACAAGAAAGATATGGACTTACTGAGGTGTTCAGCTTCAGCATGGAGAAGAGAAGGTTTGGGGATCTTATCAATGTATATAAATACCTGGCATGCGGGAGTAATAGAGAAGATCGAACCAGACTCAGTGGTATTTTGTGGAAGGAAAAGAAACAATAGACGCTAACTGAAATACAAGAGATTCCATCTAAACATAAGAAAACACTTTCAGAGGTTAGTCAAACAATGGAGGTTGAACACTTTTGGAGATTGCCCACAAAGGCTGTGGAATCTTTGTGTCTTTGGAAATATCCAGCACCCAAACAGGGACAAATCCTGGTAACCACCTCTAGGTGACCCTGCTTGAGGTGGACTAAGTGATCTCCAGAGATCTATCACCCTCAGCCTTCTGAGATACTGTGAATTACAGTCCACCTGAAAAATTCCTCCTCAGCAGTCATCCATCGCACAAGGATTTATCTTTCTTCAGTATATACATTATTTGCAGCACAGTAGCGCAGAACCTTTTCCATACCTTTACTCCTATCACAGCCATCCCATGTTATTTTAAGGGTGATCCTCTTTACCTGAACACATTTCCCCTGCCAAAGAGTCAAATACAGCTTGAGCTTATGCACAAGAATTCACGGGTTGTAAATCATAGGGAAGTTTTTTACTGTCCAGCAGTTAAACACGTAAGTGATGACATTACTGGAGTTCTATTTTTACATATGCAACAGAAAAAAACCAAAACAAACCACTTCTTTATAAGTGCTCCTTACCATAGTATTTGTTCAACTATAGCTTTGATGACAGCACTATATGCTGCAGCATATTCTTACAGCTACAGTTTTACAAGCTATACATATTAAGCTTACAGAGGTAGACCTCTTTATCAGGAATTTTTACTCCTAATGAAAAAATAATCTACAAGCAGCATTCTTACATCTCCCATAATCTCCTGTTAAAAGGTTTGTTTAAAATTTTCTTCACAGAATGAAACACAATTCATACCTGGTTATTGTCCTAAGGAAATCTCTTTCTCCTCCTTACCGACCACTTCTATGAGATGCTAAAATTTAACTCACTTGAGTTATAAATACCATGTGAATTAATAGTCAGCATTGTTTGGAAGGCTTTATAATTGGCCTACAGGGAGACTTTCTGTATATATTAAACAGATCATGTGTCTGAATTGCAACTAACCCACCTTTACATTTCCTTTGTACACATTAAACTCAAAGCTGTTTAATGTTTTCTTAGAAGTATTTGGGTTTATTGTTCACACTAGGAAATGACTGTTAGCAGTCAACGTAAACCAAGGTTAGTGATTGGTCCTTAGTGATGTCATACCAGAGTCATAATGCCCCATAAATAAATAGGTTTGGCTGTTCTTATTTTTATTTATAAATTCTGTTTCATAACAGCAGTAAGATGCTCCAGGCCATGCAGTTCTTTGGGATTATTGCACTTGTCAGGTGTTTAAAATCACTCAGTCCTCTGCCTGTGCCTTATAATACCACTGGAGGTATATAATCAGCCAGAAATACACTGCCTGGAGTGTCTTAATGCTTTATTATGACATATCTAACTTTCAAAATAAATTATTTATTTGGAAGCTTGGAAGTGTCATAATGATACCCAATCAGTAGTTGGGAAATAAATATGAAATCAGGACAACACATCAGAAAGAGAAAGACAGAGGGTAGGAAAAAAATGCCAGCTCATCAGTCATCCCAGGCGAAAACAATGTGTGCATATGCCTATAGACACAGATCTGTGTGTACACAACTAGTGGATGCATTTCTGTTTGTGAACAGATTTGTATCTGGCAAGAATCACACAATATATGCATGTATATGTCCATAACTGATTGCTGATATAAACAATGAACAGACTACATTGCATTAGTATCATAAATTAAAAACATAAGAGGCTAAATAGATGTTAATAATTTAGACCTCCTACCAAACCGAAAGTTAGAACATTCTGTACTTAATTAAATCATTCCATATTTAAGAATCAGATTCTGTATTTCATGGAAAGGAAGCCTAGCTCCATCAGTTGACATTACAAATTGCATTTCACACCATTATCATTACAATCACGAAACTACACACATTATTCAAAATTGAAGTTTAAAAGCAAAACAGAACAAAACAATGTCACTTAAAAAAAAAATAAAAAACCAAAACCACAAAACCAAAAACAAACAATCCAAAACAAAACACCCCCCCCCAAAAAAGCAAATTAAAAAACCCAAAACAAACTAACAAATCAATTGTACAACAACCAGAGAAATTCAGTACTCTGTGGTTTAAATTTCTAAATTAAATTCCAATTTGTAAATTATTATGTGGAAATAAGGAACTCTACTTAGGCAATTGTGCTAAATAACAGTGCAAACCCTGCAGGGGACCAAATTATCTTTCAGTGAGGGAATATGAAAAGTTTTTTGGAAAAGGGCCAGTTTTAGGTAGGGGGTGTTTAAAGCCTTGGGAGTTACTGTAGCAATAGAAAAGATTAATAATTTGCACATGTGAGACTCCTGGCAAGCAGGACGCAGCTGTAAAGAATTAACCCCTCCTGAGAGACATAAAAACATGGAGCAGCTGAGAAGAAAAGGGTGAGGGGAGAATGCAAAAGTATGCAGAGTACAGATGTCCTAGAAGAGAAATATATGTAAAGTAGGGTTGAATGATGTACAGAGGTTTTATTCTTATTTTGGACAGACGGGGGATCTTTTTGGCAAATTTTGGGTATATAGTAAAAAATAAAATACCAGCAGAAGACAAAATTAATTTTCCTATTACTGCCAGTAAATGCAGCTAGTCTGAATAAAAATCTGAAAGCCCCCAAGTCCTTATTGAAAGGACACTCTCAAAGTGATCTGGCCTAAAACTAGACCAAGCCGGCTTTGTTTTGGTGTTCATGCATGCCTGCCTCTGCTCTGTGTGCTGACTCCCTCATTCTTGTATGCAGGCAGGGCGCTGAAATACAGAAGATGCTGAAGTGATTGGAGGACAGGCTCTCATACACACAGAAATCGAGCAAGCAAAGCAAATCTGGAGGTGAAGCATTGTGTGATTGTGGGTCTGTAACTGTGGAGAAACCCAGCTCCTGATATTTGTTCTTGCTGGCTGCCTACCAGAATAATTTCTATTGTGAGGGTCCAATTTTGCAGCTGCTCAGCATAGCAGAACCGCACCCCTCCCCCAGCCAAATTTAATAGGGCAACGGCATGGGTGCACTCTAACTCAGATGATAACTCTTTCAGAGTCTGGTAGAAGGCCAAAGGAATCCAATTTTTAGATTGTATTAGAAATCTGAGACTATTACTCTTCAAAAGGAGAAATTAGGCTTTAGAGGGGTGAAATATGTAATCCTTCCATGGTTCTTCAGTTGCTGAGGGTTTTTTTTCTCTTTGGAAAAACAATTTGGTCAAGAGAATGCTTGAAGTGATCATTAACAGAAAGAAACAGGGGAGATGTTTATTCAGATTAATTCACAAACAGCAGTATCCTTTTCTATTAAAAGAAAGAAATGGTCTTGAAAGTAATGCATCTTTGTTACATGGATTATCTAGAATCCAGATGATGGTTTTCTTTTCCTTTTTTCCCCTATTTCATAAGGAGAATGATAAACAGATTACTTAGGTTTATTGTGTTTAGATTTAATAACAAGACCCAAACTCTTCAGTGAGCTAAAGCAGATTCTATTTTATAAACAGGAAACTAGAAAGAATACACTTTTAACATAGTAACTGTTTCAGCACAGTGCTTTTCAAGTAAGTACATTCAAAGAGATCTTTGGAGGCCTCAGGAGATACAGAAGCAACAGGTTCAGGAGATTAATATAGCTCCTTGCTTTCCATGCTTGTTCTCCAACAAATAGAGTATATTATAGCTCCTCAGATGTGTTTAATGGTCCCTCGGATTTCATGACTCTGTCCTCTCCCTCTTCTCTTCCCACAATTCCAATCATGTTAGCTAGGCACCAGGGAAAGGTGAAGCACACAGCTGCAGGTAGTGCTTTGGAAGTAATGCTGTGGTGTGAACGAGGCATGGAACTGCAGTGTGATGCACCCGCACATAGTAAATTTTGATCTGCTGCTGTAAATAATCTGTTTCCTCAGATGTTCTAATTCACAGGGTTACCTGTCACTCACACCATTCAGGTGGGCACCAATTCACACCAACATTTTTGTACTGAAGCTACAATAAGGTCTGGCAGATTCCTTTTATGTATTGCATTTAAATATGGTCTCTCATCCTCACATATTTAGCAATGCATGTAAAACTTCATCTTACCCACTGCACCTTGCCTTTCTGTAGTAGAAGCAAATGTGACCTTTTCTGCTTCTTTTCATTAAGAAGGATGTTGCAGGAGTCCTAATTCCTCACATCATTTTTTTCTTTCCTCCCTCCAATAACTTCTCCTTCTCTGACACATGAAGCCAAAACAACTCGATGGGGTTGCCTTCACCTTTGTTAAGGCTAAGTTTTTCACAAGTCCACCTCCAGCCTACCAAACCCTCTTTAAATGGTAACTTCTGTCACAGATCCCGGTATGAAATAAGTTGTTGGGGCAGCCACAGATGCAATCTATGCAGTGTAGATACAGAAAATTGCAATTTGCCTGTATTTTAAGTGGAGAAAGATTTTTGTGACAGAATAAATGTACAGCTGAACTGTATACCCATTTTTGCATAGTCCCCACCCTTGCTACAAGACTCTGTGTTAGGCTCTAAACAGATGTCCACAAACTATTTTAAGTGACTGAAATGTTTTGGGCTCATTTACCTTAAACTCAGCAATTACCCAGGACACTTCCAGTAGCTTCTGTTTGCAGGATAAAAAAAAAAAGTCATATACACATTTTGGAATTGAATCATTTGCTCAACCATGTAAGTCAATATCAATGCCCCATTGCCCCTATAAACTAAAACCAAGAATTCTTCAACAAAAAATAACTCAGACCTTGGTTTTACAGTGCATCTATTTAAAACATGCTGGTTTTATATCCTCTCTATTGACTACAGATTTATCAACCAAAGCACATGGTGTATGCTCTAAAATACATGTACACACACATATACATGTCAGCAAAACTGACAGCCATTACTTACAAGTAAAATTGGTGCTTCCTATTGTAAGCCTCTATTTTATTCTTAATTCACTGGACTTCTACCAAGTGATCTGAAGTTTCTCAAGTTTGATAACATTTTAGTCCTATATTTTAGAAAGTTTCAGCTAAAATAATTCATTTTCTATGAAAGGATTGCTTAAACTGAATTTCCTGAATGTCATGTTAAGCTGACTAAAACAAATAAATACTGACCCAATTCTTCATTTAATAAATATATAAATAAAATTCATTACTTAACTCAGTAACCTGGCATGTCCTTCCCCAACAACCACCCAAAGGCTTCCTAAACTAAAAGTCCACAAATATTTTTAACAACTTTGGTGAGGGTTTTTCTTCTATGAATTTATCTAATGGTCTTCAAATCACACAATATTCTGAGCTGGAAGGGACCCACATGGATCACTAAGTCCAGCTCTTAATAAATGGCCCATACAGGGATCAAACCCACAATCTTGGTGTAACTAGCACCATGCTCTAACCAACTCAGCTAATCTCAGGGTAGAATCCTTTGTATTTTTTGGCCTCTGTACATTCCATGGCAGTGAATTGTGATACCACATCTTTTATAAAAAACTAATCCTCCATTCTTTGCTTGCTTAACCCCATGGCCTAATTATTTCTTCATGTGCACCCTGATTTTTGTACTGTGAACAAACACTAGTTTATGTCTCTTCTGGAGAGATTTATATATAGCAGATGATATATACATATCTATCTATCTATCTATCTATCTATCTATCTATCTATCTATCTATCTATGTATACAAACTGTGTAGCTCCTATTAGTTTATCAACATCCAGGGTACCATTGCAGCTACACAGCTCCATCAATTAATGTCAAAATCTCTTTGATTTCTGCAGCTTTCCAAAATCTGTGTATGTTCTTGCCAGAAGATTGACGTGATTTTCATAAATGTTCCTCATCTTATCCATTTACAGAATTGGGACCCAAAACACAAAAACATATTTCATTATCAAACTGTCCAACAGAAAACTGCAAATTAAGTATCTTTAAAACTGCTCAGTCAGGTAGTATAAAGGTGCTATGCTTGCAAAGGTTTCCACATAGACATTTTAATTGCATTAAATTGTGACTAAGAAATGAGGCTGGTCCTGCAGTGCATATATTATGTAAATACAAACCATTTAAACATAAAATTATAAAAATTAATGGCAATAAATAAATTTTTTATTTTGTACCTATGAGTGGTCCCTTTTGCAACTATGTAATAAAAGACTCGTTTAAAAAATATAAAAATAACAAAACCACTTGGGAAACAAGTAAAAAAAGTGTAAGGAACAATTTAACACCCTCTGGAAGAGGAAACCAGGCCATACACTAAAGATAAGTAAGTGAAGAGATACTGTCTTAGCAAAGATGAAAATAAGCATATGCTGAAATATTTCCTGCAACAGGGTCTGGAGGCCCTAGCACATCTCTGCTTGCAATTCTGATATTTTTAAAGTCATTTCTGAATAAAATCTTCCTGGATATTCCAAGAAAATAAGAAAAAAAAAATAATTGTCAGTTTCTGTGAGTGCAAAAAAGGAATTAATAGCAATATACCCAGAGTGTAATTTAGTGGACAATAATTAATTTCCATTGATACGCATTTTTTAATAAAAGCTGTAATAGTTGTTTGTTGAAAGAGAGATACTTTAACGCTTCATATCTGAACTCCATTTCCTGCCAATGCATTTTCTCTCCTTAACATTGTGGGAAATGTTCTGTGAAACATCTTCTCTCTTTAAACCTTGATAAAATTCTTGACTACGTCAAATGTAATAAGTTTTAGACAAATGACTGTCATCTCCATGAGCTGGAGAGTTTGAAGAGAGCACAGCAAGTGTGTTTATTTGCATTAAGCACATGCATCAGTGTGGTGTGTGTGAGGAGCTCTGGTACAGCTATTTTACAGCCACTGGGAAGAGATTTTTTTCTGTCTGGTTAAAAGGCTATAAACATTGGTGATGTCTGTCTTATGCAATTCAACTCATTCTAATTGTTCTACAAAGAGTTCTTTTGACTTAGTAACTTCTTCAAGTCACTCTTTTCAAAAGACATATGGAAAACCCCACTCTCATGATTATTAATAATGTCGCTACTATGAGAAAGTCTCGGAGTAGGAAGGGAAAAATTTCTTTCAGCCCATAGAGACAGAACTTAATTTTATAGTGGTTGGTAGTGCTTAGTTTCATTTTCTTAAATGTTCTAGTCATTGAATAAAGAAATAATTTGAAAAGGAAATAGCATCTACAGTATTTGAACTTGCCTTTGGCATAAAATGTTTTAATGTTTTGAGTCTATCTTTGACAACTGAAACAGATTTTACTGAATACTGGTAAGAGTTCACTTTGTAATAGAAAAGTAGTCACTCACTGTGATCACTGTGTCTTTTTAGTATGCAGCCCAGAGGATTCAGAAAAAGATTACATTTACAATAATTAACATATATGTAAATGGAGATCATGGCTATGAATGATAAATTTTCATAGCAATTTAAACCTTGTTCAAATTAATCAACCATACAGACACTTGATTAATGAAAGGCAGCGTCACTTTAAAATGCAACATGTTAATACATATTACTGTTATCGCTGATCAAAGAATCTTTAAACATAAACCAATTAAAACAAAGTTCAATCTACATTTTTTACTGGTTTAATTCCTACAGAATTATAAGAGTATTATAAAAATTTACGTATTTTATTCTCCTTCATATCTATTTACTAAATTGACTGTAGTACAGAATCACACAAGTAATTCTGCTACTTCATTAATATGATTGGATGTGAAAACTACCAGATTAGTTTTTCAATCTAAGCATATACATAATGGCTGATTGCAAAGTGGGCGAAATGCATCCAATTTCATTCTTCATTTGTAAAACCAGTATCTTGCATCTCATCTCTCCTATTCTCAATTCAATCATCAACAGACCAGTCACACAGGAGCTTTGAGTGACTGATATCAAGGGAACTGTTTAGGAAGGCTGCCTTTGTGGCACCTTCCCAACATTACCACCATCTAAGAACAGCAAGGCTAGAGAGTTTTAAGGCAGTGTTAGATTTCTGCAAAGGTCACCCAAGTATCTAAACAGGTTTTGCTTGTTTCTATTCTTTTCTTAAATAACGATGTGAGCACTGTCATACAACTCTACTTCAATTCACTGGAAAATTTTAAGTATATTTTTCATAAATACATTTAGGTAGTGGCAATTTCATTATTACTTCTATTGAAAAGAGTCACTAACTTCCAAGATGTACAATGTTGCTTCCTTTACCTCATGATCAGAAAAATATAGTAAAAGTATATAGCACATTTCTGAATTGTTGCCTTAATGAAGACTTAGATGCTATGGTCATGAGAATACAATATGTGCCAGGAGGGGATTTAAAATTATTAGCTGACCTCTCTTTCTTTTATTCAAAATGTGTCCTTAACACGCATTACATGTAAGTAATTTGTATGTCCAAATACTGAGCTTTGCAGTAAGTGGTAGTACTGGTACAAGAGTAAGAGACAGTAAAATTAAAGTAAAAACATTAGTTTTAAAAAAGAAGCAGAAATGATATACAGTTAAATTTGGAAAATGGATCGAGTCAGGCATATATAAAAAGTATCCTTGTCTTTATGGGAGACCCCACACATGTATCCACTACTCTAATTTCAATATTGGGAACCAAATATGCAACAAAATCAGTTTACTAACTACAGGGAGTATATTATTTGACCTGTTCCCTTCCTCTGTGGCAAAATCAGTTTCTGGTGAAATAATAAATACAGTCCTTGGGAGAAGAAATACCTGTTGATGTTTTCCATGCACAACAAAATGATAATAGAATAGTGTGTTCCTACAGACAAGCTTGCAGAGATGCAGCCCACACTAGTGATCATGGCAATATTAGGTGTGCAGAGTTCCAAAGAAGAGGGCATTTATCTTACACGCATCCATTTTGCCAAAAATCTGCTCACAAATCTATCAGTCCATTGTAGCACTTCAAACCACTGAAGAACTTCAAACACAGTAGTCCCTTGAAAGAATCCTCTGTAAAGACTCAAACTGTCCCAACTACAAAGAACTTCACAAAATTGCATCAGCTGAAGCAGCTTATGGCTTCAGCCAGCTCTGAACCAAATCACAGGTTTTTGTAACTTATCCAATATGAGAATTTTGTTGAAGATTGGGATCACATTTACTTTACTGCAGTGTTCTGGGCTACATCTGAATGGCCTTGAGATCAGCCACGAGGTCAGTTTTGCCACTTACTGATTTGTTGACATTCCCCCTGTGTTGGTCCTGTGGCCTGACTTCGGCTTTTACAAGAAAACCCTCATCTGTGTCCTGCATCCAACAAGGGGTTTCCATGCTGTGAGGTCAGACCTTCAAGCCCCATTCCTCATCCATAAGTCCCCATCTCTCCCCTCTGGCTTTGTGTATGTTGTACAGGCCACTCTGAAAAGCCTTCCTAGAACAACCCTGGCAGCACCTGCAGCAGCAGGTATTGGCATTGGTAGTCAATTGGCATGTGCCTTGGAATAAATAATTCATGTGCACTAATTTGTTTATTCACATTTTCTATAAATTTTTTGCTTAATTTTTATTTTTTTTAATATTGTGGTTTTTTACATATTCAGATGTTTAACAGGGGAGAGGAAAGTTTGTAAATGCTTTGCAAAGCTGATCTACAAAGTCTGAAGCAACTGAGAGTGAACCCACAAGTATTTCATCTGAATTTTGTTGGTCAACACATGCCTCTCAAAGTGCTGCAGAAGGTATCGCTAAGAACAGCTTTTAGGCTCCAGAAATGTGCCAGAGCTGTTCCTCCTCACTTCCTTGCACAGGGTGAAAAGTAAGGATGTTTATGCTTCAGCTAGACTCCTGTTTTAGAATTCTCTTAAATATTTTAAGAAAGATGACAATATCCTATATATCTTATAATTACATTTGATTTCCCCCTCCTAGTTATATATTGACATTGTAGTTCCTCAATCACTTCTTTATCCTCAGTGGAGTTGTAAGCCCTTTCACTAATCTTATTTAGCCATTTGACTTGGAAAGGGAGTGCTTGGCTGACAGCTGAGTTGGGTTATGTTACACTCAGGTTTTAGGTTGAATATGTCTGTTCTTGCAACCTACGAATAATTTTGTACAAATTTTGTTTCTCCTCACAAGTGCCAATTGAGGCTGCTGAAGAGAGAGCGGTTTTCTTGGGGGTGGTGAGACAGGAAGCAGAGGGAATTTTTATTCTATTCACAGCACAAAGTACACTCAGCTTTTAAGGAACAGGTGTGTGTGTTTGTTGGCTTATAATTTTTAAACATGTGTTTTAGCAGGAAGCAGAAGACATTGCAGCAGTCTAACAAACAAGAATCCATTAACTCAATCTTTTTTTCTTTTCTGCCAAATTTCAAGTTGCTTACTAATTGAGGAGTGGTGCTTCTTGGTAGCTGGAAAACACAGCTACAACCTGGTATCAATCTTCTTTTGGTGGAAGTCAGTGGTGACTATGGACTATTTTGACACTTGACTACCTGTCACCTAACATCCGTATCCAGTCTTACTTGCTCCTGCCATAGCCACAACCACTTTCAGTGAAGGAAACTTTGAAACAGAAATATTGACAAGTCATACAAGGCTGGCCTAAGATGTGAAATGATGGCATTGACAACATCCTGACTGAGTGTTACAGAAGTGCAAGAAACATACATTTTTAATATCTCCTTAAGACTAAAATGTAGGCTCCAAAAATTGTTTTCGACAAAATTGGGAATATGTGTTGATATCTCACGATCAATTTTTAGTGGCTATAGAAAGGTAAGGTCATTGGTCAAGCAGATATTTTTCCCCTATGCACCTACATTTGAAAGTCAGCGGGAGATTTCTCAACCCTGTTTTATCATTCCTTTTCTTAAGCTGAGAAAGACATTCAAAACTCGGCTCTTTCCATTGCATTTCTGTATCCAAATACCAAAAAAATTGGACACGTATTTTCCCAACTGATTTCTTATTGCATTAGACAATACTGTGCTACTCTGCTCAATAGAATACTGATAGTTTTTACTGCACTTATATATGCCAATTTTGTGAACATTTGGTGATGTTATTCTCCAGGTGTTAGGTTCTGCTACATAAAGACCCAAATTCAGTATCTCTGTATTAAAGTTCAATTTTTACAATAAACTTTAAAGGATGTTTTCAATAGATTTCACGGGGAAACCACATGAGTAATGAGAGATACAAATTTAATATGTGTAAGCCTTGTTTGTCACAAGCTGAAACTGTAATACACTGGTTGCTAACTGGATTCTGCCAGAAGGAAAACACATTCTCCTTTCAAATATCTACATATGGAAAAAGCTGCTATATAAGCTACCTAGCTTGAGGAAACCATTGGCTGTATAAAACAGAGCCCTCTCACCCAGGTTTCTCCAGCTCTGTTTGCATTAATGTTATCCTCTCTCCCCCAAGGGCCGAGACTCTGAGCTGAATTAGGTGAGTAGTTTTAATTTTGAGTGCTAAATGAAACACGTACTTCTTTAAATCCTGCATTACTTCACATCCACTGAACTGTTAAAAAGAAAAGTTTTAAGTACATAAAAATAAATCCACTCATGCTGAGCAAAACAGTACTAGCTGTTAAAGTAACCAGTGAATTTCACCAACAGACAAAGGTACCATGGCATGCCAACATAACTGCAGTGGGCTATTGCAGGCCCAGCTACGGGAGCTGGCTTGTTACACCTCAGCCTGCCAGAGTAGGTTCTACACCTTGATCTTTTACGTGTTAGCAAAGAATTTCCCACCCTCCACAAACCTGAGTCCTGCAGTGGATGGTATTTGCATGAAGGACTCTTCTTTGATGAATCCATAATCTCCCTTGCAAGAAGTTTATAGTCAAACAGAAAACCAAGACATTCTTCTGCCTGGAGCAGAAATGTAGAGTTCAAACAGATTTGATGAAATATATTTAAGCTTTTTGGTAAGACATTTTAGAACTAATACACATGTGTTAGCACAAAAACAGCCAATTATGGTAATACATTCTGGGTATTTTATTCTTGTTAACTCAAACATCAACAAGCAATTTCTTCTGGGTTACTACTAAGATGTCAGTGTTCTTAGATTCCTTTTTTAAATGCTGAAGGAATAAAATGATGCCTACAAATCTAGATTACAGGATGACCCTGATTAAAGTAGTTTAAAATTGGAAATGTTGCAATTGAAAATATTATGAAAATTGGATTTTATAAAATATGTTACTGAGGAATGCATGTAAATTTAACCCTCTTTCTAACTTTGTAAAAGAAAAACAGTAATCTAAATGCTAAAATTCTAAGCTGTGTTTTTATATTTAAGATTAAAAATCATGAATTTAGTAAAACTTAAATTTAGTTGACTATGAGGATTCCAATGAATTTTACTGTATGTTATTCATAAGTGAAAATACCTCCTAAAGTCTTTGCAATCCTAGACAATTTTTCTTCTGTCAAAACTTTTCTGAGAGCCACACTTTAAAATCTCTCCTTTCTTTTATTGACTCACAGCATTGCTGTGATAATTTTATTTATTTAACTGTTTAAGATCCTGATATATATGCCTGTGGTTATGTATTTATGACTACAGTCTTGAAGGCAGAAAAGCAGCACCTGTATCAGCCTCTCTGCCCTAGAGCACCTGGGGAAAACTGGAGGAGGGTTTTCCTCCAGGCTGCCTCCCAGGAGCCCCAGCCAAGCACAGCCATAGGAGAGTGGTGAACTCCTTAGGCGTGCCAAGAGGGGAGCAAAGGGAGTTTTGTACACCAGGTAGGGAGCCAGAGAGAGGTATGCACTCACAATACAATCATATTAGTTTAGGATCAGGATCAAGCTTTTTATTCAAACAGAAAGGTTGGGGGATTATTAAAAATACTGTTTAATTACTGTGACTACCTTCTCTGTTAAAGTGCTAGACCTCTTGTTTCTCATTCATTGTGGAACAAAAGACTAAACATTTAAAATACTGCTTTGTCACCAAGACCTATAAGAAAAACCACTGCCCTACTTTCCTATTATGGCAAAAGAAAATAAAATTTTCTCATCCAATTATACTGGAAAGGTGATCTTGTTGAAATAGTTATGAGCTATGATTTGGGAGTATCTATGCTCAATATTCATTCCTCTTTGCCAGAATAAATTGGTTTTAAAAGTCTATACCATCAGGAAGGGTAAAATGCATGGTTCCCATGTGCATGCCCTCTACCAGTTTCTCTCCACAGTTGTGTTAATAATCCTGAGGAAGATGCTGAGATTTCTAGTGGTGTTATCTCAGCCTCCACCAAGAGGCCCTTACCACAAAGGTACTTTCAAGATTACTGTTGTTAGTTGAACTGCAAAGTGTCAAAAAACTGTGAAAAAGAGGAGTTTTTTGTTTGTTTTAAGGAAGAAAAGAAAAAAAAAGAAAAGCAACAAAAAGCCACCACAAAACTTACTCCAGACAAATCTTTAGTTATTCTTACAAGGGCCCAGTCTGAACTCATATCTCAATAGATTACAATCCACATCATCTCACATTTGGCAAAAGTGCCAATTCCTCAGAGCTACAAAGAACAATATATACTTAAGTCCATACTCACCTCAATCAGTCTGTGTCTGCGCATTCTGTGGGGGATTTAGAGGATGCACAGGTCATTGTATCAGAGAACTGAAGAGACGTATTACAGCACATTATGCTGGGCTTCACCTGGACTGGACACACATGAAAGAGAATTCAGCTGCCACAGCTCCCTTTGTATCTCCGTTTTTTAAATTCTGAAAACAAGCTGAAAAGGAGAAAAGGGACTCAACTTTTTCAAACCCATAAAAACTACTGTATAAAGATATAATCACAGTTCGAATGAAGGTAAACAATATTATCATCAAATTACAGACACTTTTAAACTATATATTCTAAATGTGATGTTTCTATGTTCGTGGAGAATTTGTTTCCATCCACATTAATTGCATAACAGGGATTTAATGAAATGCCTTGTTGAATTGTTAGAAGAATAGGTAATATCCATATAAAAAGAAGAGAACAAAATATGGCACCTGGCAAGGTTTTAAGTTAAAAGCATACTGCTAGGTATTTTGTATTGAATTGGTATAAATGACTCAAGTAGATGTAAAATACAAATGAGAAGAAAAAAATTCTATAACAAAGAAAAAATTATAGAGAAGGATTTACCAGCCATTCAGGCTTACATTTCAACGGAACACCCTATCTTGGTTTTGTATGGAACTGGTTTTGAATTTAGAAATATCTGTACTAGATAGATATTAGATATAATACTGTATTGAAGACCACCCTAATCTTCTAAAGCTTTAGGCAAACGTGATCCTTTCACAGCAGATCATTGTCCCTTGTATCTAATGTACATACCTCAGTCAAAACTTATTTGACTCCTACATATGGTCCAAGGACTAGAGGTTGATTCTGGGAAGCACTGAATGTCATCAGCCTAAATTACTTCTATGAGAATTGCAGACAAAAGGCTTCTCATGCATTCAGAAAGCAGAGAAAAGATGAAGTTGTTCCTCGTAATTCCAGCTTATTAAAAGTATAAATATGTTTACAAACAAATTTCCAAGAGCAATTGGGAGCCTTCCCTCTGAATTTAAATACCTTTTTCTTCAGGAAAGCTGATCTTGCAGATGTGTCATGCACTTTTTCACAGATATAAACAAACTATTTCAATTTTCATTTTTTTCATGTCGATAAACCAGAATGCTGATGGTTTTAGCATGAATGCCATACTTACATTCACGGAGGTAAAGAGCCAGACCCTGTCTTTGAGGAAATGTGTTTGTGAGAGGGTGAGCAGCCACAGCAGAAGAACTCAGTAAATTCTGGCTTAAATCTTTCATCTCTTTCTTTTACCAGTTTAAGAGAAAAGGCATCATTTGTATACATATATTTAACTTTTGGTAATTACAACAGAGCAAGCTTTGATTTGCAGGACTTTGTTGACTAATTACTGGAGCTACCCCATTACCCACGTGGTGAAAGGCTTTCCACCAGACAGCAGTAGCTGCAGCAAAGGCTATCCCTATCACTTACTTTCTGTATAAGACCTCACTATCCTTAATATGTTTATTTTGACTTTTTTTTAATTTTACCTACTAACTTATTGACTTCCTCCACACAGTTTAGCTTCTCTTTTTATTGTGAAGCAGTTTTGTGTAGGAATTAATTTTGACACATGTTTCTACAGTTATCTACCACTAAGCCACAGGAAAGCCTCAGATGCTCTTTTGCTTTGTTGTCTCCAGATGGTGGAGAATGAAAAGGTATATGAACTGAAAAAATCTAGACAATGAAGTAAACACTGCTTTCTCATAAAATATTACTTTTTCATCTCTTAAATTACCCACACTGGCATGGTTAATGTAGCTCAGTGGTGATACTGAACAAAGCAGATGTTAACAACTAGTTCCTAATGACAGTACCTTGCTTTGAGGAGAGCTAGAGTGAGTGGTGGTCAGGTCCTGTGGACGCCAGGCTCCTGGTGCAGATGGACAATTTCTCACTCCCCTGGAGCATTGCTACGATCCCTCCTGCTGCAACCAACTGCTGTGTAACATTCTTCACGGGTACTGACAAATCCTGACTCAACTCAGACCAAGGACTGGCCAGTTTAAAAAGGAGGCAAAACACCTGCCTGCGCTCCCAGTGGACTGGGACCAGTCTGTCCCCACACAGAGCCACGGTTCCAGGCTCCAGGCAGTAAAGCGAGGATGGCTCTAGGGCAGTTGGCACCCTCTGCAGGTGGCATGGACAAGTCCAGAAGGGAACCTTTTTCCATGGCCTTACACTGTGTCCTGGAAAACACTTTGTCAACTGACAGTCTCCTGAACTGCTGGTGTTTGCAATTTCAGGTGCCTACAATTCAAGAAGGGAAGGCGGAGGGAAACCTTCCTAATATCACCAGAACCTGCCAGGTTTTCTTTTCCATATTCATTTATGTACAATGATTAGCTCGTTCTTCTCAAATGCCAGGGATGTATTGCTCACTGGAGGAACTTCAGTACCCAGCAGTCTTTAATGTAAAAGGCAAACCTTTCCACTAATGAGCAGTTTGTCTAGTGTTCTTAACCTTATCAGCAGCTCCTGAAGTGATAAAGGCTTAACTATTATGCACTGAAAGGTGTTGATAATTCTCAATCTTTATGCAGAAAAAGGCTCTTTTTTGTCACTTCTTAGAGTCTACTGTTAAACTTCCCAGACTGCTTACAAATTACCTTGCCTGTTCTGCAAAGCAGACAGCTGGATGCGTTGGTGGGCAGTCGGCAGGTGGAGCCTCCTCTTGTCAGGACAAAAATGATACCTGCTGCTTAACAGAAAAAGAACAGTGTGCAGTTTAATGATTTAGACCTGTCCTAGAAAATGTCCAGAGCTCTGAGTAGCTGGCACAAAAAAAAAACCACCCGAAATAATAAAAAGAAAAAAAGCTGAAAAGAGAAACAAACAAGGGCAGCAAAGCTGATGTGAATCTTTAACCATGGCACAGTAGCCAGAGCAGGGTATGAGAGCTCACTATACTCCTTGCCCCTGAGAAGGAAAAAAAGAGAGGGGAAATAAAAGGAGCCCAGCTAGTTTAGGCTTAGCTTTGCAGGGTTATGGAGTGAAGAGCACAGGACATCATTGTGTCTGTGTAGCTGCACGAGAAACAATAAAAGCTTGATCAGCTGAATGCTTAAATATGGCTGAATGTTTGATGAGATGAAGATGTAATTTTGTCTATGCTCCCCAAGGGTCTGGATTAAATATGACTACAGGGCCTAATCAAATAGCTAGTCACTGAACAACAGTCCCAACTGCATTTTTCATTCCAGGCATGCCGGGTTGCCCCCCCTCCTCGTCCAAGTACATTACTTATTCACTGGTTTGTCAGCACTGTGCATTATTAGCGCTTGAGAGATAAAACTTTAAGTGTTGCTCCCAATTAGCACAACAGTGACCACGCACCATGCTCTGTGCTTAATGCCTGCTCTCAGAGAGGAGCTGGTTTTGAAGGTCTGAGGTGGAGGAGAAAAAAAAATGAAACAGCTTAAGCATTCATTTTGAGTGGAAAGACAGCTCCTATTAACATTTAACAGCATTTGTGCAACTTGGTGCGGAGGTTATGATGCAAATGAGGAGGAATTAAAAGTGGCCAGGGGTTTGTCATTGATGGATTGCAGTCTGGTGGTGTTCACACTTCTGCCGTGTCCATCAGAAGCGATTACTGTGTAATTAAACCTTATTTCTCGACTCTTCAGTGCATAATTACTTTGTGAATGTAACCATCATCTAAAAAAGCTACCAAAATGCTTTAGCATTTAGTCTAGCAGTCATTTCCCTAGCTTGTGTCAGATATAACCATCAGACAGTGCAAAAGAACTGTCACTTTTAATAAGAGGCAAAAAATTAAATGAAACAGTATGCTTATTACAGGAAAATTAGGCGTTCAAGTGGTAGAGTCCTTTTCTGCTATTTGCATAATTTATTCTTTTTTGTCCCTCACACCAGAAGCTTCAGGCAATTTTCTTCACATTTAAATAGATCGCACATTTAAGGCTACTTAAGGAAAATTATCACTTTGCATATTTTAATTGTTGTGAAGAAAGTGAATAGAAGAGGTCTGCAGCTTGGGCTCTTGAGTCGGTCAGATGCTCAACTCTCTGATTCTGGAGCTCCCCACTGCTCCACTAGAGATAACCCTACAGTTCACAGCCATCCACTTGCATTTCATCAGCATGCAAATGCAGCTCCAAGCACTACAATAAGTGGGTCTTTGATATTTACAAACTAGCCACTAATAACTAAAATGTAATTTGTTTGACATAACTTTAGATTCTCTTATCTGACTGCCTTTAAAAAAAAACAGATAAGTCCTTTAGCTTTACAAAACCTAAGATATCATCCATTCAAACTGCAGCCTGCCCTATAAAGTCTGCAAGCATTATTCGTGGTGAAATCATGTCAGGTTCTCTTGTCAGCAGAGTTTCAGCAACACATCTTTCTAATTTCATTTTCAATTCTTTTGTTTAATTTGCACTCCTCCCTACCTTAATCAAATGAAATGAAAATTCAAATAAGACTTGGAACAAGAAGCCCATTTTCCTTTTACCTAAGGAAATACATCTATTAGTCTGATGTTATGGAGAAATGCATGTCCCAGTCATCAAGAGAGGGATGCTTGCCTTACTCTACTCTGTGTAATAATCTGGAAAGCAAAGAAAGAGAGAGACAGGGTTATGGTACACCACTTTACAAAGCAAAGTGCTGTAAACAGACTGATGACTGTATAAATTCAGTTAATTATAAAGCTAATGAAAAATTAAAAGGGAGTTCTAATGAAAAATTTGATCAAATGTTATTCAGATTATCTTTTCAAGTAATTAAGTGGTCTGGAAAAAAACGGTTCCCCAAGGTACATTTTAGCTTGTGATCTTTTTCACTCAGAAAAAAAATGAAATAAAGTTAGCAAAGAGTGAAAGTAAGTTTTCTTTTTCACAAGCCACTCTCTCTCAATATGCCAAGATATAGATTTCATTAGATCAGCATAACTTTTGTTTAATTATCACTGTCCATTCCCTTTGGTCACTGTTTATTTCAATATTTGCCTGACTTTAAATACACCCTCAAAACATTATTAAATATCCCCATCATTTCCATTAGCATATGTTTGCAGAAATTAAGGTATCAATCATATTCAAAAATCATGCAGACTAATTTACAAGACACAAAAATACAAACTTCAAAGATCATCTGCTGTTATTTGGAAAACAAACAAACAAATCACCTAAAATATTCCCCCTTAACTGTCATTGCAGTAAAATACATATTTTGGTGATGGAAGAGAATATGTATAAGCAAGTTCATCCTCTTCACATTCTGGAAAGATGTCACGGAAGTTACAATTTTTTCAGAAAAATCTCATAACTTAGATGTGCTGGAACAAAAGAGTCCACTATTTAAAACTCGTATGAACGACCCCACGCATCCATCAACTTTCTTGTGTATTTCCAAAATACTAACAAAAATAACATTCACAGTGTCATGAAGAATGGACCCTGAGCCCCTGTGGATTAAGAACAGACTAAATTCAATTTCCAGTTACACAGAATGAGAACTGAGATAACTTTTATTACCGTGTGTTACAGTGATTAAAATTAATGCCTACGTGGAAATCCAGGAAATGCAACTATAAGAAATATATGTACACAAACAGAGGTAGAGCTTTCTTTATTCTAAATTATAAACAAAACTATTAATTCTTCAGAAATTACCATTCTTCTACTCTGCTCTCTGCCTTTCCAAATTCTTCAAGATTATTGCTTTAGAAGGAAAGTGGCACAATAAATTACAGTACAGCCAAGTTCCATAATAGACTCCTTTACTCCTATATGTGAT
This sequence comes from Manacus candei, assembly GCF_025592945.1. Taxonomy (NCBI): domain Eukaryota; kingdom Metazoa; phylum Chordata; class Aves; order Passeriformes; family Pipridae; genus Manacus; species Manacus candei. The sequence goes on from NW_026138071.1 coordinate 9,586,935, forward strand.
GCAGGAAGGACACACGTTTTCTCAAAATTTCACCATAATTTCAGCAGCTATTCCCTCTTAGGATGACAGTACATGCACAGATGTAGTGGCCTGGTGTATCTGTACCGAGCCACTTACCAATGTGTATGAATAAGCATTCTAATTAGTAGTGCTACGGTGGCTGGAATGCTTCGGACGAGGAATGAGAGTCTTGTTTATTTTCATATTCTCTTTTGGAGTAAACATGCTTCATTAGAGCTTTAATTCACAGACTTAACAATAAAATTTAAGTTATTAAATACAATTATTAAATACAATTATTAGAATTTTAAAAATATAATTAGACTATGCTTTCACCATGATACAGGTTTGGTAACATGATCAAACTGAAATACTGCTAAAAGCTTGAGGGACTTTCATCTGTCCTAACCCACGTTCACAGACTTCTTCCCCTACAGTTCAGTTATTCAGGCATGTGCAGAATCAGGGTTGCCAGCAGACATAGCTAATCCAAGAAAAATTGCAACTGTAAATGCAAATACCCTGGAAAAACTGCCTTAAGCAGTAAGGCTTGCTCTGTGTATGCT